>NW_027507685.1:84524157-84981657 GCF_037356315.1 Lithobates pipiens
TCCCCTTCCCAACCTCCCGCTTGTCTCCTCGGTCTCTGCCACCCTAACAACAAGTCCGCAACCTAGCCCTTCGGGCTATCCACACTCCCACAACCCACCCACAACCACAGTTAAGTTACGGCTACCTCAGCTCCCCCCCGCTTTCGCAAAGCTTTATTCCTCACACGACATGTCACATACAAGACCTATCACTAGACGCACCACACTGAAAGTTTCGTCCCTGAATGCAAAAGGGCTCAACATCCCAGAGAAACGTAGCCAGGTTCTCTCTCGGATGCAAAAACTAAAAGCCAACATAATCTTTCTACAGGAAACACATTTCCGTACGGACAAGATCCTCAAGCTCACAAACCATATGTTTCCAACTTCATACCATTCCACCAACTCGCAAGCAAAAACAAAAGGAGTCTCAAGTATGATCTCCAAAAACCTGAACTGGGAACATATCGACTCGCTAATAGACAAGGAAGGCAGATACTTATTTTTAAAAGGTAAGATTCAAGGCCACCCTGTAACCCTGGCCAACATCTACAGCCCCAACTCTGCACAGACCAGCTTCTTTGGACAGATATCCCAACTACTGATAGGCTTCGCGTCTGGAATGACCATACTTGGAGGGGACTTTAATGTCGCCCTTTGCCCTCTCATAGATAGCTCCTCAGCGACCACTTCGCTGCCCTACAAAAACCTAAGCCGAATCAAAAGGCAACTTCAAGACCTACTCCTACATGACACATGGCGTACTCTACATCCCAACGAAAAGGACTATACTTTCTTCTCTGCCCCTCATAATAAATACTCCAGAATCGACTATCTCTTCCTCTCTCAAACAGATTTACCTTTCCTATCCCATGCAACTATTGAACCAATGTTGCTTTCTGACCATCACCCAATCACTATGACATTGACCTTTCCAGACCAGAACACCTTTTCAAAGATCTGGCGCTTAGACTCCGCCCTTCTGACCTCATAAGCGGATATCGAGGACGTTAGGAAAACCATACACGACTTTTTCCTAGACAACGATAATGGAGAAACCGCTCCGCTAACACAATGGGAGGCTCACAAATGCACCCTGAGAGGCACATTTATAGCTTTAAAAACATCAAGGAAAAAGGCCCATCAAGCCAAGATTGCAGACTTGATCCAAAAAATTTAAACCCTAGAACTGGTGCATAAACAAACCCATGCCCAACAGACATACCAGGATCTTATACAAGCCAGAGAACTCCTACGGGAGGAGCTATCCCACAAAACAAAACGTAAGTTTGTGCTGCAACATAAATTATTCTATGAATTTGGGAACAAAAGCTGTAAATACCTAGCTAAAGCCATATAAGCCAGCAAAACTCAGACCAATATTCATACGATCAACGATCCCCAAGGTAGGCCCAGAGTCACAGCTCCAGAAATAGCTTCCCAATTTGAGACATATTATTCCAATCTTTATAACCTTCAGCAGTCGGAGGTCGACAATACAGATCACACTCGACACTCCCTTAGCAAAAACTTTTTAAAAGACCATTGTCCGAAACCCATAGATGAGGAAGATGCACGCCAACTAGAAAACCCCATTTCAGAAGACGAACTAAAAACGGCCATTAACCAGCTAAAAACAGGAAAAAGTCCTGGCCCAGATGGGTTCACAGCTGCCTATTTTAAAACCTTCACAAAGGTACTAACTGACCCTTTCCTCAAGGCCTTTAACTCTCTCGCTTCCTCCACTCTCCCTTTCCACAAACTTCTCGAGGCATACATTACTGTCATACCAAAAGAAGGTAAAGACACAACACTAGTGACTAACTATAGGCCAATTTCTCTACTAAATGTAGACTTAAAAATTTATGCTAAAATCCTTGCCAATCGCTTGCTTCCCCTCCTACCATCCCTTATAGGCAAAGACCAAGCAGGTTTCCTTCCCGGGGGCAAGAAGCAAGGGACAATACTATTAAAGCCATCAATTTACATCACTGGATGACCACCAACAAGCACAAAGGGTTCTTCCTGTCATTGGACGCGGAGAAGGCGTTCGACAGATTGGCCTGGGACTACATGGGAGCAGTTTTGAAACGCATAGGTATCCAAGACCGAATATTTAACTCAATGTCCCTATACACAACACCATCGGCTAGGGTTCGGGTTAATGGCCATCTGTTGGACGCCTTCTCCATAACCAATGGGACTAGACAAGGGTGCCCACCCTCCCCTATCCTTTTTGTGCTAACCCTGGAACCACTCTTGAACTGCCTCAGAAACAATGAGAATGTCAAAGGAATACCTATAGCAAATCACACTTATAAGTTAACAGCGTTTGCTGACGACATTTTACTCTCCCTTAGCGAGCCCCATATCTCAATCCCAAACTTACTAAAAGATTTTAAACTCTTCCAGCATCTCTCGAACTTCAAAATCAACCTCTCCAAATCCCACGCCCTTAATGTTACCATTCCACAGGAGATGGTCACGCAATGCAAAACTAACTTCCCCTTCCAATGGCGACATGATGTGATTAAATATCTAGGAATCTACCTAACAACAAACCTTTCAGATCTCTTCGCCAAAAACTACCTACCCATTCACAAGACTATAGCTGAGGATCTCAAACGATGGAACAAACCACAATTCTCCTGGTTTGGCTGTGCATCTATCCTGAAAATGAATATTCTTCCCCGTATCTTATATATCCTTCAAACTGTCCCCATAAAACTCCCCTCATCCTTCTATCGTTCTATCTATCTATCGTCTATCTATCCTTTCTATCGTTCAAAAGGCTTTCTACGAGATTTCTGTGGAAACACAAACCTCCGAGAATCGCATATGACATCCTTACGTGGCCGAAACCAAAAGGGGGCATAGGACTTCCAGACCTCAAAAAATATTATTGGGCCTGCCATCTCGCTAGAATAGTTGACTGGATTTTACACGACCGTAGTAAAGATTGGGTCAGATTAGAGAACTCACTGTCCCCCTCTCCACTACGATCAGCACCTTGGCTGTCGCGCGAACACATCCCCCCACACTAAAGGAACATCCTCTCATTGACCCAACGCTCTGCTCCCTTAAGGAAACTTGTAAAAACCTGTGCATCTCCTCTGCCCCAGGACCCTTAACTCCTATAAGACTTAACCCGGCCTTCCCTCCTGGTATGTCTGCACAGTTCCTATCACAGCACTGGCAACATCCAGAAGTACTTGCACACCAATTTTTCCAAAATGGTTCTCTCTTAGATCGCCTTGCGCTGGTACCCACCCATACCGAAAATCCCCTCCCACTATGGACCTACTTTCAAATCCACCACTTCCTACAAGGGATCAACCGCGACTCCTCCATAACACGACCATTGACCCCATTTGAACGTCTATGCTCCCAATCCAGCCCCCAACAACATTTGATCTCCAAAATATACACCATGCTATTTGAAGATATCTCTCCTAAGGAAGGGAAAGCACCCAAGTCATGGGAGAGAGATACACAATTAGACCTATCAGAAGACCAATGGGAACATATATTCACGATTGCTCATAACGGCTCCCTAAATGTCTCCATTCAGGAAAACAACTACAAAACAATCACACGTTGGTACAAAACCCCAGCAATTCTAAACAAATACAACTCCTCCTATCCAAACAAATGTTGGAGATGTAATGACAGTCCGGGCACGTTGCTACACATTTTTTTTTTTTTTTTCACAATAGTTTTTATTGATGAAAATAAGTAACAACAAAGGTGACAGGTAGGTAATAAGGACATAAAGCGAATTGAATATGAGTTTTGACATTTGGCAATATTACAATGTGCAACAATATAAATGAGAGCAAGGTTCTATTGCAATCATAATAATCTTGAAATAGATATATTAATACTAATAGGAAATGAAATGAGGACAACTTAATACCAGAATTATAGACCACCAGATACCCCGAGTCAGAGGATCAATGTATGAATGGGGTATAGATTTGGAAGGACAGGGATCGATTAATCTGGATAAATTTACAGAGCTGTAAATCTCGAGTGTTTATTTAACCAGAGTAGTGTAAGTGTTTGATGAGGTAAAAGAACGCCAAGGTTCCCATATCTGATGGAACCTGTCAGTATTTTAAATTTTTATAGCCACGATCTCTTCCATACTTTGAATGTAGTTTATCTTAATAAGCCAGTCTTTGATAGAGGGGATACTTTGAGAGTTCCAATGTGTTGGAATCAGACTCTTCGCTGCGTTCAGCAAATGTCTGATGAGAGATTTCTTGTAAGCCTTATATGATAGGTGTGTTACATGGAGGAGGCACCAAGCAGCATTGAGGTCCCCTTTATACCCTGTAATGTGTTTTGTCCAGTGTACGACCTGCGCCCAAAAAGGCTGGATTTTAGAGCAGTTCCACCATATATGAAGGAAAGAACCCACTTCCTCCCCACATCTCCAGCATGTGTCGGACTCCCCAGAGAACCACTGTTTCTTTTTAATCGGGGTTATGTAACATTGGGAGTGTAACTTATAGGAAGTTTCTTGCATGCGGGTGCTCAAGGAACATTTGTGAGTGAAGATGTTTGTTTTCTCCCAAAGAGGTTCAGAGATTTGTATTTGTAGGTCATTTTCCCACATCAATTTATGCCTGTCCGGGGAGTCCGACACCGGCCTGATAAGCCATTTGTACATAAGGGAGGTGCTTTTTTTGGTCGGCACTTTCCCTGCACAAATGCGTTCGAAGTTAGTTAGTTGTCTGAGAAAGGCCTCTTTGTTTTTACTATTTAGGATAAAATCACGGATTTGGGTATAAGTCCAAGGATTCAAAAGGTGGTGACCTAATTCGCGGTTAAGGTCTGTAAAATCTTTCAAATGATTGTTTTGAAGGCAATGAGATACTGTTAAAGGTTCATTGGGAAAATCTCTAAAAAGTTTTTTGTTTTTTAAACCTGGGGGAAAATCAGGATTGTTGACCAGGGACGTGAGAGGGCCGGGGGCTGAAGAGATCATATGTTTTGATGCTATCTTGTGGAAAATCTTAAGTGTGGTGTTGATGATAGGATTTCCTTTAATGTTGAGCGGAATAGAGGAGTACCTTGTCCAGGGCAAAAACAGGACATTTAGATCCGAACTCGCTTCCTCAAGTCTCACCCAATCTTTACATTTTCCGTGGCAGTGCCAGTCAATGATTCTGGCAAGGTGTGAAGCAAAATAGTACTTTCTAAAGTCAGGTAAGCCTATGCCACCTTTTGATTTAGGTCTTTGCAGATAATTGAGACTTATGCAAGGTTTTTTTTTTGCCCAAAAAAAGGCACCCTGCAATCTATTTAAATGCTTGAAGAAGGAGTCAGGAATGTCAATAGGGAGGGTATGAAATAAGTAGAGCAGTCTTGGCAGGACGGCCATTTTCAGAATGGCCGCCCTGCCAAACCAGGAAAATCTCCCACCACCCCATCTCTCAAGATCGGTCTCGATTCTCTTAACCACTTGCTTACTGGGCACTTAAACCCCCCTCAGTCCCAGACCAATGTTCAGCTTTCAGCGCTGATGCACTTTGAATGACAATTGCGCGGGCATACAACACTGTACCCAAATGAAATTGTTATCATTTTTTTCCCACAAATAGAGCTTTCTTTTGGTGGTATTTAATTACAGTTCGGAGTTTTATTTTTTGCTAAACAAACAAAAAAAGATGCAAAAAAAATAAAAATAAAAAATCATGTTTAATAGTTTGTTATAAAATTTTGCAAACAGGTCATTTTTCTCCTTCATTGAAGTGCGCTGATGAGGCGGCACTGATAGGCTGCACTGGTGGGCACTGATAGGCTGCATTGGTGGGCACTGATGGGCATAGTTAAGGCGGCACTAATAGGCACAGATAAGGTTGCACCGATAGGCACAGATAAGGCAGTACTGATGGGCACAGATAAGGCGGCACTGATGGGCAAAGATGGGCACGAATAGGTGGCACGGATGGGTGGCACGGATGGGTGGCACTAAGGGGCACTGATAGGTACCACTGATAGATGGGACTGATGGGCACTGATAGGTGGCACTGATAGGTGGCTCTGATAGGTGGCACTGCTGGGCACTGATGGGCGGTACTGCTGGGCACTGGTAGATGACACTGATGGGCACGGATATGTGGCACTGGGGTGCAGCACCATTGTTGAGGCAGATTGTGGGCACCGTGGGTGGCACTGTGGGCACTGCTGGGTGGCACTGTGGGCACTGCTGGGTGGCACTGACGGGGGGCACTTATATTTTATTAAGGTGGCACTGGCAGGGGGCAGGTGGGCACTGGCAGGGGGCAGGTGGGCACTGGCAGGGCTGGCCGTGATCGGGACTGATGTCCCGATCACGGCCGCCGGTGATCGGCTCTTTTTTTTCTCCTCGCGCTGTCAGCACGAGGAGGAATAATAGCCGATTACCGGCTCCATTGCATCACATGATCAGCTGTCATTGGCTGACAGCTGATCACGTGATAAGGGGTCGGGATCGACCCCTTCCTCGGATCCGTGATTAGGCGAGTCTCATAGACTCGCCGATCACAGAGCGCGCCGTGCGCGGGACAACGTCAATAGACGTAGTCCCGGCAAAGGAGGTCCGCGCTGTAGCCTTCATTCGGCTATAGCGCGGATCTCAAGTGGTTAAGCAGTGGTTGGAAATTCAGTGTGTATAGGGAGTCTAGTTTTGAGGAGACATGGATTCCCAGGTATTGCAGGGAAGTAGTTTCCCATTTAAAAGGGCAGTTGGATCTAGTCAATCGTTCGGTTTCTTGAGAGAGGTTAAGTCCCAGAGCTTCACATTTTTTGTGATTGATCTTGAAATTTGATAAAAGATGGAATTCTTGAAAGGTCTTGATGAGATTTGTGATTGAGATGTGGGGTTGAGTTATATAAAAGAGCAAATCGTCAGCATACGCTGCTACCTTGTATACGTTGCTACACATTATGTGGTCATGCCCAGCAATCCAACCCTTCTGGTCCCAAGTACGGGAGCTCACAGAATCGATATCTACATACACTTTAGACCACACCCCAGCACAATGTCTTTTCCATCACTCAGATATATCAGCTCACCAGTACCGTAAGACCCTGATCCTACCTTTACTCAATGCTGCCAAATTATGTATCCCTAGACACTGGGGCTCGCCTCAAGTACCAACCATTCCAGAATGGTTTAAACAAGTTAACAAAATAGCTGACAAGGAAGAACTTATTTTCATTGCTCGAGATTCCCCAGCCAAATTTTCTAAGACATGGGCCTGCTGGATGCACTTTAGAACAACCGATAGATATCGAACATTGATGAACTAACCCATGCACACGTCCTGTTCTAGTATGATAAAAATCAACTGAGTACAATACCCTACACCCTCCCTCTCAGGGCGCTCTTGTTGGGTGACTTCGGCCTCCCACCTCATCCCAATGGACGAGTTCGGGAGCCCACATGTCAATACTACCCCTCAAAGGTGGGACTTTTCTGTTACCGGGTGCCTTACTTACCTAATCCCCACCACCATAGAGCAATGGAACACTTAAACCATCCACCATTTAGCAGAGACCGAGGAGACAACCACTGACCCCTCAACCCCCTTTGGCCCGCACTACCTAGCCCCGCCTCCCACCCCCGACACCTCCCCCTGCCTTCCACCCTGTCCCTGCATTCCCCTGTCTCTCCCCATCATACCAAACCTAGTTTTGTTACCGGTTGCGGCTCGGGTGCCCAAGTTGGATCACCCAAGCGGCAAATGCACACTCTTACAGACAAAATCATCATGCAGACACCCGCACTGTTGTCCTATCTCTCAGATTCTCCCCTGAATAACTGAACAACAAGATAGATCAATGAGCTATGGTACCGAGTAGGTTGACTCGATATCACGCATTTTACCATGCCTGACATCTGCCCACCATCTGGATCCTATACTGTGTGCACATGAGAACCTAGGTGTTGACTAGATGTTTAGCAGATACTGTATGTTTTTTCCTTGGGTTTTCTTTATTCCCTCATAACAACCATTGTTTATTGTTCACTTATTATCTGATATCAAAACGACTGTATGATGATTCTGTAATCTTGCTATGTTGAACTTTTCTTCAATAAAATTTATTTTGAAAAAAAAAAAAAAAAAAATGCCACCAAAAGAAAGCTCCATTTGTATGAAAAAAGGACACAAAATTCACTTGGGTACAGTATTACATGACTGAGTAATTGTCAAAGTGTGAGAGCACAGAAAACTTAAATTTGGTCTGGGCAGGAGGGGGGTTTAAGTGCCCAGTAGGCAAGTGGTTAATTTTTCCATACAAAAATCATCTTTCCTGACTTCTAGTTCAGGCACCACATTCTGTCCACTCTCACTATTAGAGTCTGAAATAATTTCTAGTTCATTATCCTCAAGCTGAGGGTTGGATTTAACTTTCCCTGCTCCCCAGCCATTACAGAAAAAGGTAATGATTTAATTTTACAATCAAAAGGGTTCAGAGTAAGTTCCGGTGTTTCCTCAGCAGAGGGAGCTTTGTCCTCCTGACTCCTTTTGTTCTCCTACAAACTCCAAAAATGTGGAAAATCTCTCCCCACTAGGGTTTCATGAAGCAGTGAGGGTACCACTCGCACTGAATGTGTCACAGTGCCTCAAGCGGTATCAATCTCAACCACAGCAGTAGTGTTAATTTTGTTGACTAATTTAATAATATTTTAGTCTACTAAAATATGACTAAAACGTAAACAATTCAGATGACTAAAATACAACTAAAATTACATTTTAGTCAAAGGACTATGACTAAAACTAAATCTAATTTATATCCCAACGGCTAAATATGTGTCTGTAGTGCATGTTCAAACCTTAATACTATAAAAAATAAACATGTTATTAGATTTTTACTCCAGGGAGTATATAATCTTTGGCAGTTCTAAAGAAATAATGCATTAAAGTTGAACTAAATCCATTTGTTTTAATCAACCAAAATGTACTGGAGGTTTTAGTAGACTAAAATACGACTAAAACCAAAATGCCATTTTAGTCAAAAGACTAACTAGAAGGAAATCGAAATTTGATGTAAAAATTACAACTGCACAGCAGTCCAGTAGTCACATGAATCCCCATGTATGTGAAGGGTGCAACTTTGGTGCTAGGGTGCAACTAGGGTGCTAGGGTGCAACTTTGCAGGATTTACAAAATCCCCTTTGACTAATGTTGCAACACTACCAGAATCTAAGAGCAGTGTCTGGCTTTCCATTAACTGAAATCACACACATTTGTTTTTCCATGCGTCTCTGACATGATGTAATACACAGCACCTGTTCAAAAAGAGACATTTTTTTTTTCCAAATAAGAATTATCGCACTGCATTGGTTTATCATTTAGGGAACAGTTATCAGCAATTTGAGCTAACGCATGGCAGCGATAACTTTTTTAAAATTCTGTACCCAGTCTTCTAAATGGCCTCAGAGACCTTCCTGACCTACTTGACCAGTATCCAGGTCCTGAGCCCTTAGTCCCATTATCTGTAGCAACAGTCTTGTCCATTTTTTTTTCCCCCTGAACCCTTGAACAGTCTTACTGGAGCCTCCAGGCAGTTTTTCCGCCCTAGAGACATTGGTGTGGGGCACAGATGGTTTCACCAAGTCCTCAGCAGCAGTATATCTCTCCAACAGGTCCAGCAGCTGGTTTTCAGTCTTAGGGTCCCCATGGCTGACCCACTTCCTCAAATGGCAAGGAGCGCACGTAAATATCAGTCCATGACCAAACACTCCACAATCTTAGGGCCTGATAAAGTCTCTGGCTGCAGCCACTTCTTTGTGAGGTGCATCAAGTCAAACAACCGGGATTGGGATGACTTGTCAGTACTGTATGACCACCGACGCACCCAGACCGCAATGGTGACACCCAGGCATGCAGGCCTTCAGTGTCTCATATTTCGGAAAATGTCACTATGTTCACTCTCCTGCACTGTGCGATAAGTCCCAGCATGGTGTCAAAATCCTATCTTGATGTATTGCTGCATGTGGATTATGTGCTCCTTGCTGCCCTCAAGAGACAGGGAACATTTAATTTGACTGTAGGTATAGGAACAGAAGAAGAAGGTGCGTAAGCCTAGCGCATTATCCTAAAAATATGTTATATTGAATATTGTAAAACGGAAGTGAATGCACTCAGAAACCAATACAAGCATTCACCTCAGTTTTACAATATTCAATGAAACATGTTTGCATTCACCTCTGTTTTACAATATTCAATAAAACATGTTTTTAGGATAATGCGGTAGGCCTATGCACCTTCTTTTTTTCCTATACCTTCAGTGTCTCATAATTCTGCTCAGCATCTGGTTCCAGAAAAGACACTAGCAGTCCCACCCATTGCAGTTTTTGCCATCCTTACCAAACAGCAACTCTTTCAAACATCATGAGGTAAACTTCCACATCATCTGCAGGTGTCATCTTCTGCAGGTATAAGTTTGCACGTACCATTTTCTGTTCCACCTGCAAAAGACCTGCGGAATCCTTGTTTAACTCCACCAGGGCCTCCTCAAACTAGCAAGTGATTTCCTGCCGCTGGTGGTTGGTTTCCTGCTGGGTTGCAGCGGCCTGGCGATTCACCTTCTGCTTCGTTGCAGCAGCCTCTGCGAACTGGTGGTTGGTTTCCTGCTGAATTGCAGTGGCCTGCAGCAGGGCTCTGATCATACCCTACATTATTCGACTTGCACAGCCGTGTGTCTTGTTTGTAAATACAGACACAGGATCTGGCTGTTTTTTCTCTCATTGAGCCCTTTTCAGTTCAGGAAAAGAAGAAAACCAGTAGAAACAGCACATTTAAACTTGCATTCACCTATTAGGCACATTTAACTCTGATTGCCCCTCAGTTAACCCTTTGATTGCCCTGTCACCCAGCCAGTGCCCTTAATGCAGTGTCGGTGTACAGTATTTATCATTAATCACTGTATTAGTGTCACTAGCAACATCAGATAGCATAAGAGTCAGTTAGTATCCCTACCAGCCAGCTTCAATTGGCGCTAAATTACCCACCACACTATCAAAAAAGATCTTCCATGGACTCAACATGCCTCTCAGCAAATGCCTTGGGGTATCTACTTTCCAAAAAGGGGTCAGTTGGGGGGTGTTTATACTGACCTGGCATTTTAGAGCCTCCAAAAATGTGATAGTCAGGAAATCCAATGCATAATTAACACCCATTGAAAGCCTGAAGGTGGGGACTGTGTGTGTCTAGGCTCCTAAAAAGTCTCTCACCTGTGGTAGCCCCTTACTCAGAAGTAGCAGAATGTGTTTGCTTACAATTATTGGGATTTTTTTCTTAACCAAAGACATGTAGCAGAATACATTTTGGCCTATATGTAAGAAGAAATTTGATTTTGTTAACCATTTGCTCACTGGGCACCTAAACCCCCCTCCTGCCCAGACCAATTTTCAGCTTTTAGCGCTGTCACTCTTTGAACGACAATTTTGCGGTGTAATATAGGGGACACCTAGCTCAGTGGCAGATGCAGTTTCAGTGAGTTTACAGCCAACATGAAATTCAGTTAAAGGGCATGGTAGCCCACTTTTACTGAAAGTAACAAAAATGAAAGTTCATACACATGGATGGGCCCACAAGGGTTCTTCTCCAGCAGAAATACACTAAAATGAAAAATGCCAATCCACCTGGCTCTTAAGGCTCAATCAGCCTGGGGTGCAGTACCTTGCTGCACAGGCCCCCACCTGGATTCTAGGAAGGGGTTCTCCTGACATTCTCACACTCCTCCAAGATTCACATCCCCCTCTGGTCCCCAGGACTCTCTCTTCCAGTTGTCCCAGCTATGGTCTCCCCTACTCTCTCAGCTGGCCAACTCTCTCAGTCCACTGACCTGGAACCTCTCCCACATGGAGTTCTTAAAAGGTAGCACACCTCCCTCCTGGCTGCAGCAACTGCTCTCACACCAACTCCCCAGAGCTATGCTCAGATCTGCTTTATGACTGTATGCACCTGGACAGACACACAACCTGCAGAACTTCTGGAAAGCCCGGACACAAGACTGAAGACTTCATCCCTCCCAATGCTCTTTGAAGCCTAAAGTTTCCAGCCCCAATTCAGACTTACATAATCCAGAAAAGACTTAAAGCATAGTTTTCTCTGCTCACCAATCTTCTGCTTCTCAGACTGCCTCTTTGAGAGTCCTGTGTCCACGTTACAGTCATTTTCACTGAGACAGGGGCTCTTGCTCTCACAGCGGTCATACAACACTGTACCCAAATTAAATTTTTTATAATTTTTTCCCACAAATAGAGCTTTCCTTTGGTGCTATTTGATCCCCTCTGTTTTTTTTGTTAACATTTTTTAAAAAGATCGGAAAAAAATAAATAAATGACAAAACTGTTTTATATTTAGTTAATACATTTTGCAAGCAAGTACAATCTTTCTCCTTCACTGATGTACTGCATTGAGGCTGCATTGATGGGCATTTACAAGGCGACACTGATAGGTGGCACTGATAGGCAGCACAACTAGGTGGCACTGATTCGGGGCACTGGCAGATGGCACTGGCACGCGGTACTGGTGGGCACAGATGATGCGGCTTCACCTCTTCCTCTTCAGGACCGATGTCCCTTGCACAGAAGCAGGTCATTGGCTTTTTTTTCTCCTCACGCTGTCAGCTTGAGAAGGGAAAAAAAAAACAATTACTGATCTTCTGTTTACATCACGTGATCAGCGGTCATTGGCTGACAGCTTATCACATGGTAAGGGGTGGGACCTTTCAAGCACCGGTCTCCCTGTATAGTTTTCATTGAAGCAGCCAACAGACATTTCTCTTTCTCTCCCTTTGGCAGCTGTGAGATGAAAAGCATTATAGGGAAAATCGTCATCTCTGAATGTCCCCCTGTGTGCTCCTCCTTTGACCCTCCTGTGTGCTCCTCCTCTAACCCCCCTGTGTGCTCCTCCTCTGACCCCCCTGTGTGCTCCTCCATTCACCCCCCCCCGTGCGCTCCTCCATTCACCCCCCCCCCCGTGCGCTCCTCCATTCACCCCCCCCGTGCGCTCCTCCATTCACCCCCCTGTGCGCTCCTCCATTCATTTTCTCTGCTTCAGTTTATGATTGAACAGGAGCCTCTGTCTCCTGTTCATTCATCCTCAGTGCAGTTGAGTGGGCGTTCCTGAACGTCCCTCAGAAGGAGCGTTCCTGTGTGTGTGAAGTGTGCCTGTGTCACCCAGAACACATCGCAACACCGCTCGGCAAAAGGGCTCTGTGATTGGCCCTCCTGATCACAATGGCTGTGTCAAATCACAGCTGTCATGTAATGTAAACACATCCATTGGAGAGCTGAACCTCGTTACTTCTCATGCAGAGCCTGTCAGTGAGGAGAAAAAGACGATCTGTGCTGCAGGCGGGGATCAGTGAGTTTTGAGTTGTTTTTTACTGCTTTTTACGCAGCTAGTGTCCCCAGTGTCCTGTTGGTGTCCCCAACACCATGAAAACACCTGTCACATGTGGTCAACATCTGTCCCAGTGAACATCTGGCGCGCGTCTGTCCCAGTGAACATCTGGCACGCGTCTGTCCCAGTGAACATCTGGCGTGTGTCTGACCGCGATCACCTGGCGCACGTCTGACCGTCATCACCTGGCGCACGTCTGACCGTCATCACCTGGCGCACGTCTGACCGTCATCACCTGGCGCACGTCTGACCGTCATCACCTGGCACACGTCTGACCGTCATCACCTGGCGCACGTCTGACCGTCATCACCTGGAGCACGTCTGACCGTCATCACCTGGCGCACGTCTGACCGTCATCACCTAGCGCACGTCTGACCGTCATCACCTGGCGCACGTCTGACCGTCATCACCTGGTGCACATCCCAGTGATCAATATCTGTCACACATCTGCCAAATCTGTCTGTGATCATCTGCCACATCCCAGTGATCACACAGTGATCAACATTTGGCACACATCTGTCTCAGTGATCATCAGCGCACATCTGTCCACATGGATAAAAAAAAATCAGCAGCAAGGAGACTTTCCAGATACTCTGTGATCATCTGGCGCACGTCTGTCCATGATCATCTGGCGCACATCTATCCGTGATCATCTGACACACATCTATTCATGATCATCTGGCGCACATCTATTCATGATCATCTGGCGCACATCTATTCATGATCATCTGGCGCACATCCCTGTCTGATCATCTGGCGCACATCCCAGTGATAAACATCTGTCACACATTTGCCAAATCTGTCTGTGACCATCTGCCACATCCCAGTGATCACACAATGATCAACATCTGGCACACATCTGCCTCAGTGATCATCAGCGCACATCTGTCCACGTGAGTAAAAAAAATATTCAGAAGCGAGGAAGCTTTCCAGATACTCCAGAGTATGTCGAACAAGAGTAGCGGGAAACTCTCTCCATCAGACTCGGATAGCGCATATGAGCCAGTAGAAAGCAGTGTCTTTCAAATGGAAACTGAGGACAGAATCCTTACAAAGAGGCTCAGGAGATTTGAGCAGGCACAGGCATCCACCAGCAGCACAATAAATCCCGAGGCACGCATCTGTCCCAGTGAACATCTGGCACGCGTCTGTCCCAGTGAACATCTGGCACGCGTCTGACCGCGATCACCTGGCACACGTCTGACCGCGATCACCTGGCGCACATCCCAGTGATCAATATCTGTCACACATCTGCCAAATCTGTCTGTGATCATCTGCCACATCCCAGTGATCAACATTTGGCACACATCTGTCTCAGTGATCATCAGCGCACATCTGTCCACATGGATAAAAAAAAAAAAATCAGCAACGAGGAGGCTTTCCATATACTCTGTGATCATCTGGTGCACGTCTGTCCGTCATCACCTGGCGCACATCCCAGTTATCAATATCTGTCACACATCTGCCAAATCTGTCTGTGATAATCTGCCACATCCCAGTGATCAACATTTGGCACACATCTGTCTCAGTGATCATCAGCGCACATCTGTCCACATGGATAAAAAAAATTCAGCAACGAGGAGGCTTTCCATATACTCTGTGATCATCTGGCGCACATCTATTCGTTATCATCTGGCGCGCATCTATCCGTGATCATCTGGTGTACATCTATCTGTGATCATCTGGCACACATCTATCTGTGATCATCTGGCACACATCTATTCATGATCATCTGGCGCACATCTATTCATGATCATCTGGCGCACATCTATTCATGATCATCTGGCGCACATCCCAGTGATAAACATCTGTCACACATTTACCAAATCTGTCTGTGACCATCTGCCACATCCCAGTGATCACACAGTGATCAACATCTGGCACACATCTGCCTCAGTGATCATCAGCGTACATCTGTCCACATGAGTAAAAAAAAAATATTTAGAAGTGAGGAAGCTTTCCAGATACTCCAGAGTATGTCGAACGAGAGTAGCGGGGAACTCTCTCCATCAGACTCGGATAGCGCGTATGAGCCAGTAGAAAGCAGTGTCTCTCAAATGAAAACTGAGGACAGAATCCTTACAAAGAGGCTCAGGAGATTTGAGCAGGCACAGGCATCCACCAGCAGCACAATAAATCCTGAGGCACCCACCAGCAGCACAATAGATCCCAAGGCATCCACTAGCAGCACAGGACTCCAGGATAATAGGCAGGCATCCACCAGCAGTTCTGCAAGTCCTTGTGCAGTGGCAAGCAAAAGCATGGCAACATTCCTAGAGGATAGGCCAGATGCTAAGATGCTAGTAGCAGGGCGTCCCATCCACAACGAGGCAAGGCCCATACTACCCTGCCAGACATTCTATTGGATTCAACATGGCTGCCTGATACTTCAGCAGAACCTGTAGTTCCCGCTTTTAGCACAGTCAGGTCAGTGCAGTCAGGTCCTCAGATACAATCAGAAAATGTAACCCCAATTTATTATTTCCCTTTATTTTTCAGTGCTAAAGTGGAGATATAAACAAGCTGTCTACATCTTTTCCACAATACATGATGACACCTGGATGGAAATTCAGGTGACACAAGGTCCTGTCCAGAAGCCAAAATCTGTCTATGAATTTAACCTATTTGTGGGTGGGTGGCTGATGCAGCTCTACTTGGCCACCAGGAGATCACTGGTTTGGAATAAGAAAGTCGCCATATATTTGATTCAACTAGCCCTGTTCAATTTATATTGTATTTTTCCCCAAGTGCACCCAAAGATTCCAAACCTATCTAAAAAAAAAAAAAAAAAAAAAAAAAAAAAATTATTACAGCTCTCCTTTATCCGCATGGCTAAGCCCCCTGTACAACCCCCCCCCCCCCCCAAAAAAAAATGTTGTGTATGATCAAGTAAAGGAATTTGCCGTGACACCCGATACTACTGTCCCCAATGTCCCTCCCAACCAGGCCTCTTTATTAGAGAGTGCTATCAGATATATCACACTTCACCACACTATTAGTGGAGTATTTGTTAAGATATTTTTCCAGTTTCCACTATCTGTCATTTCTATGTATGACCCAGACTGTTTTTCAACTGTGAAGCTATTTTTCCAGTTCCAGCTATTTCTGTGTATGACCCAGAACATGCTATGTGTTACAATCCGGAAGGTGCTACTTACATTTTGGGCCTATGTATGTGGCCAGGCTGTGGAAAAGTTTAACACATGTGGTATTGCCATACTCAGGAGTAGCAGAAAGTATTTTAGGGTTATGATTCTTGGTATGTCCATGTGTTAGAAATATTTAAAACTGACAACTTTGTGTAAAAAAGTTTATCTACAATAACTTGTTATGACAATTTTGTGGGGGAAAAAAATTCCTAATTTTCCAAACTTTCATGAGCCAAAAAACCCACTATGCCTCTTACTAAATACCTTGGACTGTCATATTTACAAAAGTACAAATTTGTACTGTCCTGACATTTTAAGACCTCAAGAAACGAGACAGGCAGTCAGTACATCAGGATTGATCAATTTTCAATGATACGAAGCCTAGCTTGTAGACTTTATAGCTTCACACAAGCCAATTATTGTACACTTATCTTTTTTTTTTTTACCAAAGACATGTAGCAGAATACATGCTGGCCTAAATGTATAATGAAATTTGATTTTATTGGATTTCTTTTAAAACAGAAATATTGTTTTTTTTTTTTTTTTTTTTATGTACGCTCTATTTTTCACTTATATCACAAAAAATAAAAAAAAAGTGGTGAATAAATACCACCAAAAGAAAGCTCTATTTATGTGAACAAAATTATAAAAATTTAATTTGGGTACAGTTTAGCATGACTGAGTAAGGCTCCGTTTCCACTGCTGCCAGTTGTGCGACTTGACACATGTGAAGTCGCCTAACAAGTCAAAATCCATTTCAATGGTCTCCATTCTAATTGGTGCAACTCAAGTCGCAGAGACTCCAAAAAAGGTTATTGTACTACTTTGTTCTGACTTCGGTGCAACTTGTTCTCCCATGGTTCTCACCGGTCACATAACATTGCATCAAAAATTGCACTACAAAGTCGCACTGTAAATCGTACAACTTTGGGGCCGCAATAGTGAAAACATAGCCTAACTGTCAAAGTGCGAGAGCACTGAAAGCTGAAATTTGGTCTGGGAAGGAAAGGGGTGAAAATGCCCAGTATTGAGGTAGTTAAAAAATAAAATTGTAATAAAAAAATAATAAAAATACTTACACCACTGCCTCCAATCCCCAAAAAGCATTGTAAAAAAAAAAAAAAAAAAAAACAACATGATTGCCCTATAACCCCCCCCCCCCCCCCCAGAAAGCACAAAAAAAAAAAAAAAACAACCTACACTCCACCCCACCCATTAATTCTGACACTGTCCATTGCCCTACTGACACCATCCATTGGCCTCCCCACAAGGCATTTAAAAAAATGTGTACAAAATAAAAAAAAAAAATACTTATTTAACACTCCTCTCCTGCACATACTACCCACCGTCATACACTCTGCAGTCCTCTCCTGCACATACTACCCACTGCCTTATGCATTGGCATAGCTAGCACATCTGGCATCCAAGGCTGGACATTTTTTTGCAAGAAAAATGGTATATGCTATGTGCCATGACAACACCGTGGGTGTGATCAGATTGCATCAACAGTGGGAGAAGCTTAAAGGGCCATGTGCTTTAATGATTGTGCCACAAGCAAATATATAGCAGACAGTACAAACCTCAGTAAACTCATTTTAATAAAAAATAAAACTGTTCTATTGCATATACTTTACTACAAACAGCTAACCTTAAAGTGATATTAAGGTCTTGTTTTGTTTTTCTTTTTTCTTTTTATAAATAATAAACATCTTATACTTACCTGCTCTGTGTAGTGGTTTTGCACAGAGCAGCTTGGATCCTCCTCTTCCTGGGTCCCTTGCGGCACTCCTGACCCCTCCCACTTTCAGGCGTGTCCATTAACGCACATAGCCATGGCTTGACTCCACTCCCTCCCTTCTCTGATTGGCTCACTGGCTGTGTCTGACAGCAGTGGGAGCCAATGTCCTCTTTTTCAGCCGGCGATTCTGTGCACCATAATCATAGCGGCAGTTCAGCCGATAGATCGTTCTTACAGGTGACAGATGTCCCCTCCCACCGCCATCCAATGCTTCTCCGGGTTCTCCTGTGCCATCAGAGACCTGGAGAAAGAAATGGCTGCACCCAGATAACAATCATAGAGATTTCCAGTGACCATATGGTCACTAGTCATGTCTTTGATCATCAGAGGCCTGGAGGAGAGATGTGGGGTCTTATTGACCCCTTATCTCTGCATAAAGAGGACCTGTCACTCACCATTCCTATTACAATGGATGTTTACATTCCTTGTAATAGGAATAAAAGTGATCAAAAAAATTAATTTAAAGAGCAAGTGTAAAAAAATAAAATAAAAAATAAAATAAAAGTTAAATTAGCTTGTGCACAGAAGCATGTAATAAGCTTGCGCACAGAAGCGAACGCACATGCTAGTCTTGCCCACATATGTAAATGCCGTTCAAACCACACATGGACATTGATGGAATTCATCCAAGACCAATCAGGGGTTGCCCGTTAAGGTATTATGGCGAGTGCGTCTTAGCGTACCACTTCTGACGGGCCCATCGGAGAGTGCGTTCAGCCTCATCCGTTAGACATAAGTCCAAATCCAATCGGGCTTTGTACAGGAGTTTACGGTTAGCCAAGGTGGGGGCTTGTTTAAAGGCTGTGGAGAGGGTCTCTAGCTTTTCCTCCAGCTTGCGCCGGGTCTGAATCCTCTCTTTGTTACGCTGTGACGCTATGCGGATGAGCTGGCCACGGAGGACCACTTTATAGGCCTCCCAGAGCGTCACCGGAGAGGAGACCAACCCAGCATCTATCCTAAAGTAGTCCACCGAGGCCTTGTGGAGGTCTTTGAGAATTGGTTCTAAGGAAAGAAGAGAGTCATTCATCACCCACGGGGCACACTGTGGCTTGCTAACGAGAGAATGACATACAGTTAAAACTGGGTCATGGTCAGTCCAAGGGACCGTCAAAATAGAGATCAAAACTACTAAGGGAAGGTGTGTAACATAAATATATGGTCTATCCTGGAATGAGAATGATGAGGGTGAGAATAGTGGGTATAATCCCTACTAAGAGGGTGAAGTTCCCGCCAAATATCGACTAGATCATGGTTTTGTAGGGCCTGTAAGAATTTTTTAGCTGCTGGGGAAGAAGATTTATGATCTGATGGATAGTTGTCTATAGAGGGGTTTAACGTCACATTAGAGTCGCCCGCCAACAGGAGAATGCCCTTCTGGTGGGCCCTCAGCAGGAAGCAGACAAGGGTCATAAAGGGGTTATTGTTCGGGGCATAATAAGTCACGATAGTGACCTCGTTGTCCTGAATGGAACCCTGAAGAAGAAGATATCTGCCGTCGGGATCAGCTATTTGTTTACTGCAAATAAACGGGAGTGACTTATGTATGGCAATGAGGACCCATTTCTGCTTAGTGGGGCCATTAGCTAAATAAACTTGGGAGTAATTCGCAGAGAAGTACTTGAGATAGGAAGGGGAGGCAAAATGAGTCTCTTGTAGGCATGCTATGCCTATATTAAGATGTTTGGGGTATTTAAATATCTTGACTCACTTCTGGGGTGAATTCATGCCCTGAATATAAAGCGAAAGCCAATGAAGAGACATTATGTCAGAAATTTGCGGTCTAAATGCCTCCTGTTCGCACACCCCAGGGAGCGGGGAAAGAGAGAAGGAAGGAAGAGAGGGGGGAGGAGGAGAGGGGGGAGGAGGGGGGGAGAGAGGGGGAAGGAGGGGGGGGAGAGAGGGGGAAGGAGGGGGGGAGGGGGAAGGAGGGGGGGGGGGAAGGAGGGGGGAGAGGGGGGAGGAAGGGGGGGAGAAGACAGAGGAAGAAAGAGAAAGATAAAGAACATGAAGAGTGAAGAAGGAAAAACAAGCTCGGAATGGAGCAGGTACCAAGCTCAGAGATGTGTTACAGCGTGGGCTGAAGAGCCCACTTTGGGGTGCGGCCATAGCTGAGAAGTCAATCTCAGCCAGGTGTACACACATCGGGGGGAGCAGTGGTCCTTCAGAACCACCGGCCTGCAATAAACACATTACAACAGTATAACTAATTGAACATAGAATTCAGTTTAACCAGAGATTCAAGCATAATAATAGGTAAGCACAATAACAATAAGGCAACATCTGTGAACAAACAGCGTACATAATGATCAGGACGCAAGGGCCCCCCCAAGCCCCCAGAGAGGACAGCCAGGAGGACATCGACTCCAGGAGATCGAGCGGGCCCACGCCGCCCGATACGGTCGCCCCTCCAGTCCAACAGATCCCCCCTACGGGGGCGGGAGACCGAGAGGCATAAGGACAAAGTGGAACCAGCGGCCGACTAGGCCAACAGTGGGGGAGGTACCCCTCCCCCAGAAGCCTCCCCCACCCCACTACAGTCCCCAAGTCCACTGAATTGGGGACCTCAAAAGGTGACCCCGGCTGATTAAAATGCCACCGGGGGCGGCAGTGCAGAGGAGGCTGGAACACCGAGAAGTTCCATCTGGCGGCTGTCCAGAGGCCAACATCGCCCCCAGCCGCCCTCACATCAACTGGCAGCCTATACTAGGGTGCCCCCCCCGCGAGCCAAAGTAAAAGTCCAATGATGAATAATATTATGGCAGGGGGGTAACCTCCGAAACGCGTTACCTGAACTTCGTGTCAAGAACAACAGAAATAATAAAAATAAAAACAGTGAAACAAAGAATTGTCATCATGACATGGGAGCAGGTAGCCAGAACATGTCAAGGTGGGCAAACAAAAAGGAAGGAGTTGAAGTCATCACCCGTTACCGGAAGGCTGAAGTTGTTGGGCTTGGAAGTCCCGCAGCACTTGGGATATCAGACTGAGATCTCTGAGATGCTTGAGATGACTGGCGGGGCGGTCTGGAGGGTCCCGGCCTGGAGGGACCAGGTCTGGAAGGTGTGGGTGGAGCCTCAGGGAGGGATGAAGGAACCTCCAGCTGAAGGTCCAAGACGTGGCGCTTCATGTCTGATATGGAAGTAGCGTGGAACTGCTGACCAAGGTGGGAGAAAGAAAGCTTAAACGATAACCCCCATCTGACTTGATTCATTGGGATTGGAGGACCTGGAGGTAGGGTTTAAGGCCTCGGCGTCTGGTAATGGTGGCTGGAGAGAGGTCGGTGAATAACTGGAGGGAGTTACCCTGGAAGGAGAGGGTCTGCTGTTCTCTCACTGCCTGTAAAAGTCACTCCTTGGTCCAATAACAATGGAATTTGATAACGTCCCTCGGGGGGCCCTCGGAGGGTTTAGCGGCTAAAGACCTATGAATTCGGTCAAACTTGAGCCTCTCCACTGGGATCTCAGGGGCCAGCTCTTGAAAGAATGCTGTAGCCGTTCCCTGGAGGTCACTAAGCGCCTCAGGGATAGCTTGGATGCAGAGGTTATCCCTCCGGGCCCTATTTTCTGCATCCTCCATACAGTGTTCAAGCTGGTTAGTGCGGTGGCCTATCTCTTTAAGGCCCCGCACAAAGTCAGAAGAGAGCTTACGAGAGGCCGCTGTAATTTTGTCCCTTACAATACTGTAAAATTTAGCCAGCATCTCATCCGTGTCCGCAGGGGGGGAACTCACCCCATCTGTAGGGACCAGGTGGAGGCTATCAGCGGGGGATGCTGGACCTGCAGCCGAGAGCTGTGTATCATCGTCTGGCTCCGGAGGCTCGGGGGCCATCTTGGATTTACCTCTGCCGGAGGCTGGGGAAGGCCTGATGTGCTGCCGATTCTTTGGAGGCTTTTTCGCCAAGCGTTGCATCACCAGAGCCTGCCTGGTGTGTTCCAGGGCTTCCGGAGGTAAGTGCGCCACTCCTGCTAAGGTTCTATGTCAGATTAGGCTGGGATGTGTGTTTTCCGACAGTGCGGAGCGAGGGAGTCAAGCAGCCATCTCTGTCGCTCGCGCGCATGCACCCCTATTTTTTTTTATTTTCACACTGTCCTTTAAAAAAAAAAAAAAATGGATCACTTTTATTCCCATTACAAGAAATGTAAACATCCCTTGTAATAGAAAAAAAATGCATGACAAGACCTCTTTCATGTGAGATCTGGTGTCAAAAAAGACCTCAGATCTCACCTTGACACTTAAAAGCAATAGAAAAATAAAAAAAAATGTCTTTTTTATTTTTTTCAATAAAAGCCCTTGGGAAGAAGTGATGTTTAGTGTTCCTGCCATTACCCAATGGCACAGAGTTGAGTGGTGACCATCATTCCCTCACTCAACTTCCTGCCTCTCAGGGGACAGCATCAGATCATCTCCGCCACTACCAATTGATCCGTTAAGTGGCGGAGGTGATTGGGATGCAGCGGGAGGGGGAGTGGTCCTCTCTTCCGCCACCGATAAAAGTGATCTTGTGATGAATCTGCTCCGTAGACCAATTTTATCTGAAAGCGGAATACTTTATTTAAGAAAATACCGGGGTTATGGCAGCTTACTGCTATCATAACAACGGTATGTAACATTAACCACTTCAGCCCCGGACCAATTTTCAGCCTAAGAACCAGAGGTCTTTTTACAATTTCGCACTGCACTGCTTTAACTGGTAATTGCGTGGTCATGCAATGTTGTACCCAAACAAAATGTGCGTCCTTTTGTTCCCACAAATAGAGCTTTCTTTTGATGGTATTTGATTGCCTCTGCAATTTTTTTTTTTTTTGCGATATAAATGGAAAAAGACTGAAAATTTTGAGAAAAAAAGATATTTTCTACTTTTTGTTATAAGAAAAATCGAATAAACTCAATTTTAGTCATACATTTAGGGCAAAATGTATTCAGCCACATGTCCTTAGTAAAAAAAAATGTCAATAAGCGTATATTTATTGGTTTGCGCAAAAGTTATAGCGTCTACAAACTAGAGTACATTTTCTGGAATTTACACAGCTTTTAATTTATGACTGCCTATCTCATTTCTTGAGGTGCTAAAATGGCAGGGCAGTTCAACCCCTCCCCCCCCCCAAATGACCCCATTTTGGAAAGTAGACACCCCAAGGAAATTGCTGAGTGGCATGTTGAGCCCATTGAATATTTTTTTTTTTTTTGTCCCAAGCGATTGAATAATGACACAAAAAAAAAAAAAAGTTTACAAAAAGTTGTCACTAAATGATATATTGCTCCCACATGCCATAGTTATATGTGGAATTGCACCCCAAAATATATTCTGCTGCTTCTCCTGAGTACGGGGATACCACATATGTGGGACTTTTTGGGAGTCTAGCCGCGTACGGCACCCCGAAAACCAATCACCACCTTCAGGATTTCTAAGGGTGGAAATTTTTGATTTCACTCCTCACTACCTATCACAGTTTCGAAGGCCATAAAATGCCAAAATAACACAACCCCCCCCCCCCCCCCAAATGACCCAATTTTGGAAAGTAGACACCCCAAGGAAATTGCTGAGGGGCATCTTGAGCCCATTGAATATTTTTTTCTTTTGTCCCAAGTGATTGAATAATGACACACACAAAAAAAAAAAAAAAAGTTTACAAAAAGTTGTCACTAAATGATATATTGCTCACACATGCCATAGTTAAATGTAGAATTGAACCCCAAAATATATTCTGCTGCTTCTCCTGAGTACGAGGATTCCACATATGTGGGACTTTTTGGGAGTCTAGCTGCGTACGGCACCCCGAAAACCAATCACTGCCTTCAGGGTTTCTAAGGGTGCAAATTTTTGATTTCACTCCTCACTACCTATCACAGTTTCCAAGGCCATAAAATGCCAAAATAACACAAACCCCCCCCCCCCCCCAAATGACCCCATTTTGGAAAGTAGACACCCCAAGCTATTTACTGAGAGGCATGTTGAGTCCATGAAATATTTTATATTTTGCCACAAGTTGCAGGAATATAAATTTTTATTTTTTTTGCACAAAGTTGTCACTAAATGATATATTGCTCACACATGCTATGGGCATAAGTCAAATTACACCCCAAAATAAATTTTGCTGCTTCTCCCGAGTACGGGGATACCACATGTGGGGGACTTTTTGGGAGCCTAGCCACGTACGGGACCCCGAAAACCAAGCACTGCCTTCCGGATTTAAATATAAAACGCTACCAAAAAAAACTGTTAGCGATGGCAGGGATCAGGCCAGACTCTGCGAATGCTGCAGTTATGTGTTTAGTGTTTTGTAAGTGACAGTGATCGATCGATACTGCACTTGGGTGGGCTGGGCGGAGGGGCAAAACGCAGGTGCTAGCAGGTATCTGGGCTGATCCTGCTAACAATGCGTTTTTTTGGAACCCTAAACTGCTGGGGACACTAGTATAGATCTAATCAGATCAGATATTGATCTGTTCAGATTCTATACCACTACGGGAGGTTTATGCTTTGCGCGTGGGTGTTAGCGGTACTGGCACTAACCTAGCGCTGCCTGGGGCGACGCAGACCCTGACCCTAAAACCTAATTGATCACCGCCGGGTGATCATTGGGTTAAACCTTTATTGGGTAATAAATGGTGGGTGCCCTGATGCTATAAAAAGCAAACCAGAGTCACCCGTAACACTTATACGGTGATCACTGGTGAAAGGGTTAACTAGGGGCAATCAGGGGGTTCAAATTTTTCTTAGGTAGTATATGGGGGTCCCTGGCGCTATATACAAACCTGACGGGGAACCTAAATAACTAACTGGCTAACCAGCGTCACCAGTGACACTTATACTGTGATCGCTGGTGAAAGGGTTAACTAGGGGCAATCAGGGGGTTAAAACCATTATTGGGTAGTATATGGGGGTACCTAGCGCTATAAAAACCTGGCGGTGAACCTAAAAAAATAACTAGCTACCTAGCGACACTAGTGACACTAATGCAGCGATCAGAAAAATGATCGCTTAGTGACACTGGCAAAGGGGGGTGAAAGGGTTAACTAGGGGCAATCAGGGGGTTAAAACCATTATTGGGTAGTATATGGGGGTACCTAGCGCTATAAAAACCTGGCGGTGAACCTAAAAAAAATAACTAGCTACTTAGCGGCACCAGTGACACTAGTGCAGCGTTCAGAAAAACGATCGATTAGTGACACTGGCAAAAGGGGGTGAAAGGGTTAACTAGGGGCAATCAGGGGGTTAAAACCATTATTGGGTAGTATATCGGGGTACCTAGCACTATAAAAACCTGGTGGTGAACCTAAAAAAATAACTAGCGACACTAATGCAGAGATCAGAAAAATGATCGCTTAGTGACACTGGCAAAAGGGGGTGAAAGGGTTAACTAGGGGCAATCAAGGTGTTAAAACCATTATTGGGTAGTATATTGGGGTACCTAGCGCTATAAAAACCTGGCGGTGAACCTAAAAAAATAACTAGTTACCTAGCGACACTAGCGACACTAATGCAGCGATCAGAAAAAAATGATCGCTTAGTGACACTGGCAAAAGGGGGTGAAAGGGTTAACTAGGGGCAATCAGGGGGTTAAAACCATTATTGGGTAGTATATCAGGGTACCTAGCGCTATAAAAACCTGGCGGTGAACCTAAAAAAATAACTAGCTACCTAGCGACACTAATGCAGCTGTCAGAAAAATGATCGCTTAGTGACACTGGCAAAAGGGGGTGAAAGGGTTAACTCTAGGGGCAATCAGGGGGTTAAACCTTTATTGGGGGGTGGTAGGGGGCTACCCTGGACCTAACACTAACTGCCCTGACAGTTTTTACTGTTACAACTGACACTGAATGCAGTGATCTGTAAATAAATGATCACTGCAATCAGTGACACTGTGACGGGGGGGGGGGGGGGGGGGCTATCGGGGGGGGGGGGGGGTTGTGTACCTATGTGTGCCTACGTGTCAGTGTAGTGTTGGTGCACACTTACTTTCACTTCTCCTCGTAGTCCGGTCAATAAGACCACCCCGAGGAGAATGACATCACTTCCTCCCTGCCTGTGTTTACTATACACAGAGGGAGGAAGCTTCTCATTCGCCAAGAGCGATCGAGAGGGGGTGGCCAGAAACCAACGGCCATCCCCTCATCCCGGATCGCTCCTGCAGCGAAACGGACTGCCGCATCCAGCGGGAGGGGTCCGATCGGACCCCCCACCCGCTGGAAGGCAAGCACGTACATGTACGTGCTTGTGCCTGTACATGCCATTGTGATGACGTACAATGGCATGTGGGGGTCCTTAAGTGGTTAAAGGGCCGACGTATATCGACCGCGGGCAGTCTGGAAGTGGTTAAGGAACTTTCATCAACTCACATGATTTGTTCAAAACCATCAATTTATATTTACCACCAAAACTAAATGTATTAATTGTCATGGTTATTTAAATTGTATGTTTCTTATATATGATTATTTGTATAGATTTACTTTATGTATTTGATTTGTCTGTATACATTCATATTTTCTTATATTTTTGGTAATTTAGAAGTGCTGCCTTTATTTCGTTATATGACAAACCAGCAAGTCTATAGAGCCAGCCAGTGATAGCAGGTCCAGTTTGGCCTTGGGACTGGGGAAGGATAGTTTCAGTGAATTTCCATACAAGCAGCAGTTCCCAGAGTGGCTGCTAAAATGACAAAGTCAGAAAATAGGGCCCTGAGAAGACCCTGCTCTTGTTGGCTGGAGGAGACTATCGAAGACCAAGTATTGTGGCATGAAACTGCCAACAACATCTTGACAAGATAGTCTTCTAAAGACTTGTCTAAAATTCTAATGAAATACATCCTACATCCTCTGAACACTAAGCTAAACTGAACTCTGGAGAAAGTACAGAGATAAAGCCACTAAAGGCAACTGGCCCAAATGCTTTTTTTTTTTTTTTATTGTATTGTGTCCAAACCACCTGCAGGTGGTAGAAAATCCACCAAAAGAGGAACAAGATAAGTTGTGTCCTATAATAAATACTGTAGTGAACTACATTAGAAATCATACAGTTTCAGTAGCACCACACTCCATTTATTTCCTAAATAAATTAGACTGAATATTTACCCATCCATCAGTATAGAATACCTGTAATCCAGGCTTATTCATCTGAGAGGTGAGATTCATTGGTTCCCTCTCCAGAGCTTGTAACATTCTAAACATATCAATTGTTAGTTCACTGAACTTAACCTGTAATATACAAAAAAAAAAGTTGATTTAATTGAAGAAATTGATTCAGTTTTATATATATATATATATATATATATATATATATACACATACACACACAAAAAAAGGCAGACCGTATTTACCATTTGTTATATATGACCAAATATATTTTGCAAAGAAGGGATGTAAATATGTACACATTTGAATAGATTTGCATCAGTCAAATACATGTACATTTCACTATTCAGACAAAGGTCTGTAGTCCATTTTTTATAGTTAAAGCCAAAGACATTTTATTGATTTATTTACTTTACGGGTATTTATATTGCACCAATTTATACAAAGCTTTACATACTGTACAATCACATCAGTCCCTGCCCTGAAGGAGTTTACAGTCGGAGGACCCTATCTCACATGCATATACACATGCACGCACATACTGTACTTAGGGTTAATGGACTCATGTCTGAATTGGCATGGTTACATAATGGAAAACAATGCATTAAAAAAGGCAAGGGAGGCTGTGGTTCATCATGAGAGAAGTAGGGAAGGGAGTGCCTTCCTGCTCTGCAAAGCACAGTAATATCTGCATAGCTTCATAAATTTCAATATCTTAATTGGGACTTGTCAAAAATACTAGCAATGTTAAAAAAAAAAAAAAAATTATATATATATATATATATATATATATATATATATATATATATATATATATATATAAATATAAAGACACACCATACAATTAGAATAGCATGAAAAAGTTAATTTATTTTAGTATGTATGAAACATTTTCTTGCTGTTACCTATTCTGAGCTTCATATGTATCATGATCTGAAGGTTGCTTGACTCCTCCATGCCTGTCTTTTGTTGATCGATTTCCTCTATGTTGAGGTGATGAGGCTAACAGAGCTGGTAGTGAGAAGACATGTGTATAAATATATGAAAAATCTAATGTCCATCAAAATGCATCAAGGGACATGTAAATAAGTCCAAGTGAATGTGAAGGAGAACATTTATTCAAATGGTGAAAAGTAAATGTTCAGACTTCAGGGCGGAGATCACCCATAAGTATATGTACTCCGCTCATCAGGGAGAGAATTCACCATCCAATGTGCAACCATCATCAATGAAGGTAATAGGATACTCTTACCAAATGGTATGGGCTATCTGCCAGCAGCAAGGAGCCAAATAAGCAGAACTGATGAGACCTTAAAGTCATAGGAGCCAGCATGTGGATTGCACAGCAGTGCAGATTCCGCATCCAAACATTCCAGGAACCAGCATATAAAAAGCGTAGTGATCCAAGCTCAGCATATAAGGACTCTTAAGGCTCCCCAGTCAACAGGAGGGAGTCATAAGGAAAAGAAAGATCGTCACATAGCATAAAATCCTTGACAAAAATGTATTAAAGTATTGCACTTACACCGATGTAGATAAACACAGGCCTGTATATAATGTGCTCATAAATAATGGAGGAAATTGCAGTTTTGTGGAGCCAGCACGATACATACGGACGCGTTTTGTCTACCATCACATCATCTGGGGTATGCACTTTTTATATGCTGGTTCCTGCAATGTTTGGATGCTGACTCCACACTGCTGTGCAATCCACATGCTGGTTCTTGTGACATTAAGGTTGCATCAGTTCTGCTTATTTGGCTCCTTGTTGCTGGCAGGTAGCCCCTACCGGTCGGTAAGAGCACCCCATTACCTTCATTGGTGGTGGTTGCACATTAGATGGTGAATTTTCTCTCTGCTGAGCTGAGTACATATACTTATGAGTGATCTCCGTCCTGAAGTCTGAACATTTACTTTTCACCATTTGAATTTCATAGTTTCATAGTTTGTTAGGTTGAATAAAGACACCAGTCCATCCAGTTCAACCTGAGTGAGTGTCTACAATTGTCCCTTTTCCCTGTACATTGCTATACCCACATCGGTCACTATCCTCAAGGAGCCCACAATCCAAGGTCCCCATTCATATACTAGGGCCAATTTTGGACAGAAGCCAATTAACCTACCTGCATGTCTTTGGATTGTGGGAGGAAACCGGAGTACCCGGAGGAAACCCACACAGGCACAGGGAGAACATGCAAACTCCAGGCAGGTAGTGTCATGGTTGGGATTTGAACCAGCGCCCTTCTTACTGCTAGGTGAGAGTGCTAACCACTACACCACTGTGTCGCCCTGTGTTGTATATGTGAATTAATTGTTTCCTTGATGCAGTTTGATAGACAGTAGGTTTTTCATAGATTTATACACGTCTTCTAACTACTATGCAGATGTGTCATTTTGCATTCTCACTTTATTGATTTTATTTTTAAATATTTCCACAATTATTTAGCGCTGCACTTTACCCCCCCCCCCCCCCATTATCTTCACACAATATGTTTAATTGTAATGCCAGCGTATCACTTAGGGTAGTGATGGCGAACCTTGGCACTCCAGATGTTTTGGAATTACATTTCCCATGATGCTCCACTACACTGCAGCGTGAATTAGAGCATCATGGGAAATGTAGTTCCAAAACATCTGGGGTGCCCAGGTTCACCATCACTGACTTAGGGAGTTAGGTGGTGCAGTAATGTTTTATTTATTTTTTTCACTTTAGTATAATTTTTGTCTCCGTTTTTTTTTTTTTTTCTCTACTTTTCCTTCCCCCTCTTCTCCTATCCCTTCTTTGCTGGTGCATAGGGTTTTAATTCTAGGATTTTGTTGATCAGAAGAGCGACCAAGAGGGACACCGTCTGTTTTTTCAAGGAGACCTGGCTGGCCCGCGGAGTTATGCTAGCCTCTATATATTTAATCAAGCACAGCTGAGTTGTCTAGATGAAATTCTTAATGCTTTACAGGGCTTCATGGAAGGGGGACTGATTTTAGGTCTTAGGTCTAGGATCATAACATAGCTCTTGATCCACTGTTAGACACCTCCAGGTGTTTCACACATCTGTCCTACTCTTATCTTAGACGAGTGAAAAAAGCCCTTCAATCTGTACATCTGGTAGATGTTTGGCGGGTTCATCATCCAAGGAACCAGGACTAAACTTTCTAATCATTTCCACACAATAGCTATTCTCAAATTTATTATGTAATGGTCTCTCAGTCTCTAACTACCAGATGTAGTAAGCTCTTCAATTGGTACACAGACTGTGTCTGATCATACCCTGGCTTTTATATAGCTTCATTTGGGCACTACTGGAAGTAGAAACTCAATGAATCCTTGGTCCAGGAAGGTCCATTGTGAAATGTCCTCTCTTTCACTTTAGCAAGAATCTTCTCGTCACTCAGCTGACATTATGGGAAACTCATAAATGTGTCATGCAAGGTCTGCTGATTCAAAAGGTGACGGAACTACGAAAAAATAGGCAAGCCGCACTTCAAACCCAGTAAAACTTGGTAGCTAACTTAGAATCCATGCATAAAAAAAAATTCCTCTCTCATTCAGTAGCAGCAGATCTTAGGGTTCAGCAATAAAAACTGGCATCTCTGCTCATGCATGACATTAAGACACAGGTATATAGGGTCAGAAATGTCTACTATGAACATGGGAATAAACCAGGTAAACTGTTGGACCACTCGCTTAGGGAAACTCGCCTTAAAAGTTATATTCCACACATTGTGTTAGGATTAAGTTTGCCTGCTGGTGGCACTATCCTGCTCTGGGCTGTTTGCTGCAGTTCCTGTGTCAACCAGCAGGTGTCACCCAGGAGCCAGCAGGCTGTGGTGTAATCAAGCTAATTAATGTTCAGCTGCCTGGGGGCTACATAAAGTCCTCCTCCATGCAGACGACTGCTGCTGATGTGATCCAGTCCTCCCCAATGCAGACAACTGCTGCTGATGTGAGCCAGTCCTTCTTCATGCAGATGGCTGCTGCTGATGTAATCCAGTCCTCCTCCATGCAGGCGACTGTTGTTGATGCAATTCAGTCCCCCTCCATACAGACGACTGCTGCTGATGCGATCCAGTCCTCCTCCATGCAGACTGCTGATGCAATCCAGGTCTCCTCCATGCAGACGACTACTGCTGATGCAATCCAGTCCTCCTCCATGCAGACGACTACTGCTGATGAGATCCAGTCCTTCTCCATGCAGATGGCTGCTGCTGATGTAATCCAGTCCTCCTCCATGCAGACGACTGCTGTTGATGCGATCCAGTCCTCCTCCATGTAGACGACTGCTGTTGATGTGATCCAGTCCTCCTCCATGCAGACTGCTGATGCAATCCAGTCCTCCTCCATGCAGATGACTGCTGCTGATGCAATCCAGTCCTCATCCATGCAGACTGCTGCTAATGCGATACAGTACCACTCCATTTTGCCACCTGCTGCTGATGTCCATGCCTCCTCCATGTTGCCTGCTGCCGATGTCCATGCCTCCTACATGTTGTCATCTGCTGCTGATGTCCATGCCTCCTCCATGTTTCTGCCTGCCGATGGGGTCCATGCCTCCTCCATGTTGCCGCCTGCCGTTGGGGTCCATGCCTCCCCCATGCTGATGTCGCCTAGTGATGGGGTCCACGCCTCCTCCATGCTGATGTCGCCTGGCGATGGGGTCCACGTCTCCTCCATGGATGATGTCGCCGGGCCAATGGGGTCCATTCCTCTTCCATGTTGCCGCTTGCAGATGGTGTACACTTCTTATCCACGCTGCCGTCGGTTGTCAAGCTTGCCACGGCGGGTTCCCAGGCTGCCGCTGCCCCGCTGGACTATGCTGGTTCCCGGGCTGCCGCTGTACAGCTTGACTATGCTGGTTCCCGGGCTGCTACCCAGCCTGATGTGCCCGCTGCCCAGCCTGTTGATCTGGTGCCCGTTGCCCCTCTGGACTATGCTAATTCCGGGGCTGACACTCCTCTGGACTATGCCAAATCCCTACGTGCTATTAATCTGGACTCTGACTGGGTTAAACCCCCACTTACTGATGTGTCTGAGGCTTCTAAAAATCCAGTGTTATGTGGCCTAAAGGGGTTGTCTACGTGGGTCAAGATCCCTACATTTGCTCATCCTGAGTTCTTTTTGCAGCCAGAGGAGCCTATTGTGCCAAGGCCAGGAGGTCCAGATCTCCACTTTGAACTAGAGAGCCACATCTGCTGTTACAGCCCCGGTAGTAGAGGTCCCATGGGAAAGTACAGTGTTCCATTTGAGATTTGTCCTGACCCAGGAGTCATCTCTGCGATCTCTGGTGCATTTGAGGACCTGAGTGGGGTAACCTATGTGCTGGGCAGACCCGAGGGACAGGTACGGTGCAGAGCGGCCACTAGCAACAGAGGGAGAGAAGGTCCAGTCATGAAGGAATGCCCTGGTATCTGGGTACCTGCACGGACCAGGGACTCTGGCATTGGGCAGTCGGGTGTCCTTTGGTGTCCCAGAATTGGGACACAGGCTGCTTTTGAGAATACACATTTGGTGTTGCGCCTCCTTGGGGATCTGACAAGCAGAAAACCCAGGCAGTATTGGGACCCCGGCGGCGGGGTTCTCACGAGGCCTTCAGACATGGACAGTGGAGTGCTCAGTCAGCTTGCAGACCATGGTGGTGGGGCCCTATGGAGCGTCCAGAGGCCGCTCCTTAAGGGGGGGAATCTGTTAGGATTAAGTTTGCCTGCTGGTGGCACTATCCTGCTCTGGGCTGTTTGCTGCAGTTCCAGTGTCCACCAGCAGGTGTCACCCAGGAGCCAGCAGGCTGATGTAATCAAGCTAATTAATGTTCAGCTGCCTGGGGGCTACTTAAGGCTTCTCCTCCCTTCCCCTGGTGCGTCACGATTCTGGTCCCTTCCTTGCTGTGCCTAGCTTGAGCCAGTCTGTACTGCACTGCCTTGTTCCTGCATTGCTTCTGTTCGAGTACCCTGTTAAGAGCCCCCTTCCTTGCAACCTTGCATTCCCTTATCCTTGTCCTTTAGATGTTTTTTGTATATAGTTAGTAGTTAAGTTCCTGTGATATTTGTCTTTTGGGGTTATGTTCACATTTACTGTGTGCTGTGTTTGCTGTGTTAATGGTTTGCTGTGTTTCACTGTAATATATATATATCTCCTTTGTTTGGTCTCAGTTCCCTTGTGTAGCTAGGTGTCTGGTCTCCCTAGCCGCTGATCCTGACATATTGATTCCAGTAAAAGGAATGATGATAGTCCGCAAGTATTGTTCTTTTTTTCTATTCTTTTTTTTTTTGTATAATAGGTTTGTGTCATAATTATGTTTTGTCGTTTCTGAATCATCGTGCAGTTAGACCAATAGAGACCTAAGAGTTTGCCAACACTGGAGCTATCAATACAAGGAATATGATTTTTGGACTTTGTGTGCCCATTTAAGAACTGAATTTTGCTTATGCTAGTTCTCTTGGTATGCACACAATTGCTTCTTCTATGTTTGTTTGTATGAAAAACTATAAAAAAAAAATATATATATATATATATATATATATATATATATATATATATATATATTTCAGCAATTCTATTAAAAAAAATGAAACTCCTATTTTATTTAGATGCCTAGTTGGTTCCCCAAATCATCACCGATTGTGGAAACTTCACATTTGACCTCAAGCAACTAGTATTTTGTGCCTCCCCACTCTTTCTCCAGACCTTGGGACTTTGATTTCCAAATTAAATGCAACATTTTCCACAGTCCTTGATTTGGGGAGTCATGTCATCCACTGTATTTAGTATGTAGCACTACCAGGACATTCTAGAGCACTTCATGCTTCCCTCTGCTGACCAGCTTTATGGAGACGCAGGACTTGGCACCTGCCCACACTGCCAAAAGTATAAATACCTGATTTAATGATCATAGTATGACTGTGCTTGATTGGCCAGCAAACTCGCCTGACCTAAACCCCATAGAAGGCTGGAGTAGAGACGATGGGGCGTGACCGGAGGTGGATGTGAGAGGACGGCTCCCCCTCCCTCTGCCCCACACACCTGAGACAACTGAGAGGCTGATGGGGATATGGAAGTCAGCAGGGGATGTGTGAGAGGCATCAGGCTGTGCTAAAAATATCTCCTAAATGCTCCTCTCCCCAACATAATCCCACTAGCCTGGACAAGCTATGTTGATGATGAGAGATCCCTTCCTCCCTCGCAGGTCAGAGTACTACAAGGAGACTAGTTCCAGCAGCCACAGCGTGTATGCCAGACAAAGAGCCAAGAGCAGTGAATCGTGTCTCTGAGGATCATCCCTTGTGCGCTGGATGCAGGTGAAAAACCTATTTTTTTTTCTACCCCACGCTCTGCTTTCTCTGACTTTTTTTTTTTTTTCTCTTGCACACTGTCAGCCTGGACTGTATTTATCATTGATATGCTAACAGTGGTGAGCTGCTGACACACTAAGGGAGAAAACCTTTATTATTGAGTGTAATAAGGAGCTGGATGATGGGACAGATCTAACTGCAGTTTAAATGTATGCAGAGATCAGAGGCTTGGAGGATTAATCCCTGCAGTACTGGATAAGAGGCAAAAACCTGCTTTTTTTTTTTTTTTTTTTTTTTCTCATTACCACTATCTCCTGTTTATCAGCCATGCAAATTGGATCTGAGTTTGTGGAAGACAAGCGGACACAGTTGGTAGCTTTAAGGACAATATGCTAAAGATGTATAGCACCAAAACCTGATCCTGTCTGCTATCTTAGTGCACAGGTAGCACATTGCATTACTGGTGTTTCATATCCAACGCTTAAGCTTGAGAGACTTTTTGAGGTAACCCCTCATCTGTATTTCCTATTGCCAATCTTGCCATATATATGCCACAGGTTATATATACCAAACCTAGTAAATCCAACATGTGAACACTGTCTCCCTCTATTACCCTGGACTTATTGTATATCATTTCCACCCTATTCTCAGTACATCTAACAAATTGCATGCTGAGAAAAGAGCCATGTAGAGATAGTGCACTCCATTTTACTCATCCCCCACTATCTCCCGGCGTAGATTTTGGAAACTGGACTGTGAAGAGTAATCCTCTTGAACTGTGGTGGATCACTTTTCTCCCCTCTCCACCTTGGAATTTTTTTATTTTTTTATGGGACAGTGGAGGAGGGGAAAAAGGGGGATTGAGATAAATATTTTTCGGGAACTAAACCACCTGACTAAATGTTATTATGCCATCACAGCGCACCACAAAAGTAAGCCAGGTAGCAGCAGCTAAACTGGGGAAATTTGCACACGCACAAGGTCAACTTTCTGAGCAGAGCTCCCCTAAAAAACAACAGTCGAGAATTTAGCATGTTGTCCAAACCACAGACTCTGCTTCCACCACAAGAAAGAGTCAGGGACATGGACAGGCAACTCCTGTGAAGGCAGTGAATTCCCCTGCAGGAAACCCTTTGGGGGAGAGGATGGAGGATGCTCAAAAGTGGTCATTATCACCAACTAAAATGGTAGCTCTGGGGGAAGCAGAACCATCATTGAGGGAAGTACTGAACGCAATTAACTCTTGTAAAACTTCCATAAATGAAATGTCTGCCCAGCTTCAAACTATTCAGGAAGACATGTCCTTCGTTAGGCATGACATGCAAAAAGTATGTGAAAGGACAACCGCCCTCAAGGGGAGGGTCAGCCTATTAGAGGACGACATGAACCCTCTTAAATGGGAGATAAGGACTATAAGGGAACAAATGGCTAACTGCTAGATAAAGATCGACAAAATGGAGAACAGGGTGCAAAGGAAGAACGTTAGGATAGTGGGACTCCCAGAACGTAGTGAGGGTACAGATCCCACTACATTTTTAGAAAAATGGTTTAAAGACTTATTTGGAGAACAGTCCTTCTCACCTCTTTTTGCACTGGAAAGATTTCATAGGACCCCCTCTAGACCTCCAAGACCCTTATTGGTAAAACTGCTTTACTATAAAGATAAAGTAACTATACTAAATAAAGCCAGAGAAATGGGTAATATTCTTCACAATGGCAATATGATTTCTCACCTGATCTGCAAAAAAGAAGGGCTAAGTTTGGAGAAGTCAAACGCAAATTGCAACGATTCAAATTGAACTATGCACTGCTATACCCGGCAAGACTATATATAAACGCCCCGGGGGGGAGGGGGGCGTGTTTTTCGATACCCCGGAGGGAGTGGAGAACTGGATAGTAACCTATAGTGGGAGACTGTAGACCAATCTGACTATATTGGCCTGGACTTTTATTAGCAATATGATTTTGTTTAAGACACAAACCACTACACTGTTGAATAATTTAGAGAGAGAGGAGGGTGTTGGTGGTGGAAAGGGGGAGGGAACAACGAGCATACCACCCCATGTTTCTAAGGGGTGGAGCGAAGAGTTCGCTCTATTTGTGTTGTCTGTTTCGCTACGTTTGTCTTGTCTTGTTTATTTTATTAAATGTGGGCTGTATGGTTTTCTGAGGGGGGCGGGGGTGGGATAGGGAGGGAAGAGTGTGAGAACACAAGTTTAAAGTTGATAACACTTAAATTGATAGATGAATGCAAAGGTCACATTAGGAAGCCCAAAAATAGGCCCAGTGGGCAGGTGAATGGTGTGCATGGGTGTATGAGACGGAACAAGTGGGTTGCTTGGTACAAAAGACTGAGTGAACACAATTATAGGCATGAGAGGACGTACGGATGTATGGGATGGAATGAGTGGCGGGTCTGGCACAAAAGTTTGTTCGATTTAAATCACAGGTATGAGAAGAGACACTATGGAGTCACAAAAAATGATACAATAAAACCATATAAATTTGAAAAGGCACTGCTTAGATTCAAATTAAACTTTGATGGTTATGTGCACCCAGATTAAAAAATTTATTTTGTACTCGTAGAATGTCCGGGGAATGGGAGATACAGATAAAAAAGCAGCAGTTCTCCTGATTGCAAAGACATACGAGGTGGCTATCCTTTGTTGCAGGAGACAAATCTTACTAAAATCTCTATTCCCCAATTGAGATGGAGGGACTACAGTACACAGTTCCATTCAGTACACACTTCCTATTCTAGGGGGTGAGTATATTTGTTAGATCAGGGGTGGCTTTCTCTTGTATGCAGGCTAAGGTGGATGAATATGGGAGATTTATTTTTTTATTCTGTAAGATTGAGAACAGAGTCTGTGTATTAGCAAACGTGTACCTCCCTCCACCCTTTAACGTTTCAATCCTTTGCGAGCTTGCCGAGTTTGTTGTGGATAAGCCGAGAGTGCCGGTGATAGTAACGGGGGACTTCAATTTGGTAATGGACCGGAGACTAGATTCCCCCCAGGGACAATAACGGGTGGTGTCACGGATAGCCGGCTCCCCGATTTTTTTTTTTTTAGGGGAGGCAGGATTGTTGGACATCTGGAGAATACGGAACCCGGAGGCCTGACAATACTCGTGCTTCTCCAGGACACATTCCACACTCTCCAGGATTTACCTAGTGCTGGGAAATGACAAAATTATGTCTATCATAAAAAATGTGAACTACAGACCAAGGGGTCTGTCGGACCATTCCCCAGTGACAATATCACTAGAGCTGGGCGAGCGTAACCATCCTGGGGAGTGGAGGATAAACCTATTTTGGATCGAACTGATGGAGGATCCGAACGAGATATTGGCACCAGTGGGGGAGTTTCTCGATCTGAATAGAGGTGCTGCCTCGGAAGGAATAGTATGGGACACTCTGAAGGCTTTCCTATGAGGCATAATGATCCAACAAATCTCAAAAATTAAAAAAACAGACTAAGGACTGGGAGAGACTAATAGGGGAGAGGGTAACTACTGCAGAGGAACAGTATATCAATGACCCAACACCGGATAGACTTAGGAAATGGATAGAGGAACAACAAAATTATCGATTAATGACCCTTAGAAAAATAGAGAAAAAACATCTCTTCCAGAAACAATTTGCCTTTGGAGAGGGGGAAAGTTAGGGACGTATGCTGGCACAATTAGTCAGGGTGAACTCCCCCCATCCGTTATACCCACGATAACTATAGGAGATAGAAGGTTATCCTCATGTACTCCAGAAATAGTGGGCAAGTTTAAAGAATATTATGAGGACTTGTATAGATCACAACAGGAGGAAATGGGGGATGAAATGCACAGCTTTCTCAGATATCTGAATTTCCCCTTGTCTTGATGAGACAGATAGAACTGAGTTAGATAGACTTATAACGATAGAGGAAATACAAATGGTCACTATTGAGATGGCGCAACAGAAATCCCCGGGCCCAGATGGACTCCTGACCGAGATATATCGGCAGTATGGGAAGGTATTGCTTCCCGAGCTGTTGAGGGTATTGAATTGGTCATTAATGAGGGGAGAGCTCCCCTCATCAATGATGGAATCTACCATAATCACCATACACAAGGAGGGTAAAGACCCACTTGATCCTGCCTCATATAGGCCTATCACTTTATTAAACACTGACATAAAAATACTGGCAAAGGTCTTGGAGGCAAGGTTATACTGAAACTCATCCACCCTGATCAATCAGGTTTTATACCCGGAAGAACTAATAGCACAAATATAAGGAGGGTATACTTGAATCTTCAGGTCCCTACTGATGAGAGTGGAGAGAGGGCTATTTTGTCTTTAGATACCGCCAAGGCCTTTGACAGTCTTGAGTGGCAGTATCTCTGGAGAGTTATGGAGACAGCCCAATTTGGACCGGGTTTCATGAAATGGGTAAAAATGCTTTATAGGGCACCAGAAGCCAGAGTAAAGGTGAATAATGAAAAGTCCGATAAATTTAGACTGGGGAGGGGGACAAGACAAGGGTGTCCCTTGTCACCCCTCCTCTTTCCCATTGCAATTGAACCTCTGGCCATTGCCCTGCGGTCTTCTGCTCAGGTGAAGGGTTTTATAAGGGGAGACTTGGAAGAAAAAGTAGCATTATGCGCGGATGACCTACTATTATTCCTTGGCGATACACAGGATTCCCTTCAGAAAGCTATGGACATTAACAAATTTGGCCAAATTTCCAGACTTAAGATAAATCGGCAAAAATCTAGCCTTCTGCCAGTAGATCCTCTGGGAAGCCCCTTGCCCGAGGAGGTGACTCAGATCCAAGTAGTAAGTAAATTTAAATACCTAGGAATAAACATATCCAGAGACCCTCAACAGTACACAGCAGATAATATAATCCCGTTACTGAATACATTTAGGAGGAAGACAAAAGTGTGGAAACACCTGCCATTATCTGTGGCAGGTCGCTGTAATTTAATCAAAATGATATGGATGCTGCAGCTTCTCTATGTATTGCATAACTCCCCAATTTTGTTATATAAAATGTGGTTTCAAAAGATAGATATGGTGTTCAGGGAACTGATTTGGAAGGGTGGATCGGCAAGAATTTGATTGAGTACTTTGCAGTTACAAAAACAGGAAGGAGGAGTAGCGCTCCCACACCCTTTTAGCTACTTCCTCGCGTCACCACTCCAGTATATGGGGGGTGCAATTTAGAAGGGGGGAGAGGCAGGGAGAAAAATGCTCCTACAAAACACCACATGACTCAATAGTGGAAGCTCTGGAGGCAGGATTCTTTCCATTAGGACTCCCTACTTTGAATTTAATGACGATAACGTGGAACACATCAAAATACAGAGGATTTAATGAGTATACCTCCTTATGGAAGAATAGCAAATTGGGAGAACTGCAGAAGATGGGGGCAGTAAGAGAATGGGAGAGATGTGGAATAGAATTTATCGCTCAGCTATACCAAGTTGGTGCCCTGAAAACCTTTCAGGAACTGAGAGACTATTTTGCTCTACCAAATAAATCTTTCTATAAGTATTTGCAGGTCAGGCATGCACTGGAGGAGCAGTTTAGAGGGAGGACCTTAGAATGGAGCACAATCCCAGTTCTTCAAAATATAATTAATGCAGAAACAGGAAAAGGTTTAATTTCAAAAATATACCCACATATAAACAAGGGGAGAATGGGAGGGATAGAGACCCCTATATACAAGAGGAAGTGGGAAAAAGATGTGGGAGAGATCTCCGAAATACAATGGAATTTAATTCTTGAACTGGCTCCGTTTGGTATCACTCTCTCCCTCTCAGAGGATGTCTCATCTGTTCTTATTATATAGAACTTATTATACTCCTCATAAACTTTTTCAATTTGGCCGACGGGGGGCAGCGGGGGGCAAGCTGCCCCCCGCTGCAGGGACATGGAGGGAGACATGATTCACATGTTTTGGAGATGCTCGAAGTTGATCCGCTACTGGACGGAGGTGACAGGAACCATTGATCGGGTGTTTGGAACCTCCACCAGAATGGAGGCAAAGTATTGTCTCCTGGGATTAGTTGAAGGAGTTGGAAACTCGGGAAGCAGCCAGATGGCGGTTCTGTGATGCCTATTTCAGGCAAGGAAACGGATTGCCCTAAGATGGTTGTCAGTGTCGCCTCTGTCTGGTAGAGAATGGATAAATAGCATGAAAGGTGGTAATTCTTAAAGAAAAAGCGTTATATATAAAATAAGGGACTTTAAAAAAAATATGACAAGATGTGGAAACCTTGGTGGGAAGCCAGAGGGATTGATATGTGAATAATAGTGTGAAGAAAAAAAAATATTTTAACGATGAAAAGTGACCCAATAGGAATTAAAGTAAGAGGGCAAATGAAGAGGGTGGAAGTGTGCGAGAATGGAGATGAGAGGGAAGTGTGATAGAGTGGGAATCTAGATTACATGGAACATCAGCTAGGATGGCCCTCATGATACCAATCCCCTCTAAGCCCCTGTACACACGGTCGGAGATTTTGACAACCAAATCCGTCGGATTTTGTCCAGCGGATTTTGTCCGTCGGATCTTGTCCGAAACTGTTGTATACACACGGTCGGACTAAGTTGTCGAAAAATCCGATCTTTCAGAACGTGATGACGTAATTTCGTTACAATGGGACTACATTCAGGCTAGTAGCCAATAGCTTTGATGTAGGAATTTGATCTGAGCATGCGTGGCACTTGGTCCGATCAAAATTCGCTACACATGATCGGATTATGTCCGATCGAACCAGTTGGTCGGGAAATATTTCCAACATGATGGAAAATTGGGTCCGACGGAATCAGTCCGATGCATACCACACACAGTAAGATTATCCGACACCACGGTCCGATAGGACACATTCCGACGGATTCTCCGACCGTGTGTACAAGGGCTTAGGCCACCCAAGATATGAACCATCCTTTTTATTTTTTGTTATATTTTTATCTGATAAGGTGAGGGGAGATTGAGGGGATGCTTAATCTTGATGTATTTTATAAACAAAATAAATATCTAAATAAAGTAAAAAAAAAAAAAAAAAAAAAAAAAAACAGAAAACCTGTGGAGTATTGTCAAGAGAAAGATGAGAGACACCAGACCCAACAATGCAGAAGAGCTGAAGGCCATTATCAAAGAAACCCGAGCTTCCATAACACCTCAGCAGTGCCACAGGCTGATTAACTCCATGCAACGCTGCATTGATGCAGTAATTCATGCAAAAGGAGCCCCAACCAAGTATTGAGTGCATACTAAACTGTACATGAACATACGTTTCATTATTAGTATACAGAGGAGTGCAGCGCATATTAGGGCTCAATAAAACATAACAGATGTGATATGAAATCCATATAAATCCAAAAAACAAGAATAGATGGTGGACTAACAGTCTCAACAGGCAAGGATTCTGTGTGAGAAAATTTCAATGCAAGAATGACTTTCCCTCCACCTCCAGAGCAAATCGCTTCGCTCACCTCTAAGTGTGGACCACTGGATTAACAGATGGTCAACAACGCATGTCCCATACGGGTATAACTTCCAGAAAGGGTCCAGGTCCACCGACCGACATCCCAAGGGGCAAGTTTGGTAAAAGAAAAGCAAATCTAAGCGCTCACTCACTGGTATAATTTTGCAACATTTTTATTAATAAATAATGGCTACTCACACGGCCTTCAATGTACAGCGCATAACAGAGTGGACACTGAGGATATGGATATCTAGGATGGCAGTGGGTAACGTCAGGATGTGGCTCCTCCCCCGTATGCATTACATTCACAAGAACTTGGTCAGTGTGACAACACTAAAGAAATTACACTTTGTTACAAATGTAATGCAGTGAGTGTACAGCTTGCATAACAGTGTCAATTTGCTAGCCCCTCAAAATAACTCAACACACAGCCATTAATGTCTAAACCGCTGGCAACAAATGTGAGTACCCCTTAAGTGAAAATGTCCAAATTGGGCCCAATGAGCCATTTTCCCTCCCCAATGTCATGTGACTCGTTAGTGTTACAAGGTCTCAGGTAGGTTAAATTTGGTCTTATCACTTTCACTGTCACATACTGGTCACTGCAAGTTCAACATGGCACCTCATGGCAAAGACTCTGAGGATCTGAAAAAAAAAAAAAAAAATGAATTGCTGCTCTACATAAAGATGTAGTCCCATCCCCTGGTACGATACACGTGCGAAAGGGAGCTATGTCACCCGCGGCCGTCTCCTTATGCTGATTCCATGTGGTTTTATGTGAAAGAACGCTTGTTGATTGGCACTTAATGGAAGTGCCTTTTATGTGTGTGATTCTTTTTACTTAATAAATATATGCTAGCAGAGAGCACTAGATGTTTCCTGTTTTGTATGCATATACTGGGACACTGATGGCCTTATGCTGAGATCGATCCCCTGCATATGAGCTGATATGGTGATCCAAGTTCTTTGCACTTTGAAGAGGTTTATCGCTAGGATTTTGCCCTTATGGGAAAGCCTTTTTGACCCCGTGTTGACTCAGGGGTCCTACTGTTGAGGTGAGCGCCATAGAGTGTCTTATGGTGGAGGATACACTTTTGGCATGGAATTTCAGTATTCATTGATGCACATTGTCACTTTATTTGTAACCCTGATAGCTTTTCATGAACTTATAAAAAAAAAAAAATGTTTTTCTTTTTTTTTCCCCAATGAATATATTATTGATTTTAGTGAATGACAAGATTAATCAGCTGTGATAATTAGCACTGCACTATTCTTATTTCATGTACATAAAGAAGGTCTAGGCTTTAAGAAGATTGCCAAGACCCTGAAACTGAGTTGCAGCATGGTGGCCAAGACCATACAGTGGTTTACCAAAAGAGGTTCATTCAGAACAGTCCTCGCCATGGTCAACCATAGAAGTTGAGTGAACATGCTCAGTGTCTTACCCAGAGATTGTCTGTAGGAAATAGACACCTGAGTGCTTCCAGCATTGCTGCAGAGCTTGAAGGAGTGTGTGTGTGTGTGTGTGTGTGTGTGTGTGTGTGTGTGGGGGGGGGGAGGGTTAGGAGGTCCGCCTGTCAGTGCTCAGACCATACGCTGCACACTGCATCAAATTGGTCTGCATGACTGTCGTCCCAGAATGAAGCCTCTTCTAAAGATGGCGCACAAGAAAGCCCACAAACAGTTTGCTGAAGACAAGCAGACTAAGGACATGGATTACTGGAACCATGTCCTGTGGTCTGATGAGACCAAGATCAACTTATTTGGTTCAGATGGTATCAAGCGTGTGGGAGTACAAAGACAAATGTGTCTTGCCTACAGTCAAGCATGGTGGTGAGAGTGTCATGGTCTGGGGCTGCACAAGTGCTGCTGGTACTGCAGAGCTACAGTTCATTGAGGGAACCATGAATGCCAACATGTACTGTGACATACTGAAGCCGAGCATGATCCCCTAACCTTCAGAGACGGAGCTGCAGGGCAGTATTCCAACATGATGATGACCCCAACACACCTCCAAGATGTCCACTGCCTTGCTAAAGAAGCTGAGGGTAAAGGTGATGGACTGGCCAAGCATGTCTCCAGACCTAAACCTTATTGAGCATCTGTGGGGCATCCTCAAATGGAAGGTGGAGGAGCACAAGGTCTCTAACATCCACCAGCTCAGTGATGTCATCATGGAGGAGTGGAAAAGAACTCCAGTGGCAACCTGTGAAGCTCTGGTGAACTCCATGCCCAAGAGGGTTAAGGCAGTGCTGGAAAATGATGGTGGTCAAACAAAATATTTACACTTTGAGCCGAATTTGGACATTTTCACTTACGGTAAGGGTGTACTCACTTTTATTGCCAGCGGTTTAGACATTAATGGCTGTGTGTTGAGTTATTTTAAGAGGACAGCAAATGTACACTGCTATACAAGCTGTACACTTACTACTTTACATTATAGCAACGTGTAATTTCTTCAGTGTTGTCACATGAAAAGATATAATAAAATATTTACAAAAATTTGAGGGGTGTACTCAATTTTGTGTATGCATGTGTATATATATATATATATATATATATATATATATATATATATATATATATATATATATATATATATATATATATATATATATATATATATATATATGTGTGTGTATATATATATATATATATATATATATATATATATATATATATATATATATATATATATATATATATATATTACACACATACACACACACACACACAGTAGCTCACAAAAGTGAGTACACCCCCACAAATGCTCAAAAGGATTTCTGTCTGGAGACATACTTGGCCAATCCATCTGCTTTACCCTCAGCTTCTTTAGCAAGGCAGTGGTCGTCCTGGAGGTGTGTTTGGGGTTGTTATCATGATGGAATACTGCCCTGCGGCCCAGTCTCCGAAGGTTAGGTGATCATGCTCCGCTTCAGTATGTCACAGTACATGTTGGCATTCATGGTTCCCTCAATGAGCTGTAGCTCCCCACACTTGTCTTTGTACTCCTTACCTGGTTGCCGCCACACACACACTTAACACCATCTGAACCAAATAAGTTTAGCTTGGTCTCATCAGATCACAGGACATGGTTCCAGTAATCCATGTTCTTAGTCTGCTTGTCTAGCAAACTGTTTGTAGACTTTTGTGTGCATTATCTTTAGAAGAGGCTTCCTTCTGGAACAACATGCAGACCAATTTGATACAGTGTGTGGTGTTTGGTCTGAGCACCGATAGGCTGCCCCCCCCCCCCCCCCCACCCCTTCAACCTCTGCAGCAATGCTGGCAGCACTCATGCATCTATTTCCCAAAGACAACCTCTGGATATTATGCTGAGCGCACATCAACTTCTTTGGTCGACCATGGCAAGGCCTGTTCTGTCTCAGTGGGTCAAGCCTGAGAATTTGATCGAGGTCTTGCACTTGGGAGAGGAAAATCAAGAGGCAGGAAATGAAGAACCACCCCTGAGGATCAATCCTCATGGCAAAAATGAGCATCCCTAACAGGGATCGTAGCTGTCACTTGCTACACCCTTGTGAAAGGGTAAAGGCGTGAATAACCGTCCTGATCCATGACAATTTGACGGGAGGTAGGTTGGCCTGCATGGAGCGAGTATCTAGAGTAATGTCTAGGAAGGAAATGGACTGCGCCGGGCCTTACACTTTAGGTTCTGCTATGGGCATTTTGAGATTGTGAAATACCACTGTTAACCTGTTCAAGTCTAACTGGGGCTTGGCGGTCCGTTCGATCAGCAGGAAGCCATCGAGGTAGTAAATGACTTTCTGGTATTGTGCTTGGTGTGACAGGATCCAGGTACAAGACTGAGCGAAGGTATCAAACGACGGGCTGCTTTTAGAGCCGAAAGTCAACTTGGTGGCAAAGTAATACAAACCTTTCCATTTGATGCCATGCCACCGCCAGAGGGATGGCTCAATGGGCAGTAATTTGAACGCGTCTGAAATGTCCGCTTTGGACAGCCATGCGCCCATGCCTATGCGAATAATGACTTAAATAGCTAGGTCAACCGATACATATTTAAGTGAAAACTCCTCGAACGGAATTAGGGAGTTTAAACTTGGGATGTGAGAAAAATGAGGCACAGAAAAGTTGTACACCAACCAAAGTTTATTTAAAACCTTGCCCTTGGCAAGTCCAATAGGGTGAATCTCAAACTAGTGAAAGGAGACTCGGCAAAGGGGCCAGTGAACCCCCAGTCCAGTTCTAACTGCAACAAGGCATCTATGGCCAGCTCGTTGGTGGCAGCTGAAAGGAGGTTCCTGCATTTGTGGGTCAAGTCGGGCAGCATGATGAGACCAGTATGAAATCTCAATGTGAATCTGTGTATCATGAAGACGGCCAGTGAGGAAGTCAGGTGTGAAGAAAGGTAAAATCCCAAGCCACCGGACATCCACTCATGATGTGGTGTTCTGCTTGAGGTTGCACGTGACTTTAGAATGCGCTCTGTGGCACGAGGCGCGAATATGAAGCAGCCGCCATTGGCTAAAGTTGCAAGTCCCGTAATTGAAGTTGTTGCAGATTCATGTGTCCCCCACTGACAGAATAGGCTGTCCAAACTTGTCTACCTGGGGCGGCTGTGTGAGGGCTGGCAAGCCTTGCCTGGAACCAGAGGTGGAGGGGAAGTTGAGGGAGTGTATTGCACCAGTATTGAAGCACCAGTTCGCATTAAGAGTGGCAGACGGACAGATGGCACAGAGTGGGGAGAGTAGACCCACAAACTGGTGGCAGAACAGCTCTGTATCGATGATACTCCAATTGGTGCTGACCTGAATCTGAAAAAGCCTGGCTGCTGCGTTAGCTGAAAATGATTGGCGGTAATCGTAGAATGAAAACCCTCCGTTCTTGTAACCTACGTCCACCAATGTGTGGAGGTACAAGTCCAGATCTTCCCTCTTGCTGGGGTTGGCTGAGCAAAGGACATCACTAACCATCCCAGACTCTGTGATAGGTAGCTTGTGGTTTAGCCTGGAGTCTCTAGATTTAAGGACCACTGAGATACACCCCCCCCCCCCCCCAGGTATAGGATTTGTTCTCGGCCACATTGTGGACCGATATGAGGAGGGAAAACAGATCAACGTCCCCTCTGTCCAAGACGTCCCTCCCGATGCTGGCTGGGATGCAGCTGGATGCACTTACAGGACTCCCACTCTAACTTGGATGCTGGAGACTGCTGTGGACAATGTGGTGACCATGGAGTGGAGCTGGGCGATAGCCGAGATCGACTGCAGGGATGCCTGCTGGGTGCCGGGCTGAGCTGCCACTGGCGATGGGAAGAGCAGCCTAAAGAGCTTGGCTTTCCTGGCTGTGGCAGGGTAGGGAATGCCCCTATGCCCCATCTCCACTGTGAGCTTGGGGATGGCACAAGCCCTGAGGGACCGGACTCTGCCACTCACTGAACACGCAAATGGTCACAGAGGGGCAGAGGCGAAGTCTCAATAAAAAGGAAAAAGGAGGGGCGTGGCTTGACCGAAGCCAAGATGGCAGCTTAGCACCGGAGCTCCGACGCACAGCGGGCGAAACTAGCGGCTCACGGACCACAGCGGCTTCCTTTTTCAGCCCCACTTAGGCGATCTAACTTGGGCACCTCTCGCCAACATGACCCGTCGCAAAAGAACGGAGAAGAAGCCCAGAAAGCTGACGGCGTACTTCGCCCAGCCGCCCAGGCAGCATGCTAAAGATGGCGCCGATGCGGCCTCCACTCCGCTTCTCCCGCATAAACCCTGGGATCATCGAGAGGTACCGAGCCACGCTAGCGGCGAACTCTCCCCAGACGACTCGCGGGCGTCCACCCCGCTGAGTAGGAGCCCAGCTAAGGCCAGAAGCAGAAGGGAGTGCTCGGAAACGCCGTTCCAGGCCGAGGTGAGATCCCCCACTGACTCACTAGCAGACACGAGGGAATTGCATGATTCCATCACTTCGTTCCCCACCACTAACCAGCCAGTGTTGGACACTACCCTTAAAGACATGCTTGTCTCACTACGCAGCACCATACACACAGACATGATGTCCTGCATGCGCAGCTTTGGGACTGAGCTTAAAGAGGTGGGGGAAAGGGTGAGCCATATTGAAAATAAGATGGGGGAATATGCCACTACCATCAACGACCTGATTGACTCCCACGATTCGGTCGATGAGGACCAACAGTGGATCAAAGCCAAATTAGCAGACCTGGAAGACAGGGCCAGGAGGAATAATGTGAAGCTGAGGGGGATCCCTGAATCTGTGACCCCGGCGGAGCTCCGCTCCTATGTTACTAAGCTTCTATCCACTCTCATGCCGGATCTCTCACAAATTGAGATGTCCATAGATAGGATTCACCGGATCCCTAAACTGTCCTTTATTCCAGAAAATATCCCTAGAGATGTATTGTTCCGGATGCATTTTTTCCAAACTAAGGATCGCCTGATGCAAATGACCAGGCGAGGGGACCACCGCAATACAGAATTCTCTAACCTGCAATTTTATGCTGACCTTTCACAGCACACTTTAATGTTGCGCAAGAACCTGAACAACATTACCAAAGTACTACGAAACCATGATATCAACTACAAATGGGGATTCCCCACCAAACTGGTTATCCACAGAGATGGGTCCAACTACGTGGTTTCCACACCGGATAAAGGTCTCCAACTACTCAGAAAATGGAAGATTCTTCCTGACGATTCCTCCTCCCCTCCTGATGTACACAGCCCTAAAAGTCGCTCATCTACTGATTGACTGACTTCCCTCACTTTTGTTTTCCACAACCTACTTTGATGCTACATGCCGACTGTGGTATTTCTTCCGATTGTCCCTATTGGGGCCCGCTTGATGGAGCCGTGCTTTGTTGGTCATTGCAGACCCCATTTACTTGAGCAGATAAGATCTGCACACGGGTTATGATGACCCTCCTTTTATTCACTTTATGTTTCTGTTCCAGTTTTCTTCCCCCTGTTTTGTTTTTTTCCCAGGAGATTGCCATGCTATATCAAGAACCAGCTGCCATTCACCTTGAACCTTCTACGAGCCTCATACTTGTTGATAACTTGAAAAAGTCGCTCCACCTAATGCGCCTATCTCCCTGCTTGCCACGACAGCACAAATATACACCTCGATTCAGCTTTCAATCTTTGAGTCCCAATGCCTCTAAACATCTTATCTATTAATGCTCATGGGCTAAATCACCCGGCAAAAAGATTCTCCTTGTGGAAGGAGTCCGAATCTTCGAAATGTGACATACTGTGCGTCCAAGAGACACATTTCTGCAAGGTCTCCCCCCCAAGGTGTTCGATTAAGGGTTTTCAACACTATTTTTACTCTAACGCCCACAAGAAGAAATGTGGAACCATGATAGCGATTAAAGATACCGTCGCTTTTCAATTGCATCAGGAATTGATAGACCCGAACGGTCGTTTTGTAATTCTTGTTTGTGATGTCAATAATGTGCGTTACACGCTGGTCAATACCTATGTTCCCAATGTACATCAGATTCGCTTTTTGAACAAACTTATGATCAAAATTTGTAAAATTAAGCAGGGAGCTTTGTTGATATGTGGAGATTTTAATGTTGTGCCCGATCCAACCATTGACTCAACATGTACTTCCATTAGAAGATCTCAAGCTCTGGGTAACTTTCTTCGTAAGAATTATATTTTTGATGTTTGGCGGTGTAGACATGCCGGTGAGAGAGACTACTCATTTTACTCTCATAGGCATCGCTCATATAGCAGGATTGATCTCTTTCTCTCGGACAGGTGGCTCCTCCAAAAAAATCACACATTCTAAAATTAACACTATTACCTGGTCAGACCACGCTTCCGTGCTGGTCACCATCGCAGATAGCAGCCCCTCTACCGCCGCCTATCTATGGCGCGCCAACTCCAGAGTAATCCATGACACCACCACTAAACGTATTCTTGAGGACCACCTGTCCGAGTTTTTTCGATTCAACGCTACCCCTGAGGTCACTCCTGCTATGACATGGAATGCGCATAAGGCGTTTATCCGTGGTATTTTTATTCAACAGGGAGCGCGGCTACGGAGACAGAGGCAGAGGCAGATAGATGACCTCCTGAGCAAAATTACCACCCTAGAAAGTTTGCATAAGTCCAACCTCACCCCGGCCCTCCATTCTTCCTTGAACACTTTGCGACATGAACTTAGATTATTACTACTCCATAAATTTGAACAGGTTGAGAAAAAGCTTAAATTATCCTTCTACTCATCAGGCAACAAGGCCGGTAAGGCCTTGGCTCGTAGACTTCAGGGCCAGAGGTTTAAATCCAAAATTCCTTACTTATTGAACACCAAAACCCACTCAAAGACCTACGATCCACAGCAGATCGCCGACTCTTTTATTGAGTATTATAACTCCCTGTACAATTTACATTTAGACAACTCCACTCCACAACCGACTAAGGAAGACATATTGAACTTTCTCGACTTGATGAAGCTTCCCAAGCTCTCTGATAACCAGGTAGAGAACCTCAATAAGCCTTTTTCGATTGATGAGTTATACAGGGCCATAGACACCCTTCCACTCAACAAATCACCGGGACCTGACGGGCTAACTGGGGACTATTATAAGTCTTTCAAAATGATCCTGGGGCGACATCTTCTCAGGGTATTTGAGAATGCCGCTGCCTCTGCTCTCTTTCCGCATGAAATGTTAGAAGCTGTTATTGTCACGATTCCCAAACCGGGCAAACCCCCAGAGATACCTCAAAACTTTAGACCTATATCCCTGCTCAACAATGACTTAAAGGTATATGCCAAAATGCTTGCCCTCCGCCTGATGCCAATACTACCTAATCTTGTTCATGCTGACCAGTCAGGTTTTACCATGGGGAGACAGGCATCGGATGCCACTAGACGCTCGATTGATGTTATCCATTTGGCGCGGACCCGGCGAACGCCTTCTCTGCTCCTTGCTTTGGATGCGGAGAAGGCGTTCGACCGGGTTCACTGGGGGTATATGGAGCAGGCACTAAAAGCATTTGGTTTTACAGGCTATATTTTGTCGGCTATATTGGCCCTGTACTCCGTCCCTTCGGCTAGAGTTTACTCTTCGGGGATGTTGTCGAAACCCTTCCAAATTACGAACGGTACCCGCCAGGGGTGCCCGCTGTCCCCTTTGATTTTTAATTTGACTATTGAACCTCTGGCGGCGTACATTAGACAGAACCCTAAGATTTGCGTCTTTGAGGTGAACAACCACAAACATGTCATAGGCTTATTCGCCGACGACGTGATCCTTATGCTTACTAAACCTAAAACCTCACTAGCACAAGTCGCTAACACCCTAGAACATTTTAGTAAGGTTTCATACTATAAAGTGAACACAACTAAATCCTACGTTCTCGACCTAGGATTACCCCTTCATGATAGGAAATTACTGCAGGCTAGCTACCATTATATTTGGAAAGACTCTGGAATATCTTATCTGGGGATCACTTTAACTCCCTCCCCTGAACAACTTTTTAACTACACTCCTCTTACAGATAGATTGAAGTCGGGCCTTTTATCTCTTAGCAAGCATATTCTCTCCTGGTCAGGGCGACTGGCGGCGTTTAAAATGCAATTACTTCCTCAGCTACTGTATATTTTTCGGACAGTACCCATACCAGTCCCTAATTCCTTCTTTAACAACCTTCAATCTTCACTCTCACGATTCCTCTGGGAGGGCAGGAAGGCCAGGAGTGCTTTTAAGAGATTGAGTAAAACTAGAAGAGCTGGTGGCCTTGGCCTTCCTGTGCTAATAGACTACTATAGAGCAGCTATTTTAACGCAAATGAGAGATTGGTTCGCTACTGTGCCGACCTCACTCTGGGGGGACATAGAACGTCACTGCATACCCAGTGGCAGCTTGCTAAACCTGGCACTGGCGTTTCCTCTTCTAGAGCGAGTCCCGCCAGACCTCCCACTCCCCATAGTAGCATCAATGCACTCCTGGAAACTATTGACCTCCACACACCCGCACAACACCCCAACCTCTCAATTGGCGAGGCCTATCTCAATGTTGACCTGGCTAATCCCAGAGCTGTCCCTACACAGGTGGCACAGCTCAGGATTACAATGGATCTCGGATCTTTTTGATGGCCCCCGAATCAAATCGTTTGCTCAATTGCAGACGGACTATGGTCTACCTCATTCTGAATATTTTACCTACTATCGTATACAATCATATCTTATCAGAAAGCCTATCCCTCCTTGCGTGGTCCACTGGCGGGTTAAACAATATCTTAATGCTCAATGTACGAAAAAAGGTGGTATTTCCCTGTTCTACGAAACTATTAACGACAAATCACTTTTGGTTAAGGCAGAGCCCATGTTGGCATGGGAAAGGGATCTTGAAATTTCGATCCCTGAGGATCAATGGGACCGGGCCATCCATTACACTTATGCCGCTACTAAGAGTACCTCTCTTTGGGAGCTAGCTCACAAAACCACACAAAGGTGGTACTTGACCCCCCCTACCGTCTCGCCAAATTTAATTCCTCAGTATCACCTCTCTGCTGGAGGGAATGCTCCCAAAGTGGAACCTTATTCCATACCCTATGGTCATGCAGTAGGATAGCTGACTACTGGAAGGGCGTATTCCTGATCTTTAGAAAGGTAATGGGCATAGCGATCCCCCCCCACTCCGGCCTTAGCTCTTCTCAACGTAGGAATTGAGGACATTCCCCCTTCATTTAGGCAGTTTGTAACCCACTTATTTCTAGCAGCAAAGCTTTCCCTTCTCAGAGTTTGGAAAGCTCCACGTCCCCCTGAAGTCCAAGAAGTTATCAGAATCCTTTCTACCCATTACACCTATGAACTTATGTTGGCTACGCTCTCGGGTAGACGCTCTGCCTTCCAGAATAACTGGCAACCCTGGTGCGATTGGTACAAAACTAACATGTAACACTGACTGATACGCCACACTTTTTTTTTTTCTGTGTTTAAGGCTCTAGCTACACTTAGGCAACTGCAAGACAGTCTCCTTATACAGGACCTGACTTGAGGTCCTTTCCCCTTCTCCCCCCTCCCTTCCCCCTCCCCAGTTATAGTTTTATGTTTTCTGTTTAATTACTGTACATACAGCTCAACTGTATTCATGAACACTTATACCTTACAACAATGCGGTACTCAATGGCCCACTCTATACAACCCACCTGATAAAATTATATGTGGCCGACTTTCCTGCAGCTTAGGATCTTCTAAAAGGTCTCGTGCATGTCCTTCCTCGGGGGTGCAGCTAGTTCCCGGAAGGGGCGCCTCCGGGGGGGATGCAGTGCGGACCCCGGCCGCAATGCAGTTAACTATGTAGACACATACCCTGATATCAGTTTATGTTGTAACCCTATGTATGCCATTTTTAGCTGCTCTTGACAAACCTGCATTGTCTCATATTATTGTCAACTGACTGTATTGTTTACTTCAGATTTTATGTTCTATTTTTGTACCTGTTTACACTTTGTATTCCTGAAAAATCTTTCAATAAAAAATAATGTTTAAAAAAAAAAAAAAAAAGGAAAAAAGCTGCTTATTGTGAGACATGCACAAACAGAATATGGGAAATAGAAGCTGCACTACTTGAAGGTTTTGTTCAAACAATTGCTTGTAGATAACATGTAATAAATGACAGTTCAATTCTGATTGAAACCAAACACCAAAGTGAGCTTGATCAGACAAATTGTGCCACCACCTTAAGAAAAACTTGCTTAACAGCTGGCAAGCAAAACGGGGCAGATGGCTTTAACCCAGCCAGGGCCTTTGCTTGTATGGAAGATCATCTGATAAGCTGTAATTTGAATGGCTGCATAGATTTTCCACACACTCCTGGCGCCGTACGACTCAGATTTAAAAGTTCAGTACCCAGGCATGCATAAGGAAAAAAAGACCACCCATAGCGTAATATTGCCTCAAACAGTATTTAATATAAAAATAAAGTATTGCATTGAGATCTAAAAAGATAAAATTGTGCAAATACAGCAGAGCCGGCCGGCTACAAACAAGAATCCGCCGTCCTAACGAGACTATGTGGTGATGTCAGCACGAATTCTCCAGGCACGTTTCGTCATATGTGATGTTGTCAATGGGGAATGGGTAGCGTGCTGATCCACCACCTTATAAACAAAAACACAAGACCTCTTTCTGAGTCCCGTAGGCAGAGTCCCGTAGGCAGTGTGTGATGTATATATAATAAAAATCTGTATATATTTTTAGAATTTTTTTTGTCAAGCGACCGCTATCAGATAGTGAAGAATTTATAAAAAAAAATATGAAAAATAATAATGATAATGATAATGATGAACATGCTGTATACCTATCTATGTGAAAATCTTAAACCCATAATGTGTATGATTAAATCAACATCTAAACTCAAACCACCAACTTTGGTGGTCCTACCCAATTTTATAAATTGGGATTATTGGCAGACTAACAGCAATAATTATCCCATTTAAATAATAAAAATAGATATAAATGAAAATAAAAAAATAAATTTTATTTAAATTTAGGAATAGTAAATATGTATGCCCAGCACATACTGTTAATTAACATAGCCCCCAAAATTAATAATGTAAACCCACCAGCGTGACTCAGATCGAGTTTGCATCAGCAGAAACCCACTAAGAATTATCAATAAAGACACTGACATCAATGTTTAACCTATAGGGTACATATGTACATACCTTATGTATCCACATTTCAAGTTTAGAGATTTCTCGTACTAATGAACTCCCTCCTCCAATTAGGGCTGAATTTATCAATCCCCCAAAAAAATCATATTGGCGCTATCCTTATTATGTACTAAAAGGTAGTGCCGGACCTGCAAGGGCCGTTTGGTTCTTCCAATATATTGCAGCTCACAAGGGCACTGCAATAGATAGACCACACCCATTGTGGAAAAGGTAATAAATGGAGTGATGGCATGTTGTACCTGTGTACTTGTAGACTCAAACTTAGTAGTTCTTCTGTGTATACAGCTACTAAAAGAGCATATGCTTCATTTTCTACATTGATAGAATCCAGTTAATTGGTCATAAAGGGTCAATTTGCTGGTAGGGGTATTGAAGATATTAGGGGCCACTCTATTTCTAAGTGAAGATGCTCCCTTGAACACTACCTGGGGTTTTTCTGGTAAGACACCTTTCAGAATTCTATCATTATTGACAATGTGCCAAAGGGACCCCTGAATCCAAAAACACATTAGATTGAGGAGGTTTTTATTGGAGTAAAGACTCCCTATTCATCCCTTGTATATCATTAAGCACAGATGCTATAGAATCCATGGCATACCCCTTCTCAAGAAATCTACCAGTAAGGATTGCAGCTTGTGTGGAAAACACATGGGGATCCAAACAATTCCTACGCAGTCTCATATACTGGCTTTTAGGCATTGAACTAAGCCAGGGACGATGATAACTATCCATTGAGATGGAATTGCGATCAGTTGCCGTAAAAAAGTGGACGTAGACATAATGCCATTATTAATAGTCAAAGTAAGGTCCAAAAAATGTATCTGTGACTGACTAATTTCATAACTCAAATGTATGCCTCGCTCATTTGAGTTCACAGAGGACATAAATTCTTGCAATTCCTGGCCATCACCATCCCACAGGAGGATGATGTCATCAATATACCTAGCCCACAGGATTAGCTGGGGTTTCCTGTGGGCAGGGCAGGGCTTAGGGTGGTGGGGGCCCCTGGACTTAAATCACTTGCGGGCCCTACCTTCTATACATTACCATATTTATTGGCGTATAACATGCACCCCAAGTTTAGGAGGGAATTTTAAGGAAAAAAAAAAACCTTACATTTAAATGCCCATTAATGTAGCCTTATCAGTGTCCATTTGCAGCTTTGCCCATCCATCTGCAGCCTTGTCTAGTGTCATTGAAGCCTTGTCAGTCTAGCCTTGTCATTGCAGTCTTAAAGTTTAAAAATGGTCCCGCCGAGATAGAGTGTCCTGTGTATCTTGGTGGCTCTCGGTGTAACGACATATTCGGCGACCCATCGCAGTTTGCTATGGAAGTGACTTTCCTTTGCCACCATCTTGGTACACCCCACAAGCATCCACAGTAAGGATACACTAAGAAGGGGTAAAGCGGACATGTTGTTACACCCACCGGAGTTTTGCATTTTACACGCATTTCTAACAGTAAAGTCAGTTTATATAGTGAAATACAGGACTTGGAACTCCGCCTGACTACTCAGATCTTGAATTTTAAAAGCAGCGGCAACCCTGCTCATCTCACAGGTATGCTAATCTGACAGAAGTTTGCTGATTTTAAAATTCAACATCTGCGTAGTCAGATGGAGTTGTAAGTACTGTATTTTACTATATACTAACTTTAATGTTATAAATACGTCTAAAATGCAAAACTCCAGTGGGTGTAACATGTCTGCTTTACCCCTTCTTAGTGTATCCTTACTGTGGACGAGTGTTGGGTGTAGCAAGATAGTGGCAACGGAACGTCAATTCTGTAGCAAACTGTGATGGGTCGCTGAATATGTTGTTACAGTGGCTCTCGGGTCCTCTCACGGTCCGGAGCGGAGCCGAGAGTAGCCGAGTGTACTCGGCTCACAGTCACGCCCAGTCCCTGTGTTATGTCCATCATATGGCAGGACTGTGCGTGACTGAGCAGAGTCGGGACCAGTGCACTCGGCTATGTATGTTGGCGGGACCCATGGGCTTGAGCCCAGTCAAGCCCAATGGCCAGTCTGGCCCTGCGCCTGTGGGCATAGATGACATCCTCCTCCCATCTGGCCATAAAAAGGTTGGCCAGGCTGGGGGCATATTTTGCCCCCATAGCCACTCCACGGCTTTGATGAAAAAATAGGATTTTTGTACTCACCGTAAAATCCTTTTCTCTGTAATTCACTGACCGACACAGCTCCTCTCTGTAACCAAATGGGTTGTTAGCTCTATCACTGGAGATACTAGGCAAGTTGTAATACAACACTTGAGAACTTTTAGTTCCGCACATGGGGCGGTCCCTAGGCTACAACTCACAGCCTGCTCAGGCAGAACTCGTACGTCAACAAGCAGTATAACGTAAAGAGAAAAAGGAGGGGTGGGTGCTGTGTCGGTTGGTGAATTACAGAGAAAAGGATTTTACGGTGAGTACAAAAATCCTATTTTCTCTTATATTCACCGACTGACACAGTTCCTCTCTGTAACCAAATGGGACGTCCCCAAGCAGTGCCAAACGAGGGGTGTCAAAAACAGCATAAAAACTTCATCCACCATGGCAAGTGGGAGCTAGTGAAACTAAACCCACAAAAAAACAGCAGTGTGTGGAGAAAACACCACCACGTAACCGGGTATCCTCAACAGGAGTGATCCCCAAGACTGCAACCAATTGCGGAAATAATGCAACAGTGCATTAACACAAAACAGTACTGTTTTTTTTTTTTATAGAAAAACCAGGTAAACAAGTTTGCATACTTATTGCAACTGCACGGCCACCTGCAAAACTTTGCGACCAAAACAGGCATCAGCCGATGCACTGACATCTACCTTGTAGAACTTGGTAAACGTATGGACAGACGACCAGGTCGCCGCCATACGCACCTGAGTGACCGACACTTGGTGCCCGAAGGCCCAAGACGTTCCGATTGCCCTTGTAGAGTGGGCTGTGACTGGAAAGGGGGGTACCTGCCCCTTCAAGGAGTAGGCTTGTACTACAATCTCAAACACGGTACAAAGGGTAAACCGCGCTACTCGAACAACAAAAGAAAGCAACCTATAAGCAGCAACCCTAATCGTAATACTCCGATATCAAACTAAATAGGTGAACAAAAATGAGCTGCGCTAAAAACAAATTAGAAATGAAAAATTAATCAAACACCTAAAACCTAATCAAAACCTATACAAAGTAAGCATAAAAAACAATATTGAATAAACAAAAATGTGATTAGTAAATAGTATATATGAGTACTATCATATCATCATAGAGTGAATAAAGTGTATACTAGATCTGAAATGAAATTAGTATAAATAATATAGAAAACACCCACAATAATTAATGTAAATTGAAACAAAAATAATAATGTGTGCTAAATCTAAACGAATAATATTAACAAAAATAATATTCAAAAACCATAAAGAGTTCATATGTGATAAAGGAAAAAATAATACTTTTAGTCCAAAAATATTATTATTGATTCTTCAAACTTGATATTAAGGTGAAAAAAAGAATATCCACAAATGCGTGTATGTAGAAAATATTCAAAACAATCCTCCACCAGTGAGAAGAGGGGCCGCTTACCAGAGCTTTAGATCCCAGTGTTAGTGAGATCAATAAGGCAACAGCACAGGGGTTTCTGGGTGAACCGTCACAGGCATCCCACCATCTATATCTCCAATGCGAAGGCTCCAATACGAAGGCTCCAATCGAGGAACGAAGGTGTCGTAGATTGCTGACACCACGCTGTCTCTATCTCCAGTACGAAGCCTCCAATCAGGAAACGAGGGTATCGTGGATCATATATAAAAGATCAAAGACACTCGCATAGCGTAAAACCACTTGGTTTAATAAAGTAGAATTTAAAAAAATTTACACTCACATACGTAAAGAAAAAACGATCACATAAAAAACGAGCCGGCCGGACTCGTGTGCCGCCCGCACTTCCTGGTTGGGCGTAGAACGCGGAGACGTCAGAACGCCTATCTCCCTACGCGCGTTTCGTCTCAAACGGACGTGTTCACGTGAACACGTCCGTTTGAGACGAAACGCGCGTAGGGAGATAGGCGTTCTGACGTCTCCGCGTTCTACGCCCAACCAGGAAGTGCGGGCGGCACACGAGTCCGGCCGGCTCGTTTTTTATGTGATCGTTTTTTCTTTACGTATGTGAGTGTAAATTTTTTTAAATTCTACTTTATTAAACCAAGTGGTTTTACGCTATGCGAGTGTCTTTGATCTTTTATATATGATCCACGATACCCTCGTTTCCTGATTGGAGGCTTCGTACTGGAGATAGAGACAGCGTGGTGTCAGCAATCTACGACACCTTCGTTCCTCGATTGGAGCCTTCGTATTGGAGCCTTCGCATTGGAGATATAGATGGTGGGATGCCTGTGACGGTTCACCCAGAAACCCCTGTGCTGTTGCCTTATTGATCTCACTAACACTGGGATCTAAAGCTCTGGTAAGCGGCCCCTCTTCTCACTGGTGGAGGATTGTTTTGAATATTTTCTACATACACGCATTTGTGGATATTCTTTTTTTCACCTTAATATCAAGTTTGAAGAATCAATAATAATATTTTTGGACTAAAAGTATTATTTTTTCCTTTATCACATATGAACTCTTTATGGTTTTTGAATATTATTTTTGTTAATATTATTCGTTTAGATTTAGCACACATTATTATTTTTGTTTCAATTTACATTAATTATTGTGGGTGTTTTCTATATTATTTATACTAATTTCATTTCAGATCTAGTATACACTTTATTCACTCTATGATGATATGATAGTACTCATATATACTATTTACTAATCACATTTTTGTTTATTCAATATTGTTTTTTATGCTTACTTTGTATAGGTTTTGATTAGGTTTTAGGTGTTTGATTAATTTTTCATTTCTAATTTGTTTTTAGCGCAGCTCATTTTTGTTCACCTTGTACTACAATCTGTCTGATCCACCTGGAAATGGTGGCAGACGAGACCGCCATACCCTTCTTTGAACCAGCCACCAAAACAAACAGTGAGTCTGACTTCCGAAAGGGAGCCGTGGCAGACAGATACACCTTCAGAGCCCTAACCACGTCGAGAGCATGAAGGGCCACCTCTTTGGGGTGCTTCGGCTTAGGACACAACGATGGTAATACAATGTCCTCATTGATATGAAAAGCCGAGACCACCTTCGGTAGAAAGGACTGTTGCGGACGCAACACCACCTTATCCCTGTGGATGACCAAATAAGGCGACTTGCAAGACAAGGCTGAAAATTCCGAAACCCTCCTGGCCAATGTGATGGCCACTAGAAAGACCACTTTATGGGAAAGAGACAACAGGGGAATCTCCCTGATGTTTTCAAACAGCGTTTTTTGAAGCGCCGACAACACCAGGTTCAAATCCCATGGGGGTAATGGTGGACGCACCGGGGGGACTACGTGTTGAACGAAGGTACTCACTAAGGAGTGCAATGCCAGGGGTTGTTGAAAAAAGACAGCCAAAGCTGAAATTTGCCCTTTGATGGTGCTTAATGCCAATCTCTGGTCAACTCCTTGCTGGAGAAACAGCAGGATCCTGGATATGGAAAAGGAGCGCGAATGCCATCCGTTCTCCTCACACATGGAGATGTAGGCCTTCCAGGTACGATGGTATATCTTCCGAGAAGAAGATTCCCTCGCCCTCAACATAGTTAGGATCACTGAGTCCGACAGACCCCGGTACGTAACACCTGGTTCTCTATAGCCATGCCGTTAAAGCCAGTGATGGTAAAGCCGGATGAAAGACTGGACCTCGAGATAGGAGGTCCTCTCGCAACGGCAGTCACCAGGGATCGTCTGCCACCAGACGCACCAGGGTCTGTGTACCAGGGCCGCTGAGGCCAATCTGGGGCAATCAGAATTACTGGAATCCCCTCGGCTTCCACTCTGCGAAGCAGACGTGGTAACAGTTTCAGTGGAGGAAAGGCGTAGATTAGCTGGTACTGATCCCACAAAGCCACCAGCATGTCTGACGCGTCTGCCCACAGATCTCTTGTCCTGGACACGAACCTTGGCACCTTCCGATTGAGATGGGAGGCCAGAAGATCCACGTCTGGTGTGCCCCACTTCAGGCAGAGTAACCTGAATATCTCCGGATGCAGTGCCCATTCTCCTGGGTCTAGCATCTGTCGACTCAGATAGTCCGCCTGCCAGTTCTCCACTCCCGGGATGTAAAGGGCCAACAAGGCCAGTACATGTCGCTCTGCCCAACGAAGTATGTGAGCGACCTCCCTTGCAGCAGCTGAGCTTCTCGTTCCCCCTTGGTGACTGACGTATGCCACAGCAGTGGCGTTGTCTGACTGGATCCTGATCGGACGCCCTTTCAGTCTCGTCGACCATGTGGAGAGGCACAGCCTGATCACTCTCAATTCAAGCAGATTGATTGGCAACTTGGATTTTTCCGTCGACCAGAGGCCCCGAGCCGACTGAAACCCCATCACTCCACCCCAGCCAGATAGACTGGCATCTGTTGTGATCACTGTCCATCTCAGAGGTAGGAATGATTTTCCTCACGGAATCACCAGGGGCCTCAACCACCATATCAGTGAGTCTGACTGGTTCACCTGGATCTGTCGATCCAGGGACAACTGAGATTTGTCCCATTTTGTCAAGATCTCGTTCTGCAGGACTCTGGTGTGGAACTGGGCATATGGCACTGCCTCGGAGGAGGCAACCATGAGGCCCAGTACTCGCATGCAAAGGCGGAGCGACAGCCACTTACGGTTCATCAGCAGCTTTACCACAGATCTGAGAGTCTGCAGCTTGTCTGAAGGGAGAAACCCTCTCGCTTCCATGGAGTCCAGCAGCAAGCCTAGGTACTCCAGACACTGGGTCGGTACGATCACCGACTTCCTTAGGTTCAACAACCACCCAAATTCTTGCAGGGTCTGCATGGTGATCGCCACATCCTCCTCCTAATTCTGAGGCAGAAGATGCCCTCAGGAGGCGATTGTCTAGGTATCCCACAATCGCGATCCCACATTGCCGTAGCAACCCCCAAAACTGGAGCCAATACCTTGGTAAAGACTCTGGGGGCTGATGTCTGACCAAAAGGAAGAGCCACAAACTGGTAATGGGCTCCCCCGACTGCAAACCGCAGAAATTTTGACGCCAGGGAGTCCCCTTGATAGATTGCAGCGACTACTGAGCGAACAGATTTCATTCTGAACCTCTGCACTTCTACAAAGTGATTGAGGGCTTTTAGGTCCAAGATTGGACGTACCCCTTCCTTCTTGGGAACCACAAACAGATTTGAGTAGAATCCCTGGAAGCGTTCCAATTCCGGAACCGGTACAATCACCCCTCGATTCAGCAAGTCCCTTACCGCCCACAAGAGGGCCTACCGGTGAGCCGGGCATACGGGTATGCTGGAGGGGAAGAATCTGTTTGGCGGGCAAGAGAGAAACTCTATCTTGTAGCCTGTGGAAATCAGATTGCAGACCCATTGGTCGGATAACCGGGAGGACCACCGGGCTGCAAACTCCCGAAGGTGACCCCCCACCCGAGACATGGGGGGGGCAAACCTTCATGCAGTAGCATTTTTATTTGCAGGCTTGGGGTTCCAGGGACATTTTTGATCATCTATGGACGTCCTGTTGGGGACAATTTGTCGAAGCTCCGGGCGGACGAAAAAGCAGTTTGAGCGGAAAAAGAGGGCCCTTGCCAATGGCGTGACTCCTTAGCCTTCCTGGCCTGTGGGAGTAAGGTACTCTTACCACCGATGGCATTTTTAATAATGTCATCCAAAGAGGCTCCAAAGAGCTGGTCGCCAAGGGAGGGAAGATGCGTCAGGGCTTTTTTGGATGCCTGGTCGGCAGACCAGCATTTTACCCAAATCAGGTGCCTCAGCACCACAGCTGACACTGAAGCCCTGGATAACAGAAGGAGAGTATCCAGGGCCGCATCACAGACGTACTTAAGGCCTTACACTAGTTGATCTGCTAGTTCCACGCAGACAGGAGAAGCCCGTTGCTCTCCCAATTTGTGGTACAAAAGTTTTGCCTACTCAGTCAGTGTCTGCGACACAAGTGCGGATGCCAGTACTGGTCGCACCGCGGACCCCACAACCGTAAACAGGGAATGAGCCACTGCCTCGGCCTTCCTATCCGTGGGAACCTTGAATGCAGGAGTCCCCTCAACCGGGATCATGGTTACTTTATTTAACCTGGATACGGGGGGGGGGGTCCACAAAAGGGTAACGTACCGCCATGTATTTGGGGACAGAAAAAGTCAGTTGCGAGCGACCCCATTCCTTGTAAACGAACTTTTCAAAATAAGTTAGATACGGGAACACCTTAGGTGAATGTGCTGGCTTGCAGGACCCAAAAGGGACCGGTACATCAGCAGAGGGATCTGCTGGCTCCTGAATCTTCAGGGTATCGTGCACAGCTGTAATAAGTGCTCCAACAACTGCTTTGTCGCGCCCGGACCTGGATGGGGACTCATCCTCACTGTCCGAATGGTCCTGGTCAGCGACGTCTGACAAGACAGAGCAGGGGTCACCAGCCTCAGCAGGACCTGAGTCTGCGTCAGAGCTCTCCCCAGAGGACTGGGGGGCTAGGGGCCTCTTTAATGAACCTTCCTCCCATGCACCGCCTCCATCTTGGCAACCAACGAATTGAGGACAGCCGTCAGGGTTTCCATGGGCACTGTGCAGTCCGCAGGTGACCCAGTTGCAATTGCTTAAATTTTGGGGGAAGAAACACCAGTTTCTGAAGCCATGCTGACCCTACCCTGCCCACCACCCGAAGGGGACTTAGGACAGTGACAGTCCCACCCTCCTTGCTGCCACTGACTGAGGGGCTCTTTTCCAGCAGACTCACCACCCTGAGGAGTTCTGCGCTGTCCCACAAGTAGTGCCTGTAGTCCCTGAGTGCTCCCAAGTGCAGAGGAAACGAAAGCTGTGTCGTTGGCAGCCGCCGGAATTATCGCTTAAAAAATTACTCAGGCTTCAATAAAATGGCTATCCAGCATTCAGTACACAGATAGGAAACACAGGAAAAAATGTCTATGAGAGCACATGAGCCATGCTGCTGCTAGAGAACACTGAAAACGTGGTCAGGCTTCCAGAAAATGGCTGCCAGTGTCCTGAATAGGAGATCACTTGGAAAATGGCCGCTGATGCCCTCGCCCACACCCAAAATGGCTGCCAGCAGCTCCATGAGGTACAGAAAAAAAAAAAAAAAAACGATGGCAGAGACACAGCGCTGCACCAGACCACAGCAGACCCTCACAGGCACCTTTCAGGGGTATAAAACACAGGACCCAGGGGGGGGGCGTGGCCGGACGTGCATGGCGGCAGACGTGTCTGAGGCTGGCTCCTGAGACCCACGGAGCAATCCGCTACCATCCTCACCTTCGTTGCAGTAATCTCCACCCGAGACCTACACCATCGGGTCCCGGACGTTCTCCTGCTTCCCCCCAGGTGGCTATTGCAGGGATTCTTGATCGGCAACCTCCCGCGAACCCTCGGGAAGAATCGTCGCCAGTCGCCGCCATCTTGCCTCCCCGAGGCCTCCCGGCCAGCGCTGCACCGAGCCGCTTGGGCAGGTAAGGGACTGCCATCCATCCCCCCCCCGCCACACATCCTTAGACCGGGGACACTCCGGGAGTACTCCGTGGCCAGCCCGGCCTCCTACAGTGAACTTTGCCCTGGGGAACGTGGCATAATGATGGTCATGTGAGGACGCACTTCTTAGAGCTCTGCAGGAGCTAGCCTGAGAACCGGCCGCAGACTCGCCAGACGCGGCGAAAAATACATGCCAGGAGCATGCAGACACCGGCGGGGCTCGGGGACACAGTCAGGACCCGGCATTAGCAATTATTTTCTTCACCAGCACGGGCTTGCCTCTCCCGCAGTACTGGCCAAGATGTCGCCACAGCGTCTCTCATCCTCTCAAGGTATCACTCCGCAGGGGATAGGTGGCGCAGCGGGGCAGCTACATCCGGTCCAGACCCCCCTCAGGCAGAAGGATCATCTCCCCTGGTCCCCTTCCCTGCCTCTCCAAACATGGACATTCCCTGCAGTTTAACAGGCGGAGGGGGCACGGGGGTTTGAGCAGATGGCTCTTGGCGGGACTTAGTGGTGGGCCTGCCGCCCAAGCAGGACCTGCAGGAGATGGTAGCTTCCATAGTCAGCGCCCTGTCCCGTGAACTCCACGACCTGTGCCAGCAAGTGGACACTGTTGATGAACGGGTCACCGCACTGGATGCCTCCAGCTCTTCCTCGGAGAACCGCCTGGCTGCCCTTGAGTGCGGGCAGCAAGCCCTGCAGCGACACCTGATTGAGATGCAGCTCGGTGTGGATGATGGCGAAAACAGGAGCCGGAGGAACAATCTGCGCCTCCGGGGCATCCCGGAGGCGACCATGGGACCTGACCTACGTACCGCAGTGGTGGCCCTGCTGAACCAGGTCCTGGGGAAGCCCCCAGGTACAGACTTAGAGCTAGACCGGGTTCACCGGATTCCGGGCCCCAGAGTGGCCCATCAGCCTCCAGGGATCCAGTAGCAGCGGACCTGCCCCGTGACGTACTATGCAGAGTGCACTTTTTTACTGTAAAGGAGGAACTCCTACGCCTCGCTTGGGAAAGGGGCTCTATTGACTTTGATGGAGCTCTCATTAGGATCTACCCAGATATCTCCAGGCAAACAAGAACCATGCGGGGCCTTATGCGCCCCTTTCTTGAAGTGATCCGAACGGCCGAAGCCACCTATCGATGGGGCCACCCCTTCCATCTAATCAGCCGTAGGAGGGGAGCAGAGTTGTTTTCTTTGTTCGCCTGATCAGTTACCGAACCTCTTCGAGTTTCTTGACAAGCCAGCCATTTTGGTTCCTAATTGGTTTGACTACCTGCTCTCCCAGGAGGCGCTCGGGCCACCCTTGCCAAGACCGCAGCGGTTGCGTCATCCTCGCTCCCGTGCACCCAGCAGAGAGAACATTAGACGGCATCCACTGGCTTCTGAGGACTGATCCTACCCCTGCCCGGGATTAGGTAAGCAGCTGAACTCTTGTTTCGTTGCCACTGTACTACTTTGTACATCCCTCTGTGCATATGACTCTGTAAAAGATGAACTGCGGGATGTTATTGTATTTTATATTGCCTGTCCTGTCCCACGTATCCCCTGTTGGCTGTATGCTTGGGGGTGAGGCTGCTCTTCCGGGTGGTGGGGGGTGGGGGGGATATCTGGGGGGGGGGTTGTACCTTCGAAGGGGGGTGGGAGGGTTTTTGCGGTGGGATGGGTGGGTCCACCCGCCCACGGCATAGCTGGAGCCCTGTGTTCCCCCCTGTTGGCCAGTAGTTGAGGTGACCCCGGTTCCTCCATGGTGCTCTCAATCACCCTATTATACTCGGGCTTCCTCCGGCAGGTTTTGGGGCGTTTGGCCCCCTCCCCTATTGCAGCTGCTTAAAGTTTTAGAGGTCACCCTCCTACCTATATCGTCGTGGGCGTGGACTTACCGAACATCCCCAGATTGCTGATCACGATGGGAATTTTCCTGCTCTGTCTGGGCCGTACCTGCCTCACTGTCTCCAGTCTCCGTAGTGAGACCTGGGACAGTGCCGTGGGTGGCCGGTTCTGATCTGTTATGCCACTGTTGACAACTGTTATGTTTTCATATGTTAATGTTATGTTTGCCTTGTATTTTTCCAGATTTTAGTTCTTCTTGGCCAGTCTCCTGCATCTCCAATGTTACTGAGTTTGTCTCATTAAAACTTCTCGATTGACCATCATCGAGAATTCCAGTGTCCCCCCCCCCCCCCCCCCTTTAGGGTAGGCCCTGGTGAGGATACCTAGTGTGCCCAATCAAAGGGCTACAAGTTTGAGTTGCGATCACCGCCGATTCTCCTCCTTCCTTCCCCCCCCCCCCCTCCTGTCCCTCTCTCTCTCTCTCTCTCTCTCGCTCCCTTTCTCCCGCTCTCTCTCTTCTTCCCTTCTTCCCATGATCCCCTTCTCCTCTCTTCCCCCTATCTCTTTTTCTTCTCTTCCCTCTCCTTCTGTAGTTTCTGCCCACTCTCTTCCGGTGCTTCTGTGGGTTGATCACGTGTCGTGGAGGGGGGGGGGGGGCTGTGGGTTGGGGAACTGTGAGTTCCCTTGCCGTTGGTCTCCGGTGAGGTGGGATGGGTCTCCTCAAGGTCACCTCTCTGAATCTGCGGGGCCTAAACACCCCTCAGAAGCAGTCACAGCTGTTGACGAATCTGCGTAAAGGTGGGACGCAGGTAGCGTTTCTACAAGAGACGCATTTTTGCGTGGGTTGCACACCCAGACTCACCAATGGGGCCTTCCCTCAGGCTTACCCAAGTGTTTTTTCCGATCTCCAAATCAAAGGGGATGAGTATCTTAGTGGCTAAATCTGTTCCATGGTCGTTCGAGGCACAGCGGACAGACGCACAGGGCCGTTTTATCTTTCTGAGGGGGACGGTTTTTGGTAGGCAGATCACCTTTGCCAACGTGTACTTCCCGAACACTGACCATGTGCAGTTCATGCAGAGTCTTATCCCTGAGCTGCTGGAGTTTGCAGAAGGGCTGCTGGTCTTTGGCGGGGACCTTAACTGTGCCATGGACCCAGCTCTCGATGTATCTGGGGGGGCTCCCATTTGTCGTACACGCGCTTGAAGCGGCTGAAAACGGATCTCCAGGCGCTGCGCCTGGTTGATCCATGGCGGTTGCTGCACGTGCAAACCAGAGACTATACTTTTTTCTCGCAGGCGCACCACACATACTCCCAGTTAGACCTGTTGGTGTCACATAGAGATCTGTCCACCTCCATCGACGTTATCTCGTTTTCTGATCATGCGCCGGTCCATTTAACCCTTCAGTTGGGATCGATGTTGCGTCCCCCACCGTCATGGAAACTCAACGAGGCCCTGCTCCAGTCTGAGGATACCCGCTTGGAGATCCAGACTGCGTTGCGAGAGTACTTCTCTATTAATGGGGTCTCAGTGGCTAACCCCCTTACTGTATGGGAGGCACACAAGGTGGTGATTAGGGGTGTGCTGATGAAAGTAGGGACCTGTCTTAAGTGGGAGAGGATGCAGCGCACAGAAGAACTCCTGGCCACGATCCGGAGACTGGAGACTCAGCATAAGGCGCACTTGGCACGGGCTGTTCTGCAGGACCTTCTTAAGGCCCGTGAAGAACTGCTTTCTCTTCTCTTTCAGAGGACTAAACAAAAGTTGGCATGGGCCCGGCGGACTATGTTTGAGTACTCTAACAAACCTGGGTTCTTGCTGGCAAGGGCCTTGCGGGGTCCGCGCACCCAGACCTACATTCCCCATATTAAGTCTGCGTCTGGTCAGAAACTGAGCGTGTCAGAGGACATAGCGGCCGAGTTCCAGGCCTTTTATGAGGGCCTCTACAATCTGAAAGGGCTGCCTGCTCCTGACTCCCATGACGTGGAGGGCTTGACCCCTCGTTCATATTTGGCTGCTTCGGGTATGCCCTCCCTCCCTGGGGAGGTGCGGGATGAGTTGGGATCCCTAGTCTCATTCACAGGGACCAGGCTGGGTTTGTCCCGGGGCGTGACCCCCGGGACAACACCATTAGAGTCCTCAACCTGATCCACGCGGCCAGAACCTCTAAGCGAGCCCTTCTCTTGCTGTCAACTGACGCGAAGAAGGTTTTTGACCGCGTGGACTGGTCGTTTATTCAAGCTACCCTGGAACATATCGGACTGCGCCACTCCATGCTCAACTGGGTTTTGTCCCTCTATTCAAACCCCACTGAGGCGGTTGAGGTCAACGAAACGAGGTCTCCCTATTTCTCTATCAAGAACGGTACCCAACAGGGTTGTCCCCTGTCCCCACTGATTTTTATTCTGTCTCTTGAACCCCTTCTGTGCCATATTCAGTCCAACACGGGTATTGCTGGATATGCTAAGGCTTCGGGTATGCACAAGGTGGCCGCATTTACGTCACTGCCTACCCTGCTATCCTCTCTAGCGGAGTATGGTTCTCTTTCTTTATTCCAAATCAATTTAGCTAAATCCTCCATCCTTAACATCACCGTGGGGGGGAGGTGGTTCGGCGTCTTCGGGGGGCATACCCGCTGAGGTGGGCTATGAATCATATTCGCTACCTCGGCGTAGATGTTACCCCTGACCCGGCAAGCCTCTACACAGCCAATTTTGTGCCTCTGGTGGACCGTTTAAGGGCAGATCTCCTGCACTGGCATTCACTAACGCTGATGTGGTTTGGCCGGTTCAGTGCACTTAAGATGACTCTGCTGCCAAACATTATGTATCTGTTACAGGAGTTGCCCATTTACCTCCCTCCCACCTTCTTCAAGCGGATAGATTCCCTGTTCCGTGCCTTTATCTGGTCACACTGAAAACCAAGTCTTCGATTGCAACTTCTGCACCTGCCTAAGCACAGGGGTGGAGTTGGTCTTCCAGACGTGAAAGCATATCACAGGGTTAGTTTACCTGACCAGGTTGGTGGACTGGCATTGTCATGCGGGGGCGAAGCATTGGGTGACATGGAGGGGGGAGGACTCCGGGGACACGATCGGGAGCAGGCCATGGCTATCAACGCCCCTGCCAAGGGCTATACTAGATCACCCCACATTGGGTAGTACCCTGCGGGTGGCGAGGGAGGCCTTCCGGATCTCGTCGGTGTCCCCGGTGCCCTCCCCTATGGTGCTGATCCTGGGCAACCCGGATTTTATACCAGGCTTCCAGAGTCCCTGCTTCCATCGACTGCAGACGGGCGACAGGCGGCGGTTGTGTGACTTTATTGGCCCAGATGGTCGACTTACTCCAGAGGCATGGACGCGGGCAGTGGACCCTCCACTGGATTTTTGGAGCGGTCTACAATTGAGGAATTTCTTGCGTAACTGTTTGCGGATGCCGGGCATCTCTCACCCCCTCACGGAGTTTGAGCGGATCTGCCATCGGGGGGAATCGGTGCGGCAATGCTTCTCGCTTCTTTATTCTGCCCTGATCCGTCCGGGTGAGGGGTATGTCCCCCCATTCGTGGCTAAGTAGGAGGCAGAGCTCTGCACCCACATTACCCCAGATCAACAGCAGAAAATTCTCCATTTTGCACAGAAATCCTCTATGGCCACACGAGTCCAGGAGACGTGCTACAAAATCACAACCAGGTGGCATAGGGTCCCATCTGTTCTTCACCGCATCTTCCCCCAGGTGCCCGATTGTTGCTGGCCTTGTGGGGAGGCGGAGGGAACAATGTTGCATGCCTTTTGGGCCTGCCGCAAGCTGGTCCCCTTCTGGCGCGAGGTGACCGCCACGATCGGTCATCTGACGGGTGTCTCCCTGGATGGGAACCCTGCGGCCTGTCTGCTGCACCTGTTAGAGCGATCCATTAAAAAGTACAGGAACTCTTTGACTATTCAATTGTTAAATGTGGCGAAGGCCTGCATCCCTTTGTGCTGGAGATCGGAGAACCCACCGGCTAAGTCTCTATGGTTCTCTAAAGTGAACAAATTAAGAGATATGGCAGACCTCACAGCGACGCTCCACAACGGGGAGGAGGCCTTTCGTGAGACCTGGAGACCATGGCAACATTTCACCTACACTGAGGCTTACCTCCGTGTGGTGGCTCTGGATGCCCGTTGAGAGAGGGTCTCTGTTCTCTGGCTCCTGCCCCCCCCCCCCCTTCGACTGGGTGACGCCCACGGTCACTATTCTGCTCTTTTCTGTGTCAGGTTCTTTTACTACAGCCCTCCTGGAGTCTACTTTTGCTTCCTATACTTGCTCTTTCTCTCTGTTCTGGTCTCTTTCCCTTTCTTTCTGGGCCCCCCTTCACCTTGTCTACCCTTGTAGTCCCTTTCTTCAATAACCCCATCCCCTCTATTCTTCACCTTCTCAGTCTTTTTTCTTTCCCAGTTAGATTTTGCCGGTTAGTCCATGTAGGATGTGGTGGGTTGTGGGCCTCCCCGGAAACGACTAGGTTTCAATAATGTAAGCACTGCCCACCAGGGGCCCGGCCCATCGCCCATCTCCCTTCTTTCCCCTTTCTTTATAACAATAACAAAAATTTGTGCATTTCACTGCAATGCATGGCCATGCGATGATTACTGCTAACCTGGGTGGGTACAAATTGCCTAATTGGTATTGGAGGTCTTAGAGGGGAACCTAGCCCCCTGTCCGGGAATGCTTTCATGTTTTGTTTAAGCCCAAGTTTGGGATGGTCTCTATATCTCCCACCCAGGTGTTACCAAGATGTGTGTGTTTTGGAATTGTGTATGTTTTATCACTGCTGTCCATGTGCCTGTTATTTTTTTTCTTGTATTTAATAAAGGAATTACAAAAAAAAAACAGGACCCAGGACACCACTAGCCAGCCACCCCCCATCCCAGGTGAGAGCCCACAGAGATCCCCTGTATATGCACACATACACCGCTCAGCAGCCACATGCAGCATCCCCCCCAGGGAGGGGGGGAAGAAAGGGACAGGGGAGAGAAGAGAGGGAGGTGAGGGACCCCCGAATCAACCTCCCAGGGAATGACCAGCTGCTCAGCCCCACGAGACAGAGAGAGTTGTACTTACCAGTCCTGAAGAGCTGGGAGACATTCCATTGCAAAACTACTCACTGATAAGTACAGGGTAGGTGCTGGCCCGGCATACTGTGAAGCAGACATCAGTAGCCCAGTCATATGTCCGTCCTGGAGCATAAAAGTTCACTGACCACCACTGGAGCTGAGATTTTGTTGTGGCCTGCCGAGCGCGTAGCTGTGGCCTGCACACGCTCGATGGCCGGACTGGGGAGACTACAAGGATAAGGGTATCCAGCCTGTCACCCAGCTGGCTCGATAGCAAATTACAGGATCATTTATCTTGCGCAAAAAGCCAAGCTTCTGCATAAAAAAGCACGGACCGATGGGCCCACAGGGTTCCTAGGTCCTTCTCCATCACTTGGCAAAATAAAACTGAGGTCTGTCTGCAGACGGGAGAGTTTTTACCCAAGGGACTGCCCCCTGGGCGGAACTAAGAGTTTTGAGTGTTGTGTTACAACTAATGCCTAGTAATCTCTTAGTGATAAGGCTAATAACCCAATGGCTAAGAGAGGAGCTGTGTCGGTCGGTGAATATCAGAGAAAGAGAGCTTATTTTTTGTGCCTAGAGCACCAAGGATGCCAACAATCTATTACCTGCCGAAAGTTCACAAGAGCCTTGTCTGCCCCACGGGATGCCCCATTGTGAGTGGCATAGGTTCATTCACATCCCGGATGGGAAGCTATATTGATTTCTATCTACAGCCTTTAGTTTGCAAAATGTTGTCCTTTATAAAAGGATTCTGAACAGGCGTTAAATCTCCTTTCAGGGGTTGGTTTAAAATCAGATATATGGATGTGACGTCTAATGTCACCTCCTTATATACTCTAATTCCCCATGTATTGGGTGTGGAGGTGGTAAAAAGTTTTCTTGACAGAGATGCGGGGCTTCCAGCTTGCCAGGTATCCTTCATAATGGAACTTTTGGAATATGCAGCTTCCCATAATTATTTTTGGTTTTGTAATCAGTTTTTTTTGTCAAAGCCACGGAGTTTGGGGGCAAAATATACCCCCAACTTGACCAACCTTTTTATGGCCAGATGGGAGGAGGATGTCATCTATGGCCACAGGTGACCCCAGCTAATCCTGTGGGCTAGGTATATTGATGACATCCTCCTCCTATGAGATGGTGATGGCCAGGAATTGCAAGAATTTATGTCCTCTTTGAACTCAAATGAGTGTGGTATACATTTGAGTTATGAAATGAGTCAATCACAGATACATTTTTTTAGACCTTACTTTTACTATTAATAATGGCATTATGAGTACGTCCACTTTTTTTAAGGCAACTGATCGCAATTCCTACATTTCAATGAATAGTTGTCGTCATCGTCCCTGGCTTAACTCAATACCTAAAAGCCAGTATATGAGACTATGTAGGAATTATTTTGATCCATGTGTTTTCCACAAAAGCTGCAATCCTTACTGGTAGATTTCTTGAGAAGGGGTATGCCATGGATTCTCTAGCACCTGTGCTTAATGATATACAAGGGATGAATAGGGAATGAAACCTCCTCGATCTAATGCATTTTTGGATTCAGGGGTCCCTTTTGTGACTACATATTTCCTTCAACATAAGAGTATAAAACAGATAATTTTGAGGCATTGGCACATTGTCAATAATGATAGAATTCTGAAAGGTGTCTTACCAGAAAAACCCCAGGTAGTATTCGAGGGAGCATCTTCACATAGAAACAGAGTGGCCCCTAATACCTTCGATCCCCCTACCAGTAAATTTACCTTTTTTGACCAATTAACTGGATTCTATCAATGTAGAAGATGTTGCATATAATCTTTTAGTAGCTGTATACACAGAAGAACTACTAAGTTTGAGTCTACAAGTACACAGGTACAACATGTCATCACTCCATTTATTACCTGTTCCACAATGGGTGTGGTCTTTCTATTGCAGTGCCCTTGTGGACTGCAAAATATAGGAAGAACCAAATGGCCCTTGCAGGTTCGGCTCAACGACCATATAACAAACTTTAAGGCCAGAAAATGTGTTTTCTTTCAAAATGTGAGGTCTTTTTTTCATTTATAGCGCAAAAAATAAAGGTGATCAAATACCACCAAAAGAAAGCTCTTTTTGTATGAAAAAAATGACAAAAAATCATTTGGGTACAGTATTGCATGACTGAGTAATTGTCCAAGTGTGAGAGCACTGAAAGCTGAAAATTGGTCTGGTCACGAGGAGGGTTTAAGTGCCCAGTTGTCAAGTGGTTAAATATTGATGTCGATGTCAATGCCTTTATTGATAATTCTTAGTGGGTTTCTGCCGATGTAAACTCAATCTGAGTCACACTGGTGGGTTTATATTAATATTGGGGGCTGTGCTAATTAGCAGTGTACTGGGCATACATGCTTACTAATCTTAAATTTAAATAACATTTATTTATTTATTTATTATTATTTAAATGGGATAATTATTGCCGTTAATAGTCTGAAAATAATCCCAATTTATAAAATTGGGTAGTACCACCAAAGTTGGTGGTTTGAGTTTAGATGTTGATTTAATCATACACACTATGGGTTTTAGGTTTTCACATAGATAAGTATACAGCATGTTCATCTTGCTTGGTATTAGCAGGTTGACCTATCTGTAATTATCATTATTTTTATAACTAATTTTTCACTATCTTGGTCACTTGACTAATTCATGCGACTAAAAAAATTGTAAAAATATATCTAGATTTTTATTATATTTCTCACATTCACAAATAAAATGTACTTTTTTAATGTCAAAATAATTGTTGAATGCAATACACTTTGGGTTATCTTGAGCATCGCCTTTGTGTTTTGTTAAAGAAATTCATACTATGGTTAAGCAATATTAATACAAGTCGGTTTTCAACCGATTTGGATTATATTATTAGTATTACTGGTATTTGGACAGATTTAATATTGTCTTAATGCTAGTTTTTCCTTGTTTTTTATTTCCCCTTTTTCTTTTGTTTTTCCAACACATTGCTTGTAATTATGGATGGGTTGCCAACACCTAAGATGGCGTTTTGTGACTCTGCCTACAGGACTCAAAACCAGGTGTCGTGTTTTTGCTTATAAGGTGGTGCATCAGCACGCTATCCATTCCTCATTGACAACATCATATGATGAAACGTGTCTGGAGGAGGATACGTGCTGACATTACCATGCAGTCTCGTTAGGACGACAGGTTCTTGTTTGTAGCCGGCCGGCTCTGCTGTATATGCATGATTTTAACTTTTTATATGCAAGTGCAATACTTTATTTTTATATTAAATACTGTTTGAGGCAATATTACGCTATGGATGGTCTTTTTTCCTTCTGCATGCCTGGGTACTGAGCTTTTAAATCCGAGTCGTACGGCACCAGGAGTGTGTGGAAAATCTATGCAGCCATTCAAATTACAGCTTACCAGACGATATTCCGCACAAGCAAAGGCCTTGGTTGGGTTAAAGCCATCTGCCCAGTTTTGCTTGCCAGCGGGCAATCAGGTTTTTCTTAAAGCGGTTCTGCACACATATTAATAACATTTTCCCATTCTGTTCCCTCTAGACCGTACATTTGATAATGCCACAGTTTTATTTTTATTTTTTATTAACCTACCTTATGTAATTTGTAATATTTTATTTTCATCCCCTGCGGCGATGGGCGGTCTCTTGCGGGGATCAGCATCACTTCCTGCTGAACCCCGTACTGTCTCCTGGGATCTCGTCCAAGTAATCCCAGGAGACATTGCGGCTAATACAGCCGAAATCTCACGAGATTTCGGCTAATACAGTCGAAATCTCGCGAGATTTCGAGGACGTGACGTCATCACGCCGGTGTAGTGTCATATTTTGCTGCCTATCACACCGTGCGTTCCAACATAGTTTCGGCAATACAGTTCAGCTAAACCATCACATAATGTTATGGAAGTGACGTTCCAGACAACACAAACACTGGGCCATGCGTTACAACACTAACACTTACACTAACACAGTGTCCTCATCCCTATCCCTGTGCTTCAATGTTCAGTGTCCTCATCCCTATCCCTGAGCTTCAATGTTCAGTGTCCTCATCCTTATCTCGGTGCTTCAATGTTCAGTGTCCTCATCCCTATCCCCTGGCTTCAATGTTCAGTGTCCTCGACCCTATAACCGAGCTTCAATGTTCACTGTCCTCATCCCTATCCCCGAGCTTCAATGTTCAGTGTCCTCATCCTTATCCCCACACTTCAATGTTCAGTGTCCTCATCGAAGCACGGGGATAAGGATGAGGACACTGAACATTGAAGCATGGGGATAGGGATGATGACACTGAACATTGAAGCTCGGGGATAGGGATGAGGACACTGAACATTGAAGCAGGGGGATAATGAGGAGGACACAGAACATTGAAGCTCGGGGATAGGGATGAGGACACTGAACATTGAAGCAGGGGGATAATGATGAGGACACTGAACATTGAAGCACAGATATAGGGATGAGGACACTGAACATTGAAGCAGGGGGATAATGATGAGGACACTGAACATTGAAGCACGGAGATAGGGATGATGACACTGAACATTGAAGCACGGGGATAGGGATGAGGACACTGAACATTGAAGCAGGGGGATAATGATGAGGACACTGAACATTGAAGCTCGGGGATAGGGATGAGGACACTGAACATTGAAGCCCGGGGATATGGATGAGGACACTGAACATTGAAGCCCGAGGATAGGGATGAGGACACTGAACATTGAAGCCCAGAGATAGGGATGAGGACACTGAACATTGAAGCACGGGGATAGGGATGAGGACACTGAACATTGAAGCTCGGGGATAGGGATGAGGATACTGAACATTGAAGCTCGGGGATAGGGATGAGGACACTGAACATTGAAGCCCGGGGATAGGGATGAGGACACTGAACATTGAAGCCCGGGGATAGGGATGAGGACACTGAACATTGAAGCCCGGGGATAGGGATGAGGACACTGAACATTGAAGCCCGGGGATAGGGATTAGCACACTGAACATTGAAGCCCGGGGATAGGGATGAGGACAATGAACATTGAAGCACAGGGATAGGGATGAGGACACTGAACATTGAAGCACAGGGATAGGGATGAGGACACTGAACATTGAAGCTCGGGGATAGGGACACCGAACATTGAAGCAGGGGGATAAGGATGAGGACACTGAACATTGAAGCTCGGGGATAGGGATGAGGACACTGAACATTGAAGCCCGGGGATAGGGATTAGGACACTGAACATTGAAGCCCGAGGATAGGGATGAGGATACTGAACATTGAAGCACGGGGATAGGGATGAGGACACTGAACATTGAAGCCCGGGGATAAGGATGAGGACACTGAACATTGAAGCATGGGGATAGGGATGAGGACACTGAACATTGAAGTATGGGGATAGGGATGAGGACACTGAACATTGAAGCACAGGGATAAGGATGAGGACACTGAACATTGAAGCACGGGGATAAGGATGAGGACACTGAACATTGAAGCACAGGGATAAGGATGAGGACACTGAACATTGAATCATGTAGCTCAGGATAGGCACTACAAGTCCCAGCAATGCAGAACCTAACACCGCACGTAGCTCAGCATGGTTGGTAAAAAATGATACTAGGTAACAAGGGAAGTATTAGTGTTGTAACGCATGGCCCAGTGTTTGTGTTGTCTGTAATGTCACTTCCGTAACATTATGTGATGGTTTCGCTGAACTGTTTGGAAGGCGATTTGAATTTTGCCATTGTTCTCCAGGGCAAACAGGTAAACATGACACAGCTCTGCTCTGTTGCTACAGAGCATGTGCGAGAACCGGCAAAGCATGCTGGTTAGAAAACCCAGGAAATAAGGAGGAAGTTTTGCTTGTGGGCTTCACTTGCCCACAACAAAAATGACAACGGCCGAACATTGTGAATATAAACGAACATTTTCACAAAAACGGACATGCAGCAGTCAGAAAACTAAGACAAGTAAGCCTTTTTATATAAAAACATCAATGTTAAAGCATAACCATAAAAAAAAAAAAAAAAAAAAATCTCAGCAGTGCAGAACCGCTTTAAGGTGTTGGCATGATTTGTTTGATCAAGCTCACTTTGGTGTTAGGTTTCAGTCAGAATTGAACTGTGATTTATTATGTGTTATCTACAAGCAATTGTTTGAACAAAACCTTCAAGTAGCACAGCTTCTCTTTCCCAGAGGTGACATCTCTACTGCCAGCCTGCGACATGGCTCCAGCTTAAAGACAAGGAGAGGGGGAATGCATGTGTTAAGATGAGTTGTAAAGGCAGAAAAGGACAGAGGAGTTGCTTACAGAAAAAAAAAAAAAAAAAAGGAAAACGAGAAGGACAGAAAAAGAAACGACAGGAGCAGTGGAGAAACCGGTTTATGTTCTGAAGCTTTGAACACTGTTGAGTGGAAATTTCGAAAATGAAAAAAAGTGCGTGGCAACCGAGGAGAACCAGGAGGTGACTGGCCAGGTAACCGATAGCTCGGGGTCAGTAAACACTGCCACACTGTTAATAATGATGTAGGATTAAGGGATGTGTTACCTGATAAACCTTAAGTGATATTCAGGGGTGTTCCTTCATTGAGGAACTGAGTGGCACATAATACTAGAGGCTTCTTTGACCAGTTATCCGGTTTTTATAAATGTGGGAGGTGTAGGGTGTGTTCTCTGAGTTTGTATACTCAGACGTACCACCACATTTGTTTTTACGGTTACAAGGAAGCACTACACTATTAAGCCATGCATCACAGTTGGGGTGGTATACATGTTGCAATGCCCATGCGGGCTCCAATATGTAGGGCGGACCAAACACCCTCTTCAGGTTCGCTTAAATGAGCATATCACAAATATTAAAATTGGATTTAAGAATCATTCTGTGTCTAAGCACTATTTATTTGCACATAATAAAGATCCGTCTAAGACCCTTTTCCTTGGCATTGACAAGTGCAAGCCTTATTGGAGAGTCATTGGTAAGGGAGATATCCAAATTTGAAATGGCATGGATTCATTGTTTAAAGTCTTATGCCCCCTATGGGCTCAATATCGATATGGACGCAAATGCGTTCATCAATAATTTGTGCCGAGCTTTTTTGTAAACATGGTTTGAGACATGAGGGTGAGCTCACCAACACTATTTTTTTATTTTCTATTTCTATTTTTATTTATTCTTATATTTATTAAAATAAACTTATAATTGAGTAATTTACACCATTAATTATTATTTAATATACATTAATAATATATATATATATATATATATATATATATATATATATATATACACACACACACACACACACACACACACACACATATATATATATATATATATACACATACACACACATTAATATGGATCATCACTAATTAATGCACTTTATTAATATTAATATTTAGTATGGTAGGGTATCCACTATGGAGGCAGATCATTATCCAAATGGGGGAGGGTTAGGAGAGGGATGAGAAACTTTTACCCATTTTTCACATAATTGACAATAGATATAGTTTTGATTTTTTCACTAATAATTTTTATAATAATAATTTTCTCACTAAATTAGGGGAATAATATTATGGGCATTTATTTGGTTGAATATACATGCGTTTCTCCCAGTGAGTCCGAGTTTGCATTATGTAGATACGCCACTAATGAACCTGATGAGCGATCAGGGACTAATACTATTTTATACATATTTCTAAATAATTTAATTAGATGTTTGTGATATATATATTTTTTGTAAAAATAATGGAAAAAGGGGGAAATACCGTGCTCCTAACAGAAATATTTAAGACTAAAAGTGAGTGTAAAGCAGCAGCTAATATATGGAATACACACATATAGCATCAAAAAGAAAAAAAAGAAGAAATAGCTGCGTTAACAGTGAAACCACCAGTGGTGAACCAGTGCTCAATAAATTTAATGTATATACACAAATGTGGCAAAAAATGAAAAAAAAAAAATATATATATTAATGACAACACAAAATAAATAATAGGAAAAAATCCAAAAATACGATAAAGTCTTAATAGTGAATGTGAAACAATGTCCACATAAACACTTGTTGGTTAAACAAACAATTAGAATGATGTCATGAATAAGTGCAATCTTCTGTCACCAATAATTGCTAAACACCATAAGAAATACACGCTTACCAGAAGGCAAGCATCAATAGCTTGCGGCTAAACACCCAGCCAGGGCCTTTATCCTAGGATATCCGGGGCAAGCAGCTCAGAGGGTGTCCAACACAAGAACATAATGTGACCCAATAGACCAATAATAGGATGTTACAGGGACTCTCGAATGTATAGAAGCAAGGATGGGAAAGATTGCGCTACAGAACCAATTAATGTGTCTATGGTATGAGCAGCCTCTATTTCATTTTCCACCCTGTGTGGGTGGAAATAATTGTATGGAAGAAGGGGAAATAGATTTGGCGCTATACCCTTAAATTAAATGATATTAGTAAGGTAAAATAAGTTTGTGAAAAGAATATATAAATTGTGGAAAAAATTGTGACAAAGGTGGAAAATTATCAGCACGCTGGTAAATAATAAACCCAAAAAAGGTTAGATCATTCTAAGTGCCCTCATATCAAGTGCTAGTATCTAGTATCACTAGAAAAATTCCATAGACAATCACATCTACATATTTGTGAATGCAATAATAAAAATGTGCAAACCTAACCACGTAATAAATTAATAGAGATGAGTAAACGTTAAATTGCAAAGAATAATAATGACAAAATAAAAGTACAAGTGAAAACAATAAAAGTCCCAAGTAAAAATTAAAACTAAAATATAAAAACTATTTTTAAAAATCCAATCAGTGAAAGTAGATCTAGAGCTTTCCATGTTGGTGATCTAAACAGGCTCAGGCACTGATATCATCACTAGTGGCAAATTGGAAGAACAGGTGTCTCCCAGGATAACAGCAAATCATTGCCAGAGAGCAGCACAGTGGCTCATACTGTGGAGGCTGATCCACCCCTGTTGGGGTAAGAGCTCTGGTGAGAGCAATCACATTATTATTCACTGTGCACTGGGAGTAGCAGTTGCATATATTTTCTGAAGATAATCACGGAAGATTGTCACCATTATTTATTATTATTCACCTGTCATTCATTCTTTGGCACTTAGCACATTGACTTTTTATAAACGTGGGTCTTTCACTGATTGGATTTTTAAAAATAGTATTTATATTTTAGTTTTAATTTTTACTTGGGACTTTTATTGTTTTCACTTGTACTTTTATTTTGTCAGTATTATTCTTTGCAATTGAACGTTTACTCATCTCTATTAATTTATTACGTGGTTAGGTTTGCACATTTTTATTATTGCATTCACAAATATGTAGATGTGATTGTCTATGGAATTTTTCTAGTGATACTAGATACTAGCACTTGATATGAGGGCACTTAGAATGATCTAACCTTTTTTGGGTTTATTATTTACCAGCGTGCTGATAATTTTCCACCTTTGTCACAATTTTTTCCACAATTTATATATTCTTTTCACAAACTTATTTTACCTTACTAATATCATTTAATTTAAGGGTATAGCGCCAAATCTATTTCCCCTTCTTCCATACTCTCGAATGTATGCCAGGTATCACCCAGAAACAGAAAAGAGGGAACTTCCCATGGTGTAATACTGATATAAATGTTTAATAATAGATAAAAAATACACTTACAGACGTAGAAATAAAAGTAGCATAAGTAGGCGGCCAGGTTGCGAATGCCAGTTCGCTCAGAGGATGAAATGTGATGACGTCAGCACGTCCAAAATATATTTTTAGGTCTTTGTGCTGCTTTAGAAGTCCCCTCGTTATGATTTGTATATTTATGGATTTTTGTACACAGCTGTCGGATATAATTTTACAAATAGGTATCCGATGCCCATAACTATGATGGTGCTGACTATCTTTTGTATGGGAATTTTCTTTTATAGTCACTGGGTTTATATTTGCCGCTTTGAAATAGGTATCTGATGCCCATAATCAAAGTGGTGCTTGTGGCTTGACGCTTACGTCTCAGAATGAGATCTGGCTCTATATAAGGTGGTGTGTCATTGCGTTGCCTGATCCCCATTGAAAACATCACCTATAGGGAATCACATCTGGGAGGGCACGCACTGACGTCACCATGCTGTTCGAGAGGACGACGGGCTCCTGTGTTTGCCGGCTGGCATTTGTTTTATGTGATGTATACTGTGTTTTATGTAAGTGCATTACCAAAATTTTTACTATTAAATGATAAAGCTGCATCACGCCATGGTCATTTTTTTCTTTTTCCTCTGAGCCCATTCTGAGTTTACCTCAAGTACGGCTACAAATCTGTGAGACGCTTAGGGGGCTGTCAGCTACATGTTCTGGGTCCTGTGTGGGTCCAGCGGTCATCACCACAAGCAAAAGGCCGTGGTTGGGTACAACCAAACGCCCCTTTAGCTTGCTATTTGGTAAGCAGGCCTTTTGTACGGTGGCCGGCACTTTTATTTGTGTGTGGAGTCACTGGAAAAACGGGATTACATGAACTATTGTTTTTATCTTTGTTTTTATTAATGTTCATAACATTGGTGCAGCTCTCCTCTATATTTATCTGTATTTGTGTGTATCCCACATTTGAGCTGCTGCCACTTTTTTATTTTATGTGTCATTATTAAGATATTAAAGTGGTTGTAAACCCTTACAACCAACTTGACCTACAAGTACGCCTAGATTAAGGCTTACCTGTAGGTCCAAGAAATATCTCCTAAATCTACATGGTTTAGGAGATATTTGCCGAATGCAGGCACCTCTGTCTACGGCACATGCACCGTAGACAGCGGTGCGCAGGCGCACTGAGCAAGCCATGGTCAACGGTGATATGTTGCGAGTGTCGGCTCGCCGAATGACAGCAACGGAGCAGCGAGACCCACCGAGAAGATGGATGCGACTGACTACAGGGGGCAGTGGTGACATCGCTGGCTCCTGTGTCAGGTAAGTGACACATAATGGACTACTATGCGATGCAGAGTAGTCCATTATGCTTTACCTTTGCAGGGAATGAAAGAGGAAGTAAACATCAGGGTTTACTTCTTCTTTAACCACTTAAGGACCGCCGTATTGCCATTGTACGTCATTACAATGGCACAGGCAGGCACAAGCACGTACATGTACGTGCCTGCCTTCCAGCAGGTGGGGGGTCCGATCGGACCCCTTCCCGCTGGATACGGCGGTCCGGTTCGCTGCAGGAGCGATCCGTGATGAGGGGATGGCTGTTGGTTTCTGGTCATCCCCTCTTGATCGCTCCTGGCCAATGACAAGCTTCCTCCCACTGTGTATTGTATACACAGGGAGGAAGTGATGTCATTCTCCTCGGGGCGGTCTTTTTGACCGGACTACGAGGAGAAGACAAAAAGTAAGTGTGCACCAACACTACACTGACATGTAGGTACACACAGGCACACAAACCCCCACCCCCCCTCCCCCCAGTCACAGTGTCACTGATTGCATTGATCATTTATTTACTGATCACTGCATTCAGTGTCAGTTGTAAAAGTAAAAACTGTCAAGGCAGTTAGTGTTAGGTCCAGGGTAGCCCCCTAGCAACCCCAATAAAGATTTAACCCCCTGATTGCCCCTAGAGTTAACCCTTTCACCCCCTTTTGCCAGTGTCACTAAGCGATCATTTTTCTGATCGCTGCATTAGTGTCGCTATTGTCGCTAGGTAGCTAGTTATTTTTTTAGGTTCACCGCCAGGTTTTTATAGCGCTAGGTACCCCGATATACTACCCAATAATGGTTTTAACCCCCTGATTGCCCCTAGTTAACCCTTTCACCCCCTTTTGCCAGTGTCACTAAGCGATCATTTTTCTGATCGCTGCATTAGTGTCGCTAGGTAGCTAGTTATTTTTTTAGGTTCACCGCCAGGTTTTTATAGCGCTAGGTACCCCGATATACTACCCAATAATGGTTTTAACCCCCTGATTGCCCCTAGTTAACCCTTTCACCAGCGATCACAGTATAAGTGTCACTGGTGACGCTGGTTAGCCAGTTAGTTATTTAGGTTCCCCGTCAGGTTTTTATATAGCGCCAGGAACCCCCATATACTACCTAATAAAAATTTGAACCCCCTGATTGCCCCTAGTTAACCCTTTCACCAGTGATCACCGTATAAGTGTTACGGGTGACTCTGGTTAGTTTGCTTTTTATAGCATCAGGGCACCCACCATTTATTACCCAATAAAGGTTTAACCCCCTGATCACCCGGCGGGTGATATCAATTAGGTTTTAGGGTCAGGGTCTGCGTCGCCCCAGGCAGCGCTAGGTTAGTGCCAGTACCGCTAACACCCACACGCAAAGCATAAACCTCCCGTAGTGGTATAGAATCTGAACAGATCAATATCTGATCTGATCAGATCTATACTAGCGTCCCCAGCAGTTTAGGGTGCCAAAAAACACATTGTTAGCGGGATCAGCCCAGATACCCACCCAAGTGCAGTATTGATTGATCACTGTCACTTACAAAACACTAAACACATAACTGCAGCGATTGCATAGTCAGGCCTGATCCCTGCAATCGCTAAGTTTTTTTTTTAGTAGCATTTTATATTTAAATCCGGAAGGCAGTGCTTGGTTTTCGGGGTCCCGTACGTGGCTAGGCTCCCAAAAAGTCCCCCACATGTGGTATCCCCGTACTCGGGAGAAGCAGCAGAATTTATTTTGGGGTGTAATTTGACTTATGCCCATAGCATGTGTGAGCAATATATCATTTAGTGACAACTTTGTGCAAAAAAATAAAAATTCCTGCAACTTGTAGCAAAATATAAAATATTTCATGGACTCAACATGCCTCTCAGTAAATAGCTTGGGGTGTCTACTTTCCAAAATGGGGTCATTTGGGGGGGGTTTTATGTTATTTTGGCATTTTATGGCCTTCAAAACTGTGATAGGTAGTGAGGAGTGAAATCAAAAATTTGCACCCTTAGAAATCCTGAAGGCAGTGATTGGTTTCCGGGGTGCCGTACGTGGCTAGACTCCCAAAAAGTCCCACATATGTGGTATCCCCGTACTCAGGAGAAGCAGCAGAATATATTTTGGGGTGCAATTCCACATATAACTATGGCATGTGTGAGCAATATATCATTTAGTGACAACTTTTTGTAAACTTTTTTTTTTGTCATTATTCAATCACTTGGGACAAAAAAAAAAATTCAATGGGCTCAATATGCCTCTCCACAACTTCCTTGGGGTGTCTATTTTCCAAAATGGGGTCATTTGGGGGGGGGGGGGGTTGTACTGCCCTGCCATTTTAGCACCTCAAGAAATGAGATAGGCAGTCGTAAATTAAAAGCTGTGTAAATTCCAGAAAATGTACTCTAGTTTGTAGACGCTATAACTTTTGCGCAAACCAATAAATATACGCTTGACATTTTTTTTTTTACTAAAGACATGTGGCTGAATAAATTTTGCCCTAAATGTATGACTAAAATTGAGTTTAATCGATTTTTCTTATAACAAAAAGTAGAAAATATCATGTTTTCTCAATTTTCGGTCTTTTTCCATTTATATCGCAAAAAATAAAAATCGCAGAGGCAATCAAATACCATCAAAAGAAAGCTCTATTTGTGGGAAGAAAAGGACACAAATTTTGTTTGGGTGCAATATTGCATGACCGCGCAATTACCAGTTAAAGCAGCGCAGTGCGAAATTGTAAAAAGACCTCTGGTCCTTAGGGTGTTTATTGGTCCGGGGCTGAAGTGGTTAAACTGGTGTTTTTTTTTTTTTTTTCTTCTTTTATGTGTTAAGATGAGTTGTAAAGGCAGGAAAGGACAGAGGAGTTGCATATAGAAAAAAAAGACAAGAAGGAAAACGAGGAGGACAGAAAAAGGAACAACAGGCACAGTAAAGAAACCAGTTTACGTTCTGAAGCTTTGAATGCTGTTGAGTGGAAGTTTAGAAAACTCAAAAAAGTGTGTGGCAACTGAGGTGAGCCAGGAGGTGACTGGCCAGGTAACCGATAGCATGGGTGACCATCAGTGCTGAGCACAAACCTGTGGACCAGAGGCGTACTGGAGCAAGAAGCTTTAGTCTGGTACGGCCTAAGTAGTAATGTTGCGTTCTGTAGTTTTTGATGTGTGCTCAGCCTACTAACTGGCAGCAAGCTCAAAATATTGCGACCTTGTCTGCATAGGTGAAGGGTTGCCCTTCGAAAACAAAGTGTATTGCAAAGAAACGTGTGACAGTAACTAACGCCCGATGAGCAGCCCAAATCGTGTACAGTCAGTTTGTTCTTAAGTTGAATCTGTACGCAAGTCGCAACTGTACATTTTTTAAGTGTACCTCCAGCCAAAAAAAAATACAAAAAAAATAAACAATTAAGCTTTTTGGATAGCATAGAGAAGGGTTATCGCCCCTGTAATGTTTGTTTTGTTGTCTGTGCCCCTGTTAAGAAGACTTTACCTCACTTTCTGTCCCTATGACAATTGGGTTTTGAAAATTTTGGGTTGTTGTGAAAACCAGAATTGGTGATAAAGCATCAATGGAGTTACCTTATTCCCATAATAACTCTTACTGGAGTGAATTTCCCTTCCTAGGGGTAGATTTCCTTTCACTTCCTGTTGTCTCCCTCCGTTTGTAAGTAGGATGTTTGTAACTAGAAGACCGCCTGTATGTGAAATGACCGTAGTGAAAGGGTGCTGCAGGGAGGAACCCGTGTACTTTACAGCAAAAATCTTTTGATCTTTTTCTTGGTGTATTGTTTGTTTTTTTACAAGTTCTACTTACAATTTTGTACCCCAGGACATGGATTTGCTGCTATTATTGTACATCTGAGACTACTCTTCAGATTACACTATCCACTTGGTGTATGTTAGAAGATCCTCCTTTTTTCATGCTTTCACTTACTTCTTACGGCAACCCCTATCTATTGCTCTCACTTCATTGAAACATGGGCTTCAAATGGACTTCATTTAATGTGAGAGGGCTTAATAGTCCAGCAAAGAGATGTTTTGGAAGGAAACGCTAAAATGTGATTTATTATGCCTCCAAGAAACTAATTTCTCCTCACAAAAAACACAGAAATTCCAGTACCTACATTTTTCGACCATTTATTGCTCTAATGCTCCCACAAAGAAGAGAGGAGTTACGATTCTCCTTAAAGATGTCATCAAACCTTTTTGAACAGAAATTGATACCTACAATAGATATATCATACTCATTTGTGAAATCAACAATGATGGATACACTATTGTGAATGTATAGCTACCAAATGCGAAACAAATATCTTCCATAAAAGAGAAAAAAAAAACACGAATGCACTAGAGGGAACTAGTGCAATCTATGAAACAAGGGAACACCATATTGTGTGGCTGTCAGGGCTGGCTTAGCCCTTCCTCCTCTGGGCTGGCCGCTCAGCTGTCAGCTAATTTCCAGCTCTCTTCTCTTTCCACAGTTACCAGCTGTTCCCGATGATGCTCGTCTGACCTGCCCATTTAAAGCCTTCCTGCTCACTTTTTAATTTGCCTTTGCGTTGGTCACATCACAGGGAACCATCTCCTGCTGTTTGTTTCAAGACTGGCTTGCTGACATCTCACCTGGCTTCTTATCCTGCTTGTGGTTGCTCTCCTTGGATCCCTGACTTCCGGCCTGGCTGATTACCCGATCTGCTTAATGAACTTTGGACTGGCTGACTACCCGATCTGGCTATGCTTAACTACGCTTTTTTCTATTTACCTTTTTATTTTTATTAATAAACAAGTGTGATTTGATTGTACTTCTGTCTCAGTCTGTTTCATGGTTTCTGACAGTGGCCACTTCAATACCATACCCAAAAGTTCTATGGATGTGTCTGACTCCTCTTGCATCCGTCACAACAGAGCTAATCTCTCACATTTTATGGCATGGGAGAATCTACAAGATGTGTGGAGATGTCAACACTTGACAGAGAGACTACTACTTTTCCAGTGTTCATCGCACCTATTTGAGAATCAACCTTTATCTGGTCGATAAATTTATTTTGCAAAACATTGGTTTATCCAGCATACAAAAATGGATTGTGTGGCTGGAAAGTCCTAAAAATGTAAGGTACCTCATCAGAAATATTATTTAGAAAATTGAGAAGGGATAGGAAAAGGGGATTATAACGGTGCCGAAAAAATATGATTTTTGTACTCACCGTAAAATCCTTTTCTCTGAAGTTCATTGACGGACACAGCTCCTTTAAATATTGACCGTAGGGTTATTACACCACCTTCAGGAGAGGACTAGGCAGAACATGTAACACATGTAAAAACAGCATAACTGCATAGTTCTGCCCAAGGGGCGGTCCCTTTGGCTATAACCCCTCAGCCTGCTTCCTGTAGCTCAGTACATCAGCAAGCAGTACAATGTAAAAAATAGAAGGGCTGGGTGATGAACTTCCGAGAACAAGATTTTACGGTGAGTACATAAATCCTATTGTCCCTTCCATTCATTGACAGACACAGCTCCTTTAAATCATGACCGTAGGGATGCCCCCAAGCAGTGTCAAAATGAGGGGTGGAAACAGCAAAAACATAACTTCACCCACAACCAGAGGCACACCTCAATGGAAGAGTTGCCATCTGAAACAACCGCATCAGAACTTGCTGCCAACGCAGGCATCAAAAAATGCATTTACAACAAAACTGTAACTTTCTTTAAAAAGAAAAGAGTGTAAATTGCAACTTTTATAAAGCCGCCTGCAAAACTTTGCGGCCAAAGCAAGCATCTGAAGATGCACTTACATCTACTTTGTATAATTTTGTAAAAGTGTGAACGAACAACCAAGTCGCCGCCTTACACACCTGGGAAACAGATGCCTGATGTAGGAGGTCCCAATTGCCCTGGTGGAATGGGCCGTGACAGAAAAAAGGGGCACCTGCCCCTTCAAGAAGTAAGCCTGGACCACGATCTGTCTGATCCACTGGGAAATGGTGGTTGACGAGACCATCAGTTCTTTTTTCGGACCAGTCACCGAAACAAACAGAGTTTGACTTCCAGAAGGGAGCCGTAGCAGACAGACATACCCTTAGAGCCCAGACCATGTCCAGGGAGTATAGGGCAACCTCTTTTGGATGTGTTGGCTTAGGACAAAGGGATGGCAACACAATGTCCTCATTGAGATGAAAAGCCGAAACCACTTTTGGAAGAAAAGAGGGCTGTGGACGAAGCACCGCCTTATCCTTGTGGACAACCAGATAGGGCAACTTGCAAGACAATGCCGCCAACTCAGAAACCCTCCTGGCAGATGTATTAACCACTAAAAAGACAACTTTCTGGGAAAGAGTCAACAAGGGAATTTCCCTGATGTTCTCAAATGGGCGGTTTCTGAAGCACCGATAGCACCAGGTTCAGATCCCACGGAGGTAGAGGTGGTCAGATCAGAGGGACTACACGCCGAACCTCTTGCACAAAGGTGTTTACCAGTGAGTGAGACGCCAAGGCTGATATCTGTCCCTTGATCTTGCTTAAGGCAGGATCCTGGAAATGGAAAAGGTGCGCGGACACCACCCCATGTCCACACACATGGAGATATAGGCCTTCCACGTACGCTAGTAAATCTCCTGCGAAGAAGATTTATAGTGGAAATGACCGAGTCCAACAGACCTTGGTCCTTTAGCACCTGACTTTCAACAGCCATGCCATTAAAACCAGTGACGGTAAGGCAGGATGGAGTATTGGACCTTGCGATAGGAGGTCTTCTTGCATCGGCAATTGCCAAGGAGCATCCGTCACCGGGCATACTAGGTTGGCGTACCAGGGAAGCCGGGGCCAATCTGGGGAGATCAGTATCACTGGAATCCCTTCAGCCTCCACTCTGCAATGCAGACGTGGTAACAGTTTGAGTGGAGGGAAGGCATAAATCAGCCAATACTGCTCCCATGGAGCCACCAACACGTCTGGCGCAATTGCCCAGGGGTCTCTTGACCTGGACACAAACCTCTGCACCTTTTGATTGAGCCGAGAGGCCAAGAGATCCACATCTGGTGTGCCCCACCGCCAGCAAAGTAGCCTGAACACCTCCGGATGCAATAAACATTCTCCTGGGTCCAGCATCTGGTGACTTAGGTAGTCTGCCTGCAAGTTTTCTACGCTCGGGATGTATATGGCTGACAGGGCAGGCACATGTCGCTCTGCCCACCGTAGGATGTGAGCGACCTCTCGTGTTGCGGCCGAGCTCCTCGTTCCTCCTTGATAATTGACATATGCCACCGCCATGGCATTGTCTGACTGGACCCTGATCCGACGCCCATGTAGCCTCATTGACCATGTGGAGAGACATATCCTGATCGCCCAAAGTTTGAGAACATTCATCGGTAACTGGGATTCTTCCCATGACCAGAGGCCTTTGGTCGACTGTACCCCCAGAACTCCACCCCAGCCAGTCAGGCTGGTGTCCATTGTAATCACAGTCCAATGAAGAGGAAGGAACGATCTCCCGGACCGAAGGGCTGGAGACCTCAGCCACCAGAGAAGAGAGTCCCTGACTAACTGGCTCACCCAAATCTGACCATCCAGGGATAACAGATTTGTCCCATTTGGACAGTATCTCCCTCTGCAAGACTCAGGTGTGAAATTGGGCGTACAGTACCGCTTTGAAGGAGACTACCGTGAGACCCGGAACACGCATGCAGAAGTGAATCGACGACCGCCTGCAGCTCATCAACAACTTCACCAAGGCTCGGAGAGCATGCAGTTTGTCTGAAGGGAGAAAGTCTCACTTCCACAGAGTCCAGCAGTAAGCTCAGGTACTCCAGGCGCTGAGTCGGCACCAACACCGACTTCTTTAGGTTCATCACCCAACCAAACTCCTGTAGAGTTTGCATGGTGATCGCCACATCCTCCTTTAACTCTGAGGCAGAAGCTGCTCTCAGGAGGAGGTCGTTTAGGTAACCCACAATTGCGATCCCACAATGCCTCAACAGCACCAGAATTGGAGATAACACCTTGGTAAAGACTTGGGGTGCTGACACCAGGCCAAAAGGGAGAGCTACGAATTGGTAGTGCTCTTCCCCAACTGCAAATCGCAGAAACCTCTGATGCCTGAGGCATATGGGTATATGCAAGTACGCGTCTTGGATATCAGGAGATGCCAGGAAGTCCCCCTGATGGAATGCTGCGACCACTGAGCGAACTGATTCCATCCTGAACTTTTGCACTTTGACAAAGCAATTGAGAGCTTTCAAGTCCAGGATTGGACATACCCCTTCCTTTTTGGGGAATACAAACAGATTGGAGTAGAATTCCTGAAACCTTTCCAGCTGTGGCAAAGGCACTATCATCTTGCGTAGGAGCAGGTCCTTTACCACCCCTAACAGGGCATCCTGGCGAGCCGGGAGTAAAGGTATGCTGGAGGGAAAAAAACATCTTTTGGTGGACAAGAAAGAAACTATCTTGTAGCCCGAAACCAGTTCGCAGACCAATTGCTCGGACAGCAATGAGGTCCACCGAGCAGCAAACTCCCGAAGGCGACCCCCCCCCACCCGAGTGTCAGGCGAGGGCAAACCTTCATGTGGTAGCAATTTTGCTCGGAGGCTTATTGGCCTTGCGGAACCAGGGACACTGTTGTCCATCAGCAGACGCCCTGTCGGACTGGGAGCACATACCTGCCGCTCCGGGAGGGTGAAAAAGCTGTTTGAGTGGAAAATGAGGGCCCTTGCCTACGGCGTGGCTCCTTACCTTTCCTGGACTGTGGGAGTAACGTACTCTTCCCACCTGTAACATTCTAAATGATGTTGTCCAGTGAAGCTCCAAATAGCCTCTCACCAAGGAAGGGTAAATCCACCAGAGCTTTTTTAGATGCTTGATCCGCAGACCAGCATTTCAGCCAAATCAGGCACCGTAGCACCACTGCTGATACCGATGCGCTAGAGAGCAATGAGACTGTATCCAGGGCCGCATCACAGACATACTTTTTTTTTTTTATCAAAAACAAGTTTATTTATAAAAACTGAACATGTGTACATGCAGTCAGATAGTACGTGTTGCATGAATTTTAAATACAGCTTCCTTTACATTGAAATAGCTTAAACATTCACAAATGTGTAATAACTTGGGTTCATATCAACATATGGGCTATGTATTATAAGATACTGCTTGTTAATTAGCTACAAAAGAGAAAGATAATTACTGAGCTGAACTGCATGTTCTGAGCATATTGATGACCTAATGTCAGATATATATTGTTGTATATTGAAAAGATGAAAAGGAAACAAACAGCCATGCCCCTAAGGGGCATAGGTTATCTAAGATAACTACTACTGTGTTGTGTCCATTGCAACACCTCTTACATACCACTTCAGGAATATATTGTATCTCCTAGCCTAACTCATCCATGTCTTCCCGATCTTGCCTCACATCTGTAGGAGTCTGTCTCTTTGTCATAAACCATGAAACAGACTGAGACAGAAGTACAATCAAATCACACTTGTTTATTAATAAAAAATAAAAGGTTAATAGAAAAAAAGCATAGTCAAGCATACCCAGAGTCCAGTTGCCAGATTGGGTAGTCAGCCAGTCCAAAGTTCATTAACCAGATCGGGTAATCAGCCAGGCCAGAAGTCAGGGATCCAAGGAGAGCAACCGCAAGCAGGATAAGAAGCCAGGTAGGATGTCAGCAAGCCAGTCTTGAAACAAACAGCAGGAGATGGTTCCTTGTGATGTGACCAACGTGAAGGCAAGGAAAGAGTGAGCTGGAAGGCTTTAAATAGGCAGGTCAGACGAGCATCATCGGGAACAGCTGGCAACTGTGGAAAGAGCAGAGAACTGGCAATTAGCCAACAGCTGAGCGGTAAGCCCAGACAGTACCCCCCCCCCCCCCCCCTCAATGACACCTCTCCCTCGGAGGGCCACCGGACTTGAGGGGAAATGGTCTATGGAACTCACGGAGGAGGACAGGGGCATGTACGTCAGAGGAAGAAACCCAGGAGCGCTCCTCCGGACCGTACCCCTTCCAATGCACCAGGTACTTTATGCGCCCACGGGACCTACGGGAGTCAACAATGGATTGTACCTCATACTCCTCATGGTTCTCAAACTGAATAGGGTGAGGACGTGGCACAGAGGTGGCCAATCGGTTACAGACCAACGGTTTCAAAAAGGAGACATGAAACACATTTGAGATGTGCAAACTAGGAGGAAGGTCCAACGCGTAAGCTACTGGGTTAATCTTGCGAAGGATACGGAAAGGCCCAATAAACCGAGGTGCAAACTTCAGTGAGGGAACACAAAGCCGGAGGTTGAGAGATGACAGCCAGACCCTGTCCCCAACCTGGTAGGAAGGTGCAGGCAGGAGTCTGCGGTCAGCATGGAGTCTGTACCGATCATTAGCATGACGCAAAGCCTCCTGGACTTGTACCCAAGTGGAACGAAGACCACAGAGGTGCTCCTCTAACGCAAGAATACCCTGCAGAACAAACGAGTCAGGCAACATGGAAGGTTGGAAATCATAATTCGCCATAAATGGAGACAATCGGGAGGCAGAATTCAAGGCACTGTTGTGAGCAAACTCTGCCCAAGGTAATAGGTCAGACCAGTTGTTATGATGGTCAGAAATATAGCAACGTAGGAGTTGCTCCAAGGACTGATTGGCTCGTTCTGCGGCTCCATTAGACTGCGGGTGATACGCAGAAGAGAATGCAACCTGGAATCCAAACTGTGCACAAAAGGCTCGCCAGAACCGGGAGACAAACTGACTGCCCCTATCCGAGACAATCACCTTGGGTAGCCTATGTAAGCGAAAGATCTCCTGAGCAAAAATGGAAGCCAGTTCCTTAGAGGTGGGCAACTTCTTAAGTGGAATACAATGACACATCTTTGAGAACCGGTCAACCACCATCAGGATAACAGTGTTGCCTTGGGAGTTGGGCAACTCCACAATGAAATCCATAGACAGGTGAGTCCAGGGCCTCTCTCCATTGGGTATGGGTTGTAGGAGGCCCACGGGAAGGTGTCGTGGAGTCTTACCCTGAGCACACGCGGGACAGGCAGCTACGAAGGCAGTAACATCAGCCCGTAGACTAGGCCACCAGAATTGTTGGGAGATGGCCCAAATTAGTTGATTCTTCCCAGGATGGCCAGCTGCCTTGGGAGAATGGTAAGTCTGGAGCACTGCAGTATGGAGACTCTCTGGGAAAAAGCAGCGGTCACAAGATTTATCAGGAGGAGCATAGACCTGAGCAGCAAGAATTGTGTCACCCAAAGGAGAAGTAAGACTGGTGCCAACCGTAGCCAAGATACGATCAGGAGGAATCATAGGAACCGGAACAGACTCCGACTTGGAAGTGGAGGAAAATTGTCGTGACAAGGCATCAGCCCTTACGTTCTTAGTACCGGGTAAGAATGAGACAATGTAATTAAAGCTCGACAAGAAAAGAGCCCATCACGCCCTTCTGGGAGAGAGTCGCTTAGCCTCAGACAAGAATATAAGATTCTTATGGTCAGTAAGAATAAGAACGGGCACAGTGGTAACTTCAAGGACATGTCTCCATTCTTTCAGGGCTAAAATGATTGCCAACAGCTCTGTCACCAATCTCATAATTGCACTCAGCAGGTGACAATTTCTTGGAAAAGTAGCCATACGGATGCATAGCGCTCTCAGAGTTAGGATGTTGAGACATAAGGGCGCCAACTCCAGTCTCAGAAGCATCAACTTCTAGGAAAAAAGGCAACATAGGATCAGGATGTGCCAACACAGGAGCAGAAACAAAGGCAGCCTTGAGAGTCCCAAAGGCCTTAATGGACTCCGGAGGCCAACTCTGTGGGTTACCGTCCTTTCTGGTCATATCAGTCAGAGGCTTGACCAGAGACGAGAAGTTACGAATAAACTTCTGAAAGTAGTTGGCAAAGCCCAGGGAACGCTGCAGAGGACATAAACCCACGGGTCGAGGCCACTGTAGGACTGCCGACAGTTTCTCTGGGTCCATCGAAAAACCAGCAGTGGAAATGCCAAAGCCCAGGAATGTAACCTGTTCACGATGGACCTCGAACTTCTCCAGTTTACAATAGAGATTGTTCTCAGTTTCTGAAGTACACGACAGACATCTGTGTGGTGGCTCTCCAGGGACTTGGAAAATATGAGGATATCATTGAGATAAACCACCACACACAATTGCAACAAATCTCGGAGGACATTGTTAATAAATTCCTGGAAAACTGCCAGGGCGTTACAAAGGCCAAAAGGCATTACCAGGTATTCATAATGGCCTGTTCTGGTATTAAATGCAGTTTTCCACTCGTCGCCCTCCTTAATGCGCACGAGATTGTATGCCCCTCTCAGGTCAAGCTTTGTGAAAACCGTTGCTCCCTTGAGGCGGTCAAATAACTCTGTAATCAGTGGAATCGGGTAGACATTCTTAATCGTGACACGATTGAGATCCCTATAATCTATACAAGGTCTCAGTTCCCCGCTCTTCTTTTTCACAAAGAAGAAACCAGCACCAGCAGGAGACGAGGACTTGTGGATGAAACCTCGAGAAAGTGCGTCAGCAACATACTCCTCCATGGCCTTATCCTCCAAGACCGACAAAGTGTAAACCTGGCCACGAGGAGGTATGGCACCAGGTTAAAGGTCAATTGTGCAATCATAAGGCCGGTCTGGAGGCAAACTACCGGCTTGACCTTTATCAAAGACATCGCCAAAATTACGGTACTCCTCCGGTAGGGAGGGGAGTGAAGAGGTGCACAGGACCTTGGATACCTTCAGGAAGCATGTCTCACTGCATTGTGGTGACCAGGAAAGAACCTCAGCAAGGAGCCAATCAAAAGAGGGGTTGTGCCTCTGTAACCAAGGATAACCAATAACCAGCGGAAATCTGGGTGAGGAAATAACTTGGAATTGGATTATCTCATGGTGAAGAGCCCCTACGGCCATGGACAATGGAACCGTCTCATGAGTCACATGGACAGGCTGTAAAGGTCTCCCATCAAGAGCCTCAATGGCAAGTGGAGTGTCACGCAACTGCAGCGGAATCGAGTGCTGCAAAACAAATGCAGCATCAATGAACAGGCCTGCAGCCCCAGAGTCAATTAGAGCATGCATCTCGATGGACGACTCAGCCCAAGAAAGGGTGACCAAAACCAGGGGCTTATCCTTCTGGATAACTGGGGACGAAACAACGCTACCTAAGGTCTGTCCATGACAGGACCTCAAGGTTCGGGTGTTCCCTGGATGGGTAGGACAAGACTTCAAAAAGTGACCTGCCTGGCCACAATAAAGGCACAATCTCACCCTCCTCAAAGGCTCTCTCATCCACAGAGAGACGCATGAAGCCCAGGTGCATGGGTTCATCTTCACTGACCAACTCGGTACCAGAAGGCATGGGAGGTGAGGGAGGCATGGGTGGGACTACAAAGGTCGGAGGCAAATGTATAGGAGGCTTCCACAAGCGCTCCTTAAGAGAAAGTCTTTCTCTGAGTCTGGAGTCAATGAGGATGGCAAACGAGATCAAGCTCTCCAGCTCAGTGGGTATATCTCGGGCTGCTATCTCATTCTTGATGGAATCCGAGAGACCATGAGAAAAAGCAGCCACGAGGGCCTCATTGTTCCAAGCAACCTCTGCTGCTGGAATTCAATGGCGTAGTCGGCAACAGTTCTCGCACTCTGTTTGATGGACATGAGGCACTTGGCAGCAGAAGCGGAGCGTGCGGGAACGTCAAAAACCCTTTTAAAGGAGGCCACAAACTGAAGGTAACAAGACAACAGGTTTTTGCATTCCCCATAGAGGGTTAGCCCAGGCCAAGGATCTCTCAAAAAGCAACGATATCACGAAACCTACTTTGTTTCCCCCTGTGGGAAACGCCTGGGGCAGCATTTCGAAGTATATCTCAACCTGATTGAGAAACCCTCTGCATTGAACTGGATCGCCCCCAAATCGCTGGGGAAGCAGAGCAGAACCAGACATACCTCGTATAGAGGTAATACACGAGGCGGGTGCTTGCATAGAGACTGGCGCAGCAGCAGGGACGGCCTGTGACTCAGGTTGTACCGGAGCAGCCACCGTGGGGGATTCCAGATGAGCCGTGTGATTCAGGAGCGTTTGTAACGCCAAGGCAAATTGATCCATGCAGTGATCTTGCTCATCCAATCTGGAAAAAATATTACCAACAAGTGGATTGACTGTATCTTCTGAATTCATGGCCTTCACGTACTGTCAGAAACCATGAAACAGACTGAGACAGAAGTACAATCAAATCACACTTGTTTATTAATAAAAATAAAAGGTAAATAGAAAAAAGCGTAGTTAAGCATAGCCAGCGTCCAGTAGCCAGATCAGGTAGTCAGCCAGTCCAAAGTTCATTAACCAGATCGGGTAATCAGCCAGACGGGAAGTCAGGGATCCAAAGAGAGCAACCGCAAGCAGGATAAGAAGCCAGGTGGGATGTCAGCAAGCCAGTCTTGAAACAAACAGCAGGAGATGGTTCCTTGTGATGTGACCAACGTGAAGGCAAGGAAAGAGTGAGCTGGAAGGCTTTAAATAGGCAGGTCAGACGAGCATCATCAGGAACAGCTGGTAACTGTGGAAAGAGAAGAGAACTGGCAATTAGCCGACAGCTGTGCGGCCAGCCCAGAGGAGGAAGGGCTAAGCCAGCCCTGACACATTTACTAATTGGGTTGGGCCTAGACCCGGAATATCTAACCATAGTTGCCACATTGAGTAGAATTTTTTCAGGGCGTTACAGAGTTGATATGTAAGCTTTTCAAGTATAAATAGGCCATTCACCAATTCCACCCATTGTCTGCCCACTGGCAACCTCGCGGGATCCATAGTCTCGCAATTGCTTTACGAGCTATATATAGTAGATGTAATACAGCATTTTGACCACCTGGCGACAGCGAGGGTATCTCTAAGGCACCCAGCAGGCACACTGCTGGGTCCTGCAGTATTGGGAACTGGTATACCTGTAATATACCAAAAACCAAATTGTATATATTATGGGATTGTGCCTCCCACTCACTACTTCACCCACCCCCTTCTAAATAACTTTTACTCATCAGTGCCTAAGTTTGCTAAATGGTCACTGTGCCACCATAGTATACTAAAATTATACACAAAACAATAATTTTATAACGACATATATGTTTGCAAAATAGCGCCCTTCTTGTGCAATGGTTAATTCGACTACTCCAACTGTGTCGTCTTAATCACCATTCATCTTCGAATAAAAAGTCCACAAGTGTCAACTAAGAAAACCAGATCTGTGCCACCGTTACCAAGCAGAATGGCCACTCACCAGACGTCACCAACCACTAAGCCTTGGGTTCATTCAACGGATAACCAATCCTCAATGCACTTCTCCCGTTAGCAACTCCTCAATGTCTGTACAGTATATTCATACAAAATTAAATAGAACCAATATAGTGTAAAACCGTTTAAACTTTAATGGAAAATCAATAAAAACATATTGCACTCACATTTCAATGTGTCTATTGGCCGACACCAAGCCTTTCCAGCAATGAGAAAACCGTTTAAAATCGGGCAAGCCAATGATGTTCCGCAGGTGGTAATATTCTCCCTCCACTCGACCGACCTGTTCCTAGCTTGTATTCAAGGATAGTATGTCTCCCACAACTCCTATGCGTTTCGCATTTAAGCGTCGTCAGGAAGCTGTGGGAACCCTCCCCAAACCCTCCTTTTATAATACCACCAATTACCTGTTTATGTGCCACCGGAAGTGGCGTTGCCGCCATCTTGTAGTGAGTGGGAGGCACAATCCCCTTATATATATATATATATATATACACACATCATACCTGTGATATAGTATTAAGAACATATTGCCAGTACCTGAAAAGATTTGGGCACTTCCACATCATGTGTAATAGGTCACCAGTGTTGCTATTGCATTCCAGGCATAGTGGTGTTTCTCTGAGTCCCCATTTATGTAAGCGAGCTGGAGTCCTATATACCCTGTGTAATAGAGATGAGATAATCTCTGTGACACTGATACTGACACTAATGGTGTGGAGGTCAGGCATAGCTCCCAGGTGTCTCTATAGGTCCCTGATCTCGTTCCCAGCCCTTTCTGCAAGGAAGTGTACTAGCATCATGTGTAGAGTTAAGCAATCTTATATATACCCTTGAAATCAAACCCTTCCTCTCATCCGTCAACAGTACATCGTTCATTACCACTTCCCTTCTTCTCAAGGTCCGGACGGGGAACGTCGAGTCCTTGGACCCCCCTCCTTTGCCTCCCTCCTCTCTACATCTCCTATTCCCTATACACTTATACACCTGGGTGGCCAGGGGAGAAGGAGAGGGCACCTGGGTGGACGTGGGAGAAGGAGAGGGCCCCTGGGTGGACATGGGAGACGGAGAGGGCACCTGGGTGGACATGGGAGAAGGAGAGGGCCCCTGGGTGGACGTGGGAGAAGGAGAGGGCCCCTGGGTGGACGTGGGAGAAGGAGAGGGCCCCTGGGTGGACGTGGGAGAAGGAGAGGGCCCCTGGGTGGACGTGGGAGAAGGAGAGGGCCCCTGGGTGAACGTGGGAGAAGGAGAGGGCCCCTGGGTGGACGTGGGAGAAGGAGAGGGCCCCTGGGTGGACGTGGGAGAAGGAGAGGGACCCTGGGTGGACGTGGGAGAAGGAGAGGGACCCTGGGTGGACATGGGAGACGGAGAGGGCCCCTGGGTGGACGTGGGAGACGTAGAGGGCACCTGGATGGCCGGTGGAGCAGGACAGAGCCCCTGGATGGCCAGTGGAGCAGGACAGAGCCCCTGGTTGGCCGGTGGAGCAGGACAGAACCCCTGGATGGCCGGTGGAGAAGGACATAGCCCCTGGATGGCCGATGGAGAAGGACAGAGCCCCTGGATGGCCGATGGAGAAGGACAGAGCCCCTGGATGGCCGGTGGAGAAGGACAGAGCCCCTTGGTTGGCTGGAGAAGGAGAGGGCCCCAAGGGTGGCTGGAGGAGAGGGCCCCATGGGTGGCTGGAGAAGGAGAGGGCCCCTGGGTGGCTGTAGAAGAAGGAGAGGGCTCCTGGGTGGCTGGAGGAGGAGAGGGCCCCTGGGTGGCCATTTAGTGAACAAGAGGGCCCTAGGTGGACGTTTGAAGGGCACCTGGGCGTATAGAGTAAGAGGACCCCCAAGGTGAATGGAGGAGGAGGAAAGGGCCCCCAGGGTGGTTGGCAGAGATGGAGTGGGCTCCAGGGTTGGCCAAAATTGGAAGAGCTGGTCCTTGGGTGGTTGGAGGAGGAGAGGGTGCCACCCTTCTCCCCCCGAGGTCAAGAACACCCCCCCCCCCAAGGACAGGGACACCATCTCCCCTAGGGATGGGGAACCCATCTTGCCTAAGGACGGGAACCCAATCACCCCTGGCAACGGGACTCCATCTCACCTGGGGACCCCATCTTCCCTGGGGACCAGGACCCCACCTCCCCTAGGAACAGGAACCTGATCACCCTATGCCGACCTCACTGCCCTGCCTGCCATGTGTCCTGTGTAAGGGCCCTCCTGTGACAACTCATATCAGGATTTCATCCCACTTAGTGCTTCCTCTACATGGATGTGCTTCCACTACATGACTTACCCCTCTGTGTGCTCCAGCTGCACAACTAACTCCTCTGTGTGCTCCCGCTACACAACTGACCCCTCTGTGTGCTCCCACTACACGGGGGACCACTCTGTTCTGTTTGCTCCCCCTACATGTCAGCATACTCTGACCATCTCCTGTATCCCATCCGCATTATCTGACCACCCCCTGTATCATTTCCATATCCTCTGACCACCACCTGTACCATTTCCACATCCTCTGACCACCACCTGTACCATTTCCACATCCTCTGACCACTACCTGTACCATTTTCACATCCTCTGACCACCATATGTACCGTTTCCACATACTCTGACTGCCTCCTGTATCCTGTCCACATCCTCTGACCACTGCCTGTACCATGTCTGCAGCCTCTAACCAACTCTTGTACCATTTCTGCAATCTCTGACTATATGTTGTCTTTTATCATGTCTGCAGTCTCTGAAAGGAAATCTGGAGAGGAATCAAGAGTGAGAGCGCCACCGGGATGGGGATAAATGGAGGAGTCAGACATGTACGGACTGTGGAGAGGATACTATAGAATAAAACCAGAGCCACCAACTTGGAGCCGTCTAACTGAGCCCTGCACGGTGCACCTGAGAGGAGGTTAGTGACAGTGCCGTCAGGCCAGTCTGGGGTGGGGATCACCAATGTAATGGGGGAAGTAAATACAATAATATAAGGGGGCACCAATATAAAGATTTCACCTTAGATTAGCAACCCTCCCACCCCGCCCCTTACTTTAGTGTATTCACTCTGCGGAAGGTGGTCTCTGGTCACCAGAGTCTCCCACCCCACCCTTCACATCACACTTTCTGGCATTTTCCTTTACATCAGAGTCTGCAGGATTCTCCCTTGCGGTGCACGGGAACAAAGGAAAAAGGCTGCAGAGCATGATCTAAGGAGGAACTCTAATGTAAGGGACCACCTTATATCAGAGTCCACTGCATTCCAATTTACATCAGAGTTCCCACTTACAGCAGAGTCTGTAGCATTGCCCTTTGCATCAGTGTTCCCTTTACATCAGAGTTTGCAGAGTTCCCCCTTGCACTGTAAGATTAAAAGGGATGGAGGCCCAGAGACATGTCCAGGGAACACAGAAGATACATGGGTTAGATCAGAAGGGACGAAGGCCTAGAGACATGTCCAGAGTACTCAGAGGAAACATGGGTTAGATTAGAAGGGATGCAGGCCCAGAGACAGGTCTAGGGTACACAGAGAACACATGAGTTAGATTAGAAGGGATGGAGGACTCCTCTGTGTTCCCTGGACATATTAGAGCTGCACGATTCTATCTAAAATTAAAATCGCAATTTTTTTGCTTGGATGATAGATCACGATTCTCTCACAATTCTCACAGCGTTTTCATTTTTTTTATTAATTGAAATGCATTTTTCCCCAAAAATTGTGTTTGAAAGAATGCTGGGCAAATACAGTGTGACATAAAATATTGCAGCAATTGCCAATTTATTTCCTAGGGTCTCTGCTAAAATAAATATAATTTTTGGGGGTTCCAAGTAATTTTCTAGCAAAAAATATTGATTTTAACTTAAAGAGGGAGTCCACCCGAAAAAAAAATATTATTAAAAGCCAGCAGCTATAAATACTACAGCTGCTGACTTTTAATAAATGGACACTCACCTGTCCCAGGGTCCAGTGATGTTGGCAGCTGAGGCTGATCGATCGCTTGGCTCTTGGCTGCTGCCACCGCCATTCTTGGTGAGGGAATCAGGAAGTGAAGCGTTGCGGCTTCACTTCCCGTTCCCTACTGCACAAGTGCGAGTCGCTCAGCGCAATGGGAATGGTTCGCGCTGTCTTTGGGACCCGTGTGTGTCCCAGCAGACAGTGCGGCAGGACAGGTATCTGCACCCCCTTCTCCCCTGAAAGGTGCCAACTGTGGCACCGGAGGGGGGAGGGGGGGGGGTTCCGATGGACGGAAGTTCCACTTTAAGAAAGAAGTGTCAGAAAAAGATTTAGACTAAGTGGTTAAACTTTCTGCATTTACTGTACAAGTTGTTGAAAACTTGGCAGGATTTTTTCTTTGCAAACAGAAGTGTATCCATTTGATCTAAGAAGGAAGCTTAGTTACACTGTTTCATATTAAAAACTTGGCAGACTGCCCTCATGTTTTCTTTTGACAGCTGAGAGAGCAGATAAGTCTCTCCACTTGTTATATGAAAGAATCAGCAAACTCTGCACTGGAGAAGGTCAGAGGGGTTGAATCAAGATCATGATTTAACAATTAATTGTGCAGCACTAACACCCATCCCTTCTAATCTAACCCATGTACCCTCTGTGTGTTCCGAGGACATGTCTCTGGGCCTCCATCCCTTCTAATCTGACCCATGTATCTTCTGTGTTCCCTGGACATGTGTTTGGTCCTCCACCCCTTTTAATCTTACAGTGCAAGGGGGAACTCTGTGAACCCTGATGTAAAGGGGAACATTGATGTAAAGGGAAATGCTGCAGACGCTGATGTAAATGGGTATGCTGTGTACTCTGATATAAGGTGGTCTCTGGTGACCAGAGCACCCCTTCCCCTTACACCAGAGTTCCTCTTTAAATCACGCTCTGAAGAATTTTCCTTTACATCTGAGTTCCTGTGCACTGCAAGGGGGAATCCTGCAGACTCTGATGTAAAGGGGTATGACGAAAACTGGTGTGGGGGGGTGGGAGGAGACTCTGGTGACTAAAGACCACCTTCTGCAGAGTGAATACACTAAGGTGTGGGGGGGGGGGGTGTTACTAATCTAAGGTGAAATCTTTATATCAGTGCCCCCTTACATTATTGTATTTACTTCCCCCATTACATCAGTGACCCCCTCAGACTGGCCTAATGGCGCTGTTACTGACCTCCTCATAGCTGCACCGTGCAGGGCTGTTAGGCGGCTCCAGGTTGGTGGCTCTGGTTTTATTCTATAGTCTCCTCTCCACAGTCCACACACTTCTGACTCCACACACTTCTGACTCCGGGGCCAATCCTAGAGTCAGACGCCTGGGTGCAGAAATATTTCTGGCGCCCCCACGTAGGTGTGGTCATCTTTGTCACCCTAGGATTCTCCCATGATCTTTTAACAATAAAGAAAATACAGGAAGAGCATACACTAATGAGACCTAAAGGAGAGTTTGTCTGATGCACACAACGAGGCTTCTGTTAGAAAGAGCCCCCAGATATAGTACAGGAGATGGTCAGAGACTGTAGACATGATACAAGAGAAGGTCAGAGACTGCAATAATAGTACAGGGGATGGTCAGAGACTGCACCACAGGAGACAGTCGGAGACGGCAGATATAATACAGGAGACAGTCAGAGACTGGGGATATAATACAAAAGATGGGCAGAGGCTGCAGACATAATACAAGAGATGGTCCGAGGCTGCAGACATAATACAAGAGATGGTCCGAGACTGCAGACATACTACAGGAGATGGTCAGAGATTGCAGACATACTACAGGAGACGGTCAGAGACTGCAGATATAATACAGTATATGGTCAGAGACTGCAGACATACTACAAGAGATGGTCAGAGACTGCAGTTCCTATGCACGTTAGTAGATAATGGCTGATCGGCCCTCCCCTGACCCAGCGATACAGCAACAACGGTTCCTCTGATCAGGAGTCTACTCACTCTGAATTGCCCGTGTCGACTCGGCTGGGTAGAGCCCAGATCTGTATTCTGGCAATGACCCCATTCCTTTCTCTGCCAAGGATGACGCTAGGCTGTGTGGCTTTCCCTCTGGTGGTGCAGGGCAGCGGGGTTCTCTCTCTGATGGTGTTCTCTCAGCACTGTCCTCTCCCTCTGGAGACCTGGGTGTACTGCCCTGAAAGCTTTCCCGGACTCCTGGCTCTCTCTCTCCCATTCAGCTAAACATGCTGTGTGGGCACAGTTTCCGTGTTACAGTGGGACTGCCAGTCCTCTGGACTACATGTCCCACAATCCTCTTCTTTGATCCTTTTTTTTTCTTCCCTGGCCGATATAAAGACGGGGAAAGAAACATAGTGCACCACTCACTAGTACAGCAGCACACGCAAGAAGAGAGAGAGGGAGAGGGGAAATAAGAGCCTGCGGCTGCAGTGGCGTCACTAGGGTTGGTGTCACCCGGTGCGTTAAAACATGGTACCCCCCCTCCACTAACTATATTCGCCCCTCAGTGCAGACCCCCCTCCACTAAGTATAGACCCCCCTCCATCAGTACAGACTCCCCACTAAGTATAAACCCCTCCCTCAGTATAGACCCCCCCATCAGTATAGACCCCCCTTAGGACAAACCAACCACCCCTCCATTAGTGCAGACCCCCCTCAGGACAAACCACCCACCTCCACTAGTACAGAACCCCCCCTCCATTAGTACAGACCCCTTAATTAGTACAGACCCCCCCCCCCCCCCCCAGGACAAACCATCCTCCCTCCATTAGTATAGAACCCCCCCATTAGTACAGACCTCCCCAAAAAAAAACCACCCCCTCCATTAGTACAGACTATTTGATCATCTCTGTGGGTTTTCATTTTTGCGCTATAAACAAAAAAAAGGGGGGGCGTGGCCAGCCGCAGAGAAGAATGGCAGCTTAGCCTGTAAGCTCCGCTCCAGAGCGAGGGGAATATCGCCACTGATGAGCGACAGGAGTCTCCCTTCTCATCGCTCAGTGAGGGCAGACCTGCGGGACACGAGCGGGCATGCCAGGGAGGCAACACCCTCCCTCACAACCGCGCCGCCTGACGGAGTTTTTCCGCCGTATGGAGCAGGGAGACAGCCAAGATGGCGCCGGCCATCTCCCACCGGCAAAGAAACAGCGCAGCGGAACGGGGAGACCCCCACATCGCCCACAGGGCACTGCTGATCGGCCAGGAGAGCAGGAGCCAGATGCCATGGACAGCCTCCCTCCTCCGGACCCCTCAGACTGCCACCAGGACAGAGGTAAGAGGCTTGCCTCATCCCCCTGCAACTCCCCTACGAAAATACATCAGGCTAAGAAGCATCATGGCAGCACCTGACACAGATCCTCACAGCATAGCTCATATGTCCTCACTAGCAAATATGCCTGTCACTGACAACCCAGTCTCGGAGAGTATGCTGAAATCTATGCTCCTCACACTACAAAAAGACCTACATAGAGAATTGCAGATATCTTTATCACAAGTACATGACAGGCTTGACTGCTTAGAAGACAGGATGGATTCCACAGAGGAGCATTTGTCTGACATGGGCAAAGCGCACAATGAGCTTTTGGATGCCCATGAGCATCACTGAGAGGAAATTCATAAAATTAAGCTTAAAATGGCAGACCTCGAGGACAGGGCCAGAAGGAACAACATCAAATTCAGAGGGGTCCCGAGGCAGTCCCACCCAATGAGCTGAAAAAATACATACAACAGCTTTTCACTACATTAATCCCTGATTTGTCTCCACAAGACTTGATAATAGATTGTGCACATAGAATTGCCAAACCAGATCACCTTCCGGCGGACACACCAAGGTATGTGCTGGCCAGAATTCACTTTTTCCACATAAAGGATCAGGTTCTATATACGGCCAGAAACCTCAAAGCCTTACCAGCGCCTTATTCCAAAATAGCGTTATTCGCTGATTTCTCCCCAGCTACCATGGAATTACGCAGAGCTTTTATGCCGGTCACCTCAGTTCTCCAGGAACACAAAATTATATATCGATGTGGATACCCCACCAAACTTTTGGGGACCTACCAACACAAAATTGTCCCGATATTGTCTCCTAAAGACGGATATAAGAAGCTGACTAACTGGGGCCTGTTACCTATCCCCTCGTCTTAGCACAGGGTGAACAAATAGAATACTCCTCCAGCTCCATCACTGCAACACCGAAGGAATGGAATAGATAAATCCTAACTCTCACGTCAGGACAATATGTCCCCAGCTTAGTGATCCCCCGCTAGGCGCACTGTTTGAATTTCACTCCCCTAGTTTATAGTGTGCCAAGCACACTAGGTTTACAAGTGTTATACCTAAACTGTTCGATCACCGAACGACTTGAACTTTATACTGTAAAATACTCATTGTCAATCCTTGCCACCACTGGTACGTGATTTGTAGCAACTGTTATACATATTGCTAATTTCTGACAAATACATAACCAAGGGTGGTAGACTTCTTAATATACGAATGGAGGTCAATTGTCCACCACAATATCCAGTTGTACAAATCTAGTACTATTTTGTTGTCTGTTTATTTATTTATTTTTTTATTTATTTATTTTTTTAAGCCTGTGCCTCGCTCAACTCCTGCATCCTACTCACAAATACATTAAAAGAAAGCAAAAGGGGGAGAGAAGGGGTACGGAGAGAAAAATACAGGGAGAATAGAGAGGGGGAAGAAGGAAAAAAGATAAAAGGGGGGGAAAAGATGACAATCAATATCACATCTATTAATGTGAAGGGGCTTAACTCCCCCTTTAAGAGAAATATGCTATGGAAAGAAGCCGGTTCCTGTAACACGGACATTTTATGTGTCCAAGAGACACATTTCGCCAAATCTAACCCACCGAATTGCAAGCACAAAAAATTTGCCCATTACTTCTTCTCCCACAACAGTAAAAAGAAATGTGGGGTGATGATAGCAATAAGCGACACGATCCCATTTATCCTTCACCATGTAGACACTGATGATGAAGATCGTTTCATAATCCTATCCGCCACCATTGATAACCACCCAATGACGCTGGTAACCGTATATACACCTAATACCAACCAAAAGTCCTTTTACAAAATGCTGAACTCCAAGCTGGAACCGTACCGAAATGGAGCCCTAATATTTTGCAGGGACTTTAATGATACCCCCGATCCTGCTTTAGACTCCACCAACCCAAATAGAAAGAGACCATCCGCGCTTTCTTCATTTATAAATAAGGGAGATCTCTATGATCCCTGGAGATGTATGCATGATGTTGAGCGAGACTATACTTTTTACTCTCATACTGGAAGCTCTTACTCACAGCTAGATCTCTTCCTCACTGATAAGCAAACATTGCTGACAGTCTCGGAAACGCGTATTGGTCTCATCACTTGGTCAGACCACGCTCCAATCACGCTCAAACTATTCCCACAACATGACTCACCTAAGCGTTCCCCCTGGAGACTGAACTCATCCCTTTTAACTAATCCAAGATATGAGGGGAGGATCAAGTATGAGATTGAGAGCTTCTTTGAGACCAACATTGACTCTACTGATGATCAGTCTATGATCTGGTTAGCACATAAGGCTTTTCTACGAGATCTCCTCATTAAAATTGGGGCACAAGAACGAAAGAGACGGACATTAGAAATGGACACAATGTTGCAACAACTTAAAACTTTACAGGTCAATAACAAACATTCACCTAGTCCCGCATCACTCAAAGCGATAGGCGACCACAGACGCAAGCTAAGCGAACTTTTACAACATAAATTTGAACACTATATCAAACGATTAAAACTACACTCCTACGCCTTTAGCAATAAATCTAGTGCCTTCCTGGCAAAACAAATCAAGCAGCGACAGATAAAGGCAAAAATCGCATTCCTAGTAAACGCACAAGGAGTCAGAATGACCAACCCGTTGGACATAGCCAACACATTTGCAACCTTTTACGATAAATTATACAAACTGACTAACTCAGAGACCTCCGTCCCACCAAACCCAAGAGATATAGCTGCCTTTCTAGAATCCATCCATCTCCCGAGTCTGACCCCATCTCAAATAGCCGACCTCTCGACCCCCTTCACAACAGGTGAAATTACCAGAGTCAACCAAGCCCTCCCTATGCATAAAGCCCTGGGTCTGGATGGATTTTCTAACGAATACTATAAAACAATTCCAAAACATACTATCACCTCACCTCTGCAAAATATTTAATCAATTTGCCACTACCGGAAAAATGCCCACAGAATGTCTTGAAGCATTGATAGTAACTCTCCCCAAACCGGGTAAATCTCATGAGGCCCCAGAAAACTATAGACCCATCTCCCTACTGAATACAGACACTAAATTATACGCAAAACGGCTTGCCCTTCGACTCTCCATAGTCATGCCACAATTGATACACATTGACCAGGTCGGTTTCATACCAAAAAGGCAAACATCGGATGGGACCCGTCGGTTCATAAACCTCATTCAATGGGCAGAGCTTCACCGAATGCCTTCTCTGCTTCTCTCTTTGGATGCAGAGAAGGCATTCGATAGAGTACAATGGACATATCTGGAAGCAGTCATGCATAAATTCGGCCTCAGAGGCACATTCCTGAACGCTATTCTCAGTCTTTACAGGACCCCAAGCGCAAAAGTGTGGCCCTCAGGTGTGACATCCGACCCATTCACTATTTCCAATGGCACGCGACAGGGTTTCCCGCTGTCCCCCCTGATGGTCATGGAACCCTTAGCCCAGAAAATTAGAACGGCTCCTCAAGTTAAAGGACTGGTCATAGGGTCCATCGAACACAAGATAGGTTTATATGCAGACAATGTCATAATATCCATTACAGACCCCATAAACTCCGTACCAGCAGTCCAACATATTCTTGATGAATTCAGTGCAGTTTCATTATACAAAGTAAACCATAGTAAGTCATTTATGTTAGCGATCGGCCTTGATAAACAAACCATACAACACATCTCTACCACTTCCTTATTCTCTTGGTCAAAAGACTCGTCCCTTTCCTACTTGGGAATTCGGCTGATAACACCCAGTAAAAATATTCTACGCATCAACTTTGCAGACCTCGTGGAAAAGCTTCAAAAAATGTCCTCTGAGCTATTGCACCCCTTTGTGTCCTGGGCCGGTAGAATTGCATTGACAAAAATGTTTCTACTCCCGCACATTTTATATTTATTTCGCACAATATCAGTACCATTCCTCTCAACACAGCTCAAGTCACTCACTTCCTTCATATGGCAAGAAAAAAGACCCAGAATAAATAAGCAAAACCTAATGACTCCCACGAAAATGGGGGGAATGGGAACACCAAATATCAGTCTTTATTATAAAGCAGTCACGCTGGCTCAACTGAAACATTGGTGGGATTTGGAAACTCCCTACAACTGGTCCCAAATAGAAGCAACGGTATTGGACAAAGATTTAAAACTATATCTCTGTGCCTCACTACTTGCTCCCCTGCCCAAACACTCCCAAATGGACTCAATCACGGCCTCTCTAAGAGTATGGTCAGCCCTCCCACAAATCTCAAAAGGGATCCCACACACTATACTACAATATATACCAATACAGGCTATCTCAATTATAATTCCAGATCTCCAGTTGAGCGCATGGACAGATGCAGGCATTCAAACTATAGGACACCTCTTTAATATTTGGTATTTCATCAAGAACTTTCTTCATGTACCTCAGGATCAGATCTCTTCTCAACAAAGTAACTTGGACTAAAAAGGACAAGATGTTATCAAAGACAATTTTTCATTGTCAAAAACAACGCCTCCAAGGCCATTTCATTCTTTTATGGCCTACTATCACGGGAAGCAGGGAAACACGCACGATCTCAAATTCTACAGTGGGATAAACTCTCCCCAACCGCTCCACCAACATTACAATGGTATAAGGCACTGTCGTTGCCTGCAAAATTCTCTCGCTGCACATCGCACTGGGAGTCTCTACAAAAACTGTTCCAGCACTGGTACTACACCCCAAACAGACTTGCCAAAATTTACCCCTCTGAATCTAACCTTTGCTGGAGGAATTGCGGATTACCAGGAACTCTTTTTCACATTTGGTGGGAATGCCCCTCCATCACGCATTATTGGTAACATATAACAAAACTGCTCCAAGTAAGCTTCCCCGCGACAAGGAACCTATCTGCTCTTGATCTCCTCCTGGGCCTGATGGTCCCCACGTGGCCCAGAAAAGCCTAAACCGTAGCCACCCATATACTCATAGCTGCAAGATTGGCACTTGCCAGAAATTGGAAGAAACCATCTCCTCCTACCATTCAGGAAGTGATCGCAATTCTAAACGATAATTTTAAATTGGAATACAGCTTCGCCAAGGCACACATGACTACAGGAAAATTTTACAAAAGCTGGGAGTCCTGGGTCAAGGATCCCAGAAGCATAGAGCTGGAATTACTTCTCGGTCACACAATATGTAGGCTTCCTGCACCCCCTAATGCAACCCATTGCACCCCTTTGTATTAGCAGGATAGTATTTCAAATTACCTGCAAACAACTGTGCGGAAGCACCCAAAATCGGGTTCTAAGTCTTATGTAATAAACTGTGATGTACTGTCGACCCTAAAAACTTCAGTCATAGGGACCTATGTTTGTAGCTTTATTTTATTTTTTATTTTATTTCCTCCCTTCTTTCAGTTAAGTCCTATGTTTTTCCTACACCGACTTATCCTGCACACTTGGGGAGGGGTTGTCTGCCGCCTCCAGACACAGTTAGTTCCCAGATGGGGTGTCTGAAGCAGCCTGACAACGTTCTCAGCCCTCCTCCCAGCATTTATACTGTGCTTCTCTGTTGAAATTGTTCGCAACTGTTTGTATTCTGATAACAAGTATGTATAGGTAAACCGCTTTTCTATCTACTGATGTATGACACTGTTCAATACTTATTATAATACTTGTTATTCTGTAAAACTACAATAAAAACCATTGGAACAAAAAAAAAGGATCGACAATTTAGAAAAAAATAAAAACTTTTTTTTATTTTTTTTTTATTTTACTTTCTGGTATAAAATATCCAATAATAAAAAATAAAAATAAAAATCGAAAATCTAACTTCGTAAATTTAGGACAATATACTACATGTTTTTTTGTAAAAGACAAATCCTTTTTTGTGAATAGTTGGGGGGGGGGGGGGGGTGCAGCCCCTGTGGATGAGTCGCCACTGCCAGGGATGCACCACTTCATTCCACGGACACTCTTCATTCCAGGGACACACCACTCCATTCCAGAGACACTCCATGGCTGGAGGCTCCGTTTGCAGGTAAGGACCTGGAGATGTTTTTTTGAGCCCCCCAACATTTTTTATAACCAGTCGCCACTGTATGTAGTCCTAGACAAAAAAACTGATATGTATGTAGTCCTAGGCAAATAAGCACATATGTATACAGTTTAATGTAAATAAGCCCATATATGGGCAGTTTGATGCAACTAAGCACCTACTGTATGTATGCAGTTTATACAAAAACATGGCAATACGCATTTATGGAGGCATGCATTTATGGAAGCATGTAGGTATGTGCTTATGCAAATATGTGTTTAGGCAAAACATGAAAGCACATATCCACGCACTTACGCAATACGTGCCCATGGAGACAAGCAGTTACGGAAAAAGCAAGCATGCATTTATGAAACATATATTACGCAACACATTTACCATATATGCACCATGTGTTTATGCAAACATGCATCCACGCAAATACGTATACACACTTATGCCCACACGTCTATACAAACACATGCCTTGGGGGGCTGCATGATGGGTGCCACCTGCTTGTCGAACATGGGGGGGGGGCACGGGGCATGGGGGCCGGGGCCCTCTGAAAACGCGCTTATGCAGGTTTGTGTTCTATGCAAGTAAGCAAGCATATGAAACATGTATACTATGTTGCACCTGCTCAACTGCACCTGGTCTCATACTAGTTATAGTCAGGATTAGCCAAGTACATAGGCATCCAAAGCAGCCTCTATTATGCTGCTTCAACAACCTAAGGCCTCTTCCATACCCGTGCGACCTGTCCTGTGATTTGGGACTGCAAGGTCACCTGACAAGTCGTACATCTTGATTTACAATGAGTACCCTTCACATCTGTGTGTCTTCAAGTCACAGCGACTTCAAAGCAGTCCCCATATTACCCCGGTCTGACCTTGGCGCGTCTTGAGGTCCATAGACCTTAAGATTACATATGCACTGCTTCATATCACTGCCAAGTCGCATTAAGGTCGTGGCAAAATCGCGTGACTTTCAAGTCGCACGAGTGTAAAAGGGTGCCCAAAACAGCTTCTGCAGACCCAATGCAAACAAATTCTGGAGACACAACTACTTCAAGTGCACCAATGCCCATGTTCATCCAAAGTCCAAACATGTGCTTATGCCACATGTATGTACAGTATGCAACATCTATGCAAAACGTGTTTATTCAAGCATGCATTTAGGCAACAAGCTTGCAAGTATGTATACTATGCAAAGAAAAACAAATGTAGCAGCATGGGCGTCCGCAGCAGGGGGCAAGGGGGGTCAAGTGCCCCCCTGGAATCCCCAAGGTGTTGCAGCCGCCGCCATGCTGCATTTTTTTTACTGAGTCCGCTGCATCTACCGCTCTCTCCTGTGAATCACAGCGCTGGCTGGCTCTGTGTTCGGCGGCCGCTCTGTAACATGGCCCTGCCCCCCCAGACCTGCTCGTGTGATAGCAGAGAGAATCAACGTTCCGCCTATCACATGAGCCGGTCTGGGGGGGGGGGGGCGGGACTGTGTTACAGAGCGGCCGCTGAACACAGAGCCAGCCAGCGCTGTGATCCAGAGGAGTAGATGCCCATCCGTACAGCCCGCCCTGTGTGCCACAGTGCCTGGATAGGAGGATTGAGGGGGGGGGCTGCAGTGCTCTCCTGCACCACCACACTCTCCTGCCCCCCCAGTGCTCTCTTCCACCACCACACTCTCCTGCCCCCCCCCCCCCAGTGCTCTTCTCCACCACCACACTCTCCTGCCCCCCCCCCAGTGCTCTTCTCCACCACCACACTCTCCTGCCCACCCCGTGCTCTCCTCCACCACCACACTCTCCTGCCCCCCCACTGCTCTCCTCCACCACCACACTCTCCTGCCCCCCCAGTGCTCTCCTCCACCACCACACTCTCCTGCCCCCCCCCCCCCAGTGCTCTTCTCCACCACCACACTCTCCTGCCCACCCCGTGCTCTCCTCCACCACCACACTCTCCTGCCCCCCCACTGCTCTTCTCCACCACCACACTCTCCTGCCCCCCCCAGTGCTCTCCTCCACCACCACACTCTCCTCCCCCCCCCCCAGTGCTCTCCTCCACCACCACACTCTCCTGCCCCCCCCCCCAGTGCTCTCCACCACCACCACACTCTCCTGCCCCCCCCCCCCAGTGCTCTCCACCACCACCACACTCTCCTGCCCCCCCCCAGTGCTCTCCTCCACCACCACACTCAGGAGAGTGTGGTGGCAGGAGCTCCCCCAGTGCTTTCCTCCACCACCACACTCTCCTGCCCCCTCCCAGTGCTCTCCTCCACCACCACACTATCCTGCCCCCCGTGCTCTCCTCCACCACCACACTCTCCTGCCCCCCCCTAGTGCTCTCCTCCACCACCACACTCTCCTCCCCCCCCCCCAGTGCTCTCCTCCACCACCACACTCTCCTGCCCCCCCCCCCCAGTGCTCTCCTCCACCACCACACTCTCCTGTCCCCCCCGTGCTCTCCTCCACCACCACACTCTCCTGCCCCCCCCACAGTTTTCTCCTCCCCTGTTCTTGCTGCCCCCCTGCTCTCCCCATCCTTCTCTAGCCACCATCCCAGTGCTCTCAGCTCCCCCCCGTTCACCCCCCAGTGCTCGCCACTCCCCCCAGTGCTCTCCCCCTGCTCTCCACTCCCCCCCAGTGCTCTCCCCCTTGCCCCCCCGTGCTCTCCTCCACCACACTTTTGCCCCCCCCCCCCACAGTTTTCTCCTCCCCTGTTCTTGCTGCCCCCCTGCTCTCCAGCTCTCCCCATACTTCTCTAGCTACCACCCCAGTGCTCTCCCCCCCCCCCCAGTGCTCTTCCCCTTGTTCCCCCCAGTGCTCTCCACTCCCCCCAGTCCTCTCCCCTCTGTGATCTCCCCCAGTTCCCCTCCCCAGTGCTCTCCCCCCTGCTCTCCCCCTGTTATTTCCCCCCACTGCTCTCCACTCCCTCCAGTGCTCTCCCCCCCAGTGCTCTCCCCCTGTTCTCCCCCCCCCAATGCCCTCCACTCCCCCAGTGCTCTCCCCCCTGTTCTTTCCCCCCCAGTGCTCTCTCCCCTGTTCTTTCTCCCCCAAGTGCTCTTCAGCTCTCCCCATCACTCTCCAGCCCCCACCCTAGTGCTCTCCAGCCCCCCATTCTCCCGACCCCTGTTCTTTCTGCCCCCCTGGTGCTCTCCAGCCCCACCACTGAATGTGCAGGTGGCCAGGGACCACTCCATCTCACAGCAAACAGATCCTCTGGAAGGAGCACCGTCCCCATCCAAAAGGAGAACAGACCCTGCCTGCTGCTGGCCGTCATGGATATCCTACTGGCATGCAAGGTACCGTACCAAGCATCAACAACACACCTTCCCACAGACAGGTACTGCAGACTGGGACATGGGGCACAGGAGGGGCTGCAATTGTGGGCACAGTGAGACTGCATTCACGGCACAGTAAAGCTGCATTTGATGGACACAGTGCGGCTGCATTTGATGGACACAGTAAGGCTGCATTTGGTGGGCACAGTGAGGCTGCATTTGGTGGGCACAGTGAGGCTGCATTTGGTGGGCTCTGTTGAGGCTGCATTGAGCTCTTGCATCAAGTCTGCAGTCTCTGACCATCTCCTGTGGCATGTCTGCAGTCTCTGAGGGAGTCTGGAGAGGAGTCAAGAGTGGGAGCGCCACTGGGATGGGGGTCATGGGAGAAGTCAGACTTGGAGACTATAGGATAAAACCAGAGCCACCAAGCTGGAGCCGACTGACTGAGCCCTGCACAGTGCACCTGAGAGGAGGTCAGTGAAAGCACCGTCAGGCCAGTTGGGGGGGGGGGGTGGGGGCTCACTGATGTAAGGGGGGAAGAGAATATGATAATGTAAGGTGCACTGGTATAAAGGGTTTACCCCTTATATTAGTAACCCACCCCCCTTACCTTAGTGTATTCTTTCTGCAGAAGGTGCCCCCCCCCCCCACATTCTGAGTTTCTGGGGTCCCCCTTGATGATTGATCACTTACCACTATTAACTGGAATTTGAATCTATCTATCTATCTATCTATCTATCTATCTATCCCTCTCTTCATCAAATGTGCTTTAAAACATATGGTTTTCCCTTTCATGAACAAGAAAACCATGACGTTATGCTGTTGGGCTGGTATAATAATGCTGTGAGGCTGGTATGAAAATTTTTCCAGGGCTGGTTTTTGAAAGCATGGGTGTCCGCAAGGTTACTCAGGTGGCTGCATGCCATGCCAATATAGCCTAGAGAATGTACATCTTTTTTACATTGCAATACATCTGTTGTTGCCATTTTTTTATCTTGATGAAAACAGCCTATACAGTGACAGTATGAGATCAAAATATGGCCACAACAGATGTATTGCAATGTAAAAAGATGTACATTCTCTAGGCTATATGGGCATGGAACACAGCCGCCAGAGTAACTTCCAATACAAAGTGAAGATGAATTATCTGTTATATAACACACATGTATTACCAGTGGAAAGATTTTCATGAGATTGTTGAAAAGGGGCGGAGCATGAGTGGCCTTAACATGATGCCCCCCCTTGGAAAAAGTTCTGCGGATGCCCATGGCTAAAATAAATTATATATATATATATATATATATATACACATGTAGCACTGCTACATTTGTTTTTCTTGTCTGTATTGTATGTATCATACCTCTAGCAGCTGCTTGTTTGTTTTTTGTTTTTAGTGTTTGTGTTTAACGCAGTTTATTTAACATTTTGCACTTTTTATGTATACTATGCTGCACCTGCCCAGCTGCACTTGGCCCCATACTAGTTTTTACTAGTTTAGCACATATGCATGCCATGCAGCCTTTTCCTGCTTCAGATTAGCCTAAAAGTAAACTCCTGCAGAACAAATGAACAGGTGCATACTTGCAAACTTCAGAATAATGTCCAACTGCACCAGGCTCCTTACTAAAGTGTGGTGTCTCCAGAATACTGTGTATTTGACACAAAAATAGGGGTGTTTCGACTTACAGTTGTACAGGCCCTCCGGATTAAGCAGTAAGTATGCAGAATATACCCCCTAGGGGCTACTGCGGGAACACCTGACAGTCAGATCTTTTTATAAAGCAAAACTGCTACCAAATGCAGACTTACCATTCCTGCTGAAAGACTCTGAACATAACAGGAGTTCAATCTTCACCTATCATGGCAAGCTTTGTCATAAAAGACCTTCGGGGACTGGGACCCTCCAATTTGGGGTCCACTCCCCTGGACCTGTATAGCACCCTACAAGAAAGCAGAACAAACACTGCACAGGGTTCCATTACACAGGGTCCAGCACCGTAAGGCTGCATTACAGGCAAACCTTTAGAAATCTTTCTCCTTCCCATGAGGCTCAGGTACCATCCATTTTGGCTGACAGCTTTTTCGAATGGATCCGATTTAAGTCCATTATTCTTAATACAACCTTCCAGACCACCATGTATGCTCCAAGAGCACATGTATGACATCAGTGACCATTTCCACCTTACAGACACTGGTCAAAAAACTGGGAGGTCCTTCCTGTGTAGGAGGGTTTATATAGGGGAGGATTTCCTGTTTGACTATCTGCCAGTGTGCATTCACCAGTAGGTGGCGTATAACCTATGCAGTCATTATTATGGTTGCTCTGTGTCCTGTGATGTACGATAAAGAAATGTATTTCTTTATTCTTTACTCTTTTGTACTCTAAAAGCATTTTCTTCAAATCCTTCCCATACAAAAATGTGAATCTGACCTTTCCTCCACCTTCACTGAGGGCCAATGGAAAATGGCCATAACATATGTAATTACTGCTACACAAGATCAGATACATATTGGGAAGTTGCACAAAAGATACACCTTAGATGGTATCTCACTCCTTACATCAAATTACATCCATGTTTGAATCACATGGTTCTATTGAATGTTGGCATGGCTGGGGTACAGTGGGTATGCTATCTCACATGCTGTGGGCCTGCCCAAACCTAAAAAGCTTTTGGAAAGTGACATTTCAACTAACAGCCTCCATTACTGGCATAATAGCTTCAGGAAACATTGAAATAGCAATTATTAGTATTATCACCTCATGCCCGCCGTATAGACAATTGACGGCGGGTAGGATCCTCTCGTTATATGTCATCCCAGTCTCACTGCGTCCGCACGCCCGCGGGAGTGCGCAGTAACCCCAATCTCCGTAAGGGGTTGATAATGTGTCTCTTTACCCATGTGATCAACTATGTCCAATTGGCTCTCCTCACCTTACACTGCATTACATTTATCCATCATTGGTTATTTCTGCACAGTACAGCCTATGTATCCAGCTCCAATCAGCAGTACACCATGGTATAAGTTCTCCAAACGCAGGAGAAGACGGCAAGATATACACCAGCTGTAAACTCCATGATGCTAACATTTCTTTAAGCAAATCTGTCCTCACAAAACAAACTATTTTTCCCTGTAAATTTCTGCTGTGTGTTTACGCTCACTCAGACATTCAGTCATGAGTAGGTTGATCTCTGGAACAGCCAATGCACCTTGGACTGTAGGCTGTTGAGCCTCTTCTCCTGGCACAGCAGCCATAGTGTCCACCACACTTTTAGCTACAGAAATTTCTTTCCACCATGCGAATATCCTTATAGCCATACCATCCCAGTCTGTACTGTATGTGTTCCAATCAGCAGCACTGCTCCATCTACCCAAGGAGACACAGGACAGAGTGGCTAAGCAGCATCTGGAACAACACTCTTGTCAGTAACACTCTTCTCAAGATCACTAGCAGTTTTCACATCACATTGCATTAAAGCGGAGTTCCACCCAGAAATGGAACTTCCACTGATCGGGTTCCTCCCCCCTCCTCCGGTGTCACATTTGGCACCTTTCAGGGGGTGGGGGGAGCAGATACCTGTCTATTAAGGGCGAAAGAGCTCCACAGAATCTGCGGCAAACTATGCAATGTCCGGCCCCGCCTCCCCCCCCGCTGTCAGGAAAGGTTCCACCCACTAATGGCTCTGTCAGGCATTTGGCGTGCAGTACTGATGTCCACCAGCGGGTGTCTCCTGACAGTCTAGAACTGTCAGAGGAGTGCTCTCCTGCAGGTGGAATTATTTGATCTTTGGGTTACAGTACTGGTGCCCACTAGCGGGTGGTTCCTGGCAATGCGGAGCCAACATCATCTCCTGAGCCCGATTACAGGAGATATGTATAAATACCCGGCAAGTACACACACACTTTTTGCCTTGGTATCTTCCTTGCGCCCTGACCTGAACCTGAGAGCCCTGAAACCTGAACCTGATTTCTGTACCTGTACCTGTCCCTCCTGTGATCCTGATACCCTCATCATTGTCCTAAAGCCTGATCCATCCATCCGCTCCTTGTCCTGTTTGCTCCCTGTCCCCATCTGCTGATCTCCCATTGATGACCCTGGTCTGGCTATGTTTATGATTCTGGTATTCCCCATTATATGTATATGTCTGTTTATTATTATTTGTGGGTCTCTGTTTGTAGTTGGTTGGTTGCACACTGTATTATATTGGAGGTGGTTGCGTTTATTTCATTCACTTATCTTAATAAATCACTACATTTTCACTTAAATAGGTGTGGGTTTCCTCTGTTGTGGTCCAGGCAGTTCTGGTCTCACCTGATAAGTGACAGTATACCAAGGCCATCCCTGACCAGAAGTAGCTGCACAGAGGAACCATCTCGGTTCTGTTTACTTTTGTGAGTTGAATTCTGATGTGATTGTTTAACCACTTGCTTACTAGGCACTTAAACCCCCCTCAGTCCCAGACCAATTTTCAGCTTTCAGCGCTGATGCACTTTGAATGACAATTGCGCGGGCATACAACATTGTACCCAAATGAAATTTTTATCATTTTTTTCCCACAAATAGAGCTTTCTTTTGGTGGTATTTAATCACAGCTGGGAGTTTTATTTTTTGCTAAACAAACAAAAAAAAGATGCAAAAAAAAAAAAAAAATCATGTTTAATAGTTTGTTATAAAAATTTGGAAACAGGTAATTTTTCTCCTTCATTGAAGTGCGCTGATGAGGCGGCACTGATAGGCTGCACTGGTGGGCACTGATGGGCTGCATTGGTGGGCACTGATAGGCTGCATTGGTGGGCACTGAAAGGCATAGTTAAGGCGGCACTAATAGGCACAGATAAGGCGGCACCGATGGGCACAGATAAGGCGGCACTGATGGGCAAAGATGGGCACAGATAAGATGGCACGGATGGGTGGCACGGATGGGCACTGATAGGTACCACTGATAGATGGGACTGATGGGCACTGATAAGTGGCACTGATAGGTGGCTCTGATAGGTGGCACTGCTGGGCACTGGTAGATGACACTGATGGGCACGGATATGTGGATCTGGGGTGCAGCACCTTTGTTGAAGCAGATTGTGGGCACTGCTGGGTGGCACTGCTGGGTGACACTGTGGGCACTGCTGGGTGGCACTGTGGGCACTGCTGGGTGGCACTATGGGCACTGCTGGTTGGCACTGACGGGGGGCACTAATTTTTTATTATGTGTAGTTATGAGGGGGCAGGTGGGCACTGTCAGGGGGCAGGTGGGCACTGGCAGGGCTGGCCGTGATCGGGACTGATGTCCCGATCCTGTCTCTGAACCGATTCCTGTACCTGAACCTTGAGCCTTATACCTGTACCCGCCCCTCCCGTCATCCTGTTACCACCCATGATGTCCACCAGCAGGTGTCTGTTGACAGTCTGGAACTGTCAAGGGAGCCCTCTCCTGCGGGTGGAATTATTTGATCTTTGGGCCGCAGTACTAATGCCCACTAGCGGGTGGTTCCTGGCAATGTGGAGCCAACATCATCTCCTGTATTCAGGCATCACCTGAGCCCGATTACAGGAGATATGTATAAATACCCGGCAAGTACACACACTTTTTGCCTTGGTATCTTCCTTGCACCCTGACCTGAACCTGAGAGCCCTGTAACCTGAACCTGATTCCTGTACCTGAATACTGAGCCTTGTGCCTGTACCTGTCCCTCCTGTGATCCTGTAACCCTCATCTTTGCCTTACAGCCTGATCCACCCACCCTCTCCGTGTCCTGTTTTCTCCCTGTCCCCATCTGCTGATCTCTCATTGATGACCCTGGCCTGGCTACGTTTAGGATTCTGGTATTCCCCATTATATGTATATATCTGTCTGTTTATTATTATTTGTGGGTCTCTGTTTGTGGCTGGTTGCTTGCACACTGTATTATAGTGGAGGTGGTTGTGTTTATATCATTCACTTATCTTAATATATCACTATATTTTCACTTATATATGTTTGGGTATCCTCTGTTGCGGTCCACGCAGTTCTGGTCTCACCTTATACGTGACATCCGTTGTCTTTTGGGAGACACACATGTCCCAGAAGACAGCAGGGACTGTTCAGAATGCGCAGAACGACTTGTGCATGCACCGCAGGAAACAGGCTGTGAAGCCTGCCGCTGAAGATGCCGCTGAAGATGCCGGCGCCTGCACCTGGACCCGAGGGACAGGTCGCCTTCAGGCGATGACATTGCAGGTGCCCTGGACAGGAGGTAGTGTCCTTATTTTAAAAGTCGGCAGCTGCAGTATTTGTATTATACTTTTATTTTTTGCAGGCGGAACTCCTTTTAACTAATTTTTTCCACAGTAACAAGTTCTTCTTGGAAGCGGATCTCTTCACTGGATTTGCCACCACTTCACAGGCATAAGACAAGTGATCAGTCTTTTTCACACAGGCCTCACATCTAGACCTTAGGTCTGCTCCTCAGACCTGTACGCCCATGCGGTCTATACGTTCAAGCTGCCACCTGCAGCCTCTCTCTCCTAGAGAAGATGAGAGCCCTCCTGGCTCTCCATACACAGACCTCCTGTCTGTAGGGTGGAGTCCTCCTGACTCCTGGGGCCAGACCTCCTGTCTGCCCGGGTGGAGCTGTCTCCAAGGGGGAGTCCTGAACTCTAATCCTGGGAAGAATATGAACCCAGCCCACAGGTGTGCAATCAGCCTGCCGGCCATGGCAAAAACCAGGCTGAAAGTGCTAATCCACAGTGAAACGGTGCCGCCTCTCCTATATATATATATATATATATATATATATATATATATATATATATATACATATACACACACACACACATATATATATATATTTTTTTTTTCTCACTTTTTCATACATATAATAATAAATACACCCAGAAGTAGGATAAACTTGGAGACTATATGAGGGGTGGGGGATATACATTTTTATATTAAAGTAGTACTAAAGGGCTGAGACTTTTTTTTGGATATAATCATTTACATATAATGATCAGTGGCATAGCTGGCACATCTGGAACCCGGGACTGGGTATGTTTTTGCACCCCCCCCCCCCCCCCCCCAAGAAAGAAAGATGGTATGTGACAATATAGTGCCGCCATTCCAACACTATGGGTGTGGTCAGATTGCATCGACAGTGGAGTAGCTTACTGAGTACACTCATTTTGATAAAATAAAACTGTTCTATTGCATATCCTTTACTACAGTGGTCATCAACCCTGTCCTCAGGGCCCACTAACAGACCAGGTTTTATTACCTTGGGAAGTTGCATATTAGAATACTGCAATCACTGAGCAGCAATATATCACATGTGATATATTTCAGTTATCAAATTTGGCCTGTTAGTGGACCACTGCTTTACTACACACAGCTAACCTTAGTGATATTAAAGTCTTTTTTTTCTCTAAATAATAAATATGTTATACACAGAGCAGGTGCTCTGTGTAGCAGTTTTGCACAAAGAAGCTTGTATCCTTCTCCTCTTAGGTCCCACGCCAACACTCCTGGCCCCTCCTTCTTTCTGGGTGCCCCCACAGCAAGCAGCTTGCTATGGGGGCACCCAAGCAGGGACGCTTCTGAGCTGCGGCTCTGTGTGTCCATTCACACAAGTAGCCATGGCTTACCTCTGCTCACTCCCTCTTCTGATTGGCTCACTGGCTGTGATTTACAGCAGTGCGAGTCAATGGCTCCTGCGGCTGCCAAAAGCTAATCAGGAGTGCGAGTCCCCAGACAGCCAAGGTTCTTGTGGACATAACTGGATCAAGAGGGGACTCAGGTAAAAATCTGGTGGGGCTGGGGGCTGCTGCACACAGAAGTTTTTTTCTTTTTACCTTCCTGCATAGAATGCATGAAGATTAAAAAGTGTGTGCCTCTACAATCACTTTAACCACTTCAGCCCCGGACCATTTTGCTGGCTTGAGACCAGACCACTTTTTGCGATTCGGCACTGTTTGGCTTTAACTGACAATTGTACGGTCATGCGACGTGGCTCCCAAACACAATTGACGTCCTTTTTTTCCCCACAAATAGAGCTTTCTTTTGGTGATATTTGATCACCCCTTGCGTTTTTTTTTGCGCTATAAACAAAAATAGAGCGACAATTTGGAAAAAAACGCATTATTTTTTACTTTTTGTTATAATAAATATCCCCCAAAAATATATATATATAAAAAAATACTTTTTTTCCCTCAGTTTAGGCCGATATGTATTCTTCTACATATTTTTGGTAAAAAAAAAAAAAAATTCGCAATAAGCGATTATTGATTGGTTTGCTCAAAAGTTATAGCGTTTACAAAATAGGGGATAGTTTTATGGCATTTTTATTAATATTTTTTTTTTTACTAGTAATGGCGGTGATCGGCGATTTTTATTGTGACTGCGACATTATGGCAGACACATCGGACATTTTTGGGACCATTGTCATTTATACAGCAATCACTGCTATACAAATGTAGTGATTCCTGTGTAAATGACACTGGCAGTGAAGGGGTTAACCAGTGGGTGGCAGTGTAGGGGTTAAGTGTTCCTAGGGGCGTGTTACTAACTGTTGGGGGCTGGCCTTTTATTTAGTGAACACTGATCTCTGCTCCAATCACATGGAGCAGAGATCAGCGTCAGAACTGGGAGATGCTGTTTACAACGGCATCTCCTAGTTCAGCCGCCCCGTGAGACGATCGCGGGGATGCCCGCGGTGATCGAGTCCACGGGACCCGCAACCGGACTCACGGGGGTCCCGACCGGCATGCGAACGATGGCAGGGCGGCAAATTTAAAGAGACGTACAGGTACACCCATTTGCCTGCCCATGTCATTGTGCTGACGTACATCGGCGTGCGCCGGTCGGGAAGTGGTTAACAAAGAATGTGCTGAACTTAGAAAGCAGTAGTCAGGAGTAAGAAATGTAAAACACAGTGAGGGGAATATATCAAAACTGGTGATCAGAATCTGAAACAGCTGCACATGGCAACCCATCAGTTTCAGCTTGTTCAGCTTTAAAAATGAAAGCTATGAGCTGATTGGTTGCCATGCACAGATGTTCCAAATTCTGTCTGTTCTAGTTTTAAAAAAATTACCCTAAGAGCTCATTCAGACAGGCACTCAGACAGGTCCTGTATGCACTTTTTGCTGCATTTGCATCCACCATAGAGCTCCACCTATAGAAGTGGGTGCACAGATGCGAATGTAGACACTGTGCGTTTGGATACATGCATTCTTTCCTGTCTGCGTGTCAAATTTTGACTTTCGACTATATCCATGCAGCTTCTGTGTCACAATTGACTTTGGCTGGACTGCCTGCACAGGTATGCACAGAACACCATGCATCTCCAAGCAGTACACAGCCATCACACTGGGCATGGACACATATGCTCCACGTGAATGAGACCTAATCATCGTTATGTGGACTGAAGAGCATGAAAGAGGAGATGTCGGGTAAATAAAAGACAAGTATGAGAATTTTATTTATGAGTCATACTTACCTAGGTAGATGGTGTTCCCCGTCAGCTTTAAAGCTGAAAATCAAGTAATCAAACTGTGCTCCCTGAGCTGAGAGCTGATGGCTGTCACTCTCTGCGGCTTGATGAGAGGCTGAGCTGGTTGCCGGTCCAGGCATGTGAGTGGATCCCAACCATATGGTTGTGATCTTTCCCCAGTCTGGACAGACTCTGACATCACCTGACAGGAGGCTTAACGGGGTTGTAAACCCTTGTGTTTTTTTCACCTAATTTGGGAGCTACCTAGCCAATCAAGTGCCAGGACCACATGAAGAGGGTGTAAAACGAGCTGCACAGTGGAGGCAAGTATGACATGTTTGCTATTTAAAAAAAAAAAAAAAATAGGATCCTGGATTCATGCCCGGTAGGGAGGCCAAAGACAACATAACAAAGTCCCTGAACTTGATCCATTTAGCACACCAGCGAAAGATCGAGGGCTTTCTCCTGTCGACTGATGCGGAGAAGGCCTTTGATCGAGTAGCTTGGGATTATATGTTGGAGACGTGCAAACGCACTGGTTTGGGTCCTAACATGATGGCGTGGATTTCGGCATTATACCAGAATCCTTCAGCCAGGCTCAAGGTAAATGGGACACTCTCGGACATAGTGTTTATTAAAAATGGTACTAGACAGGTATGCCCTTTGTCACCCCTACTCTTTATTATCTCCCTTGAACTATTTATAAGACATGTCCTCGCAGATCCATCAATCAGGGGTTTCCAACTCAATGGGAAGGTCTTCAAAGTAGCGGCCTACGCCGATGACCTATTGTTCTTTTTGACAGACCCTCATATCTCCACCCCCTCTCTTTTGAAAGAATTTGCTAATTTTGGTTATGTATCTAATTTTAAAATAAACTATTCTAAATCTGAGGCTATGAATATTTCACTTCCCACAGCCCAATTGACCACGGCCCAAGTCAATAGTCCCTTTAAATGGGTTGCGTCGGCTGTTAAATATTTAGGAATCTGGCTGACTCCCAGACTTTCATTGACATTTGCGCAGAACTTCCCCCCCTTCTTAAAAGTATAGCACAGGATCTACAGAAGTGGGGCTCGGTGTACTTTCCGTGGTTTGGCAGGGCTGCCATCTATAAGATGGTCATACTGCCAAAAGTGCTTTATTTGTTACGCACTTTACCTATTAGGATACCCATGAGCTTTTTTAAATCCCTACATTCCCTCCAGATGAAATTTATTTGGGCACACAAACCACCTCCACTGAAGAAGGCCCTATTGACCAGACCCAAGGACAGGGGAGGCTTGGGTGTTCCTGACTACAAATATTACTATTATGCTACACATGTTGCACGCATCATTGACTGGCATTGTCATTATCAACTTAAAGATTGGGTTCTCTTGGAGGAAGAGACAAACACAATCCCCCTCAGATTCTCGCCCTGGATCCCACGAGCTAGATACCCCATGTCCATGCTATCGCACCCTACCATCGGCACTACCCTCAATATATTTCATATTCTAGCCAAACATCCCGAGTTTTCCACCCCCATGAGCCCCCTCACCCCTATACGAAACAACCCGGACTTTCCCCCGGGAATGGAAAAACCCTTCCTCAAACCGATAAATCCGAGAGGGCCGCTCCTGGCGGCTAACTGCTTCCTTAACAAAATGATGAAAGACTTTTCATACCTTAAACTGGACTGTGAAATGCCACATATGCCTATGTGGACATACTTCCAGTTACGAAGCTATGTTAATGACGCTACCCGTAGGACATACTTTACGAGAGACCTAACGAAATTCGAGTCAGTGTGTTTGAAGGAAGAACCCACCCCGAAGACCACATCACTTTCTTATGCCTGGTTACAATCTATGGGTCCAAGGGAGGACCACAGACTCAGGGAGCGGTGGACTCGGGAACACCAAACTCAGATGACCAGTGGGACAGGGCTTGCATTCCCTCTCATAGATGCTCCTTGAGCACGAAAATGCAAGAAACGGCCTACAAGATACTAACTCATTGGTACGCCACTCCAGAGAAAATCCACAGATGGTATCCACAATCATCTGACAGATACTGGAGGTGTGATAAAGAGGAGGGTACCTTGCTCCACATTTGGTGGCAGTGTGAGAAGCTGAAACCATTTTGGTTGGGGGTAAGGGACTTGATCATTCAGATCACGGAGACCAGACTTAGGGTAGACGCTGCGTGTTGTTTGCTACATATATCAAACACTTCCTTCAGAAAGTACAAGAACTCACTCTCAAGACACATGCTAAATGCAGCTAATTCCCTTATTCCACTTTTCTGGAAATCTAAAACAACCCCCACCCTGAAGGAATGGTTAAATAAGTCACCTCTATATGTGAGATGGAAGACACAGCGGCCCAATCAAATGAACGAGTGGATCGCTATCATAAGACCTGGTCTCCGTGGTTTGTCTTTAGCTACTCCCAGGCCTATAGGGATCTGCTGAATCAGGTGGGAGTATGAGTCCAGTGGTCAGTAGCCGGACCTGGATATGTGTCTCGGACGGGACATTTCAGCTTTTAAACTGTGACCTGGGGGTTGTGATCCCCTACATCTCAGTATTACCTTGCCAGTTTTTGTGCTACGTTTTTGGATTGTCTGGTATAGGCACTCTCTTTATTTTCCTTTTCTTTCTTCGTTTATCTCTTTTACCCTGCTTCTCATATAGACTATTACTCTTCCCAACTTTGTTTCCCTCTCACCTACTGGGAACAAATGGGAATATTCAGAATTGAGGTGTTAGACAATGATTTAACCTCCAGGGGCTAAATAGGCCCATAGTGGGGGATGCTGGTTCTCAATCTGTAGCACTTCTGTCGCTGTTTAAAAAGACAATGTTGTCAGATCACTGCGCTGTTGTAACTACGATCTCGTCATTAATACCCCGACCTGACAACAAATCCTGGTGTATGAATGAGGCCCTCCTTACCAACCAGTCTTACTGTCTCGATATTCAAACTGCCCTTCATGACTATCTTCAATTTAATGCTAGTCCAGACATTTCGCCGACCCTCCTCTGGGAAGCGCACAAACCGGTGATCAGAGGTACTTGTATCTCAGTTGCGACTCATCTGAAGCGTGACAAAAGACTCAAATTACAACGGCTGGAGGCTGACTTCCAACGCCAGTTTCTACAATTTCAAGCGACCCCTTCTAATGATAATAAGAAACAGCTCGAGGTAACCAGGTTGGAACTAGATCTGCTCTTGGCTGAATCTGCGGAGAAAGCTCTCCGCCGGTCCGGCCACAAGATCTACACGAAGGCCAACAAGCCGGACACCTTACTAGCGCTGAGTCTTCGGCGACCAGACCGTATACATAAACCTATTAGACTCCGGCTGGCTAATGGCACTCATACTAGCAACCCTGTTAAGGTACTCTCTGAATTCCGTAAGCGTCTTGCTAATCTATATGAATCGAGGGGGTCTCTTCCCTCTTCTGAGGCGGAGATGCTCTTCCAAGATTTACCTATACCTTCGTTGCCTGTTGCCAGCAGGGAGTCTATAGATAAACCTATCTCGGTCGAGGAGGTCCTTGGCGCCATTAAATCACTTAAACCTCATAAACGCCCTGGCCCGGATGGTCTTCCTGCTGTATATTACAAGAAATTCGCACCCACTCTTGCCCCACTTCTTTCTAAATCCTTCAACGCCCTGCTACAGCAACAATCCCTTGGCCGAGACTCGCTGACTGCCATTATTGCCATGATCCCTAAGCCCAATACTGACCACACCCTCTGGTCCAACTATAGGCCCATATCCCTTTTAAACGTAGATGTGAAACTACTAGCCAAAATCCTTGCCCTAAGACTCAACCCGATCATTGGAGGCCTGATACATAAGGATCAAGTAGGATTCATTCCTCGTCGCCAGGCTGCCGACAACATCCGTCGGGTGATCCTTCTACAACACATAGCTATGTCATGTAAGATTCCCATGCATCTTTTATCCCTTGATATTAGGAAAGCTTTTGATACGGTCTCATGGCCCTATCTTCACTACATTTTGGGACGTTGGGGTTTTGGCCCCAACTTCTTGCAATGGGTAAGTGCTCTGTATACTCACCCACAGGCATATGTTAAGTACTCGGGCTTCAGTTCAGAGTGTTTCCCAATTAGTAGAGGGACAAGGCAGGGTTGTCCCTTATCCCCGTTAATATTTGCCTTAGTAATTGAACCCCTTGCTGCCTTGATTAGATCTGATCCCAATATTCATGGTGTAGAGGTCGCTTCTACATCTCACAAAATATGCCTTTTTGCAGATGACGCCCTGTTATTTGTTACATCTCCGCATGTCTCCCTACCCAACCTTCTACAACTCCTGTCTAAATTTGCAAGAATATCTGGATTAGAGGTAAATCAAGAGAAATCCAAAGCCCTTAACGTGACGCTCCCTCCAGAGGTCCTCGACCTTATAAAAAGTAATTTCCCCTTTCAATGGTCCTCCTCCTCCATTTCCTACTTGGGTATCAAACTAACTAGTGACCCCGCCCATTTATTTCGTTCCAATTATCTCCCAATGTTTAAACACTTGTCCTCCATGCTTGACACGTGGCTACCTTTACACGTTTCATGGCTGGGGCGGATCGCGGCTGTGAAGATGTCATTGTTGCCGAAGTTATTGTACCTGTATAGAGTCCTCCCGGTCGCGATTCCACCATATTTCCACAGGGCGATCCAGAGTCGGGTATACAAATATATTTGGGGCACCCGGGCCCCCCGAGTCTCACGTTCAACCCTGCTCCGCAGTAAGCTCAACGGGGGTCTTGGTGTTCCCAATTTTCTCCGTTACTTTCATGCAGCTCAACTTGCTCAGTTGACCCTTTACCACGCAAAAACGGAGATCCCTCTCTGGGTAGCTTTGGAGGCAATAGATCTACATCCCATACATATCACTAATCTTTTATGGCTCCCCCCCACTGCCCGGGGTCCTATTCATAATCCTATAACCCTACATTCTATGAAAATCTGGGACAGATTACGTAGACCTTTTAAATTGATTTCCCCGCACCTACCCCTACTATCTCTTCTTGGCCACCCACTATTCCCTCCCGCATTTTCTCAGCCTGCCTCTTTCCTGGCCTGGTCTCGTGCCGGACTGGAACGCGTGAGGGACTTCATCTCGAATGGTGTCCCGAAACCCTTTCCATCTATACAAGCCCATTCACATCTCCCCTCCCGGGAGTGCTTTAGGTACCTCCAAATTTCACATTTTATCCAAACCCTCTTGGGCTCCCAAAGGGTGCTGAACAAATTGTCTCTCTTTGAGAATATTTGTGACTCAGACCCCCATGCCCCGGGCATAATCTCCAGCCTCTACGCATATCTCACGTCCCCCTCACCCCTGCCTCCCTCGTATGTTTCTGCTTGGTCCAAGGACCTATCCTTGGACCTGGATGATAGCGATTGGTCAATGATATGGGCAACCACTAAGCTTTCCTCACAGAATGTTGTTGCGCTAGAGGCCAGTTATAAAGTCCTCATGAGATGGTACCTGGTTCCTACCAGGATAGCTAGATATCTACCATCATACTCCCCCAATTGCTTTCGTGGTTGCGACACTGGTGGCACCCACTTGCATATTTGGTGGACGTGCCCTGTGGTGCAACGCTTCTGGGTGGCAATATTTCACATGGTTTCAACTTTATTTGATGTGACCCTCCCTCCCGACCCATCTTTGGCCCTACTTAATCTTCCACCGTGAGACTTTACTAAATCACAACTGCGTCTCTTTTTGCAACTCACTACAGCTGGCAAGCAAACAATTGCGAAGGCATGGAAGTCCCCATTTCTGCATATTGCGGAAGTTAGGAATAGGGTCACCCAGGCTATGATACACAGCAAAATAGAGGCCACAATAGTGGACAGGATCCCACAACATCTTAGGGTCTGGCGCCCTTGGCTAGACCACTTTCTTCCCCCTGGATTTGATAGTCAACTTTTGAAACCCTAAGCTTGGCTCATAAGGAGCCGGGGAGGCTCTCACCCCTTTGTGACATCCTTGAGCCACCTGGTCAGTGCCACCTTCCCTCCCAACCCCCCTCTTTCCTTAGTTCCTTTTCTTCTTCTGTGTTGTATCCCTAGTTCTGGTTCTTCCTCTTCTTTTCTCTCTTATCTCTTGCTTTGTCTTACCTTTCTCCATTTCCCGATATCCTCTTTTGATAATGTTGCTCAACCTACACAATATGTGTATGCTCACTGTGGTCACAGTAATCTGGGCAGAGCTCCGCCCTCCTACTTTTTCTAGTGTTAACTGGACTCTGTCCTTGTGATACTAATGGTAATCTGAGTTGTAGGCCCAAGTTCTAATCCACGCTTTAGCATGGAGTACATTTCGTATATCTGAATGTAGCCTGACTCTGTATCTATGCTTGATACTTTGATGTAATGTGTTATTTTTTCTTTGGAACATATGTCTGTAACAGTGACTGTTTGTCCTTTAAGCTTGTTATCAATAAACTATTTGAAAGTAAAAAGACAATGTTGGCATGTTTTTGGCTTTGTTATGATCTGAAATGATTCAGTTGTGTTGATTATATACCCATGTTACTTGTATTTTAATTTGCAAATAAACTTTACCTTTAGTGAAAAAAAGAAAAAAAAAAATATAGGTTCCTTTACAATCACTTTAAGCCCACCATCAGCTGAACATTCCTCTCACTTCCGGTTTGGCAATGGGACAGGAAGTTAAGGGAAATCTCCGCAATGGGACACAGGTGGTAAAAAAAATAAATCTGACAGGGGTTATTGCTGCATCCAAAGTGAAAAAAAAAAAGGTTTTGCCTATAGTTCTACTTTAAAGTAGCCTGTGTCCTATACTGTAGTTTTAAATAGTTGGATGTTATTTGTCTATTATTTATTATTATGATAGGTACATATATAGTGGTGTTAATTTACACAGCACTTTACATTTATATTGTACAATCACATCAGTCCCTGCCCCCCAAGGAGCTTACAATCTAAGGTCCCAAACTCATGTACATATATACACATACTAGGGCCAATTTAGAAAGGAGCCAATTAACCCACTAGCATGTCTTTGGATTGTAGGAGGAAACCAGTGTACCCTGAGGAAACCCACACATTCACAGAGAGAACATGCAAACTCCATGCAGCTAGTACTGTGGTTGGAAATCAAACCGACAACCCTAGTATTGCTAGGTGGAAGTGCTAACCACTAAGCCACTGTGCTGCACTCTATAGCACACTATCAAATATCAATATAGCATATCAAAAAAGCCTTAAAATGGGTACCTATGAGAAGAACAATAGCATATAAGTTTCTCAGGTCTACATTTTAATGAATGTCCAAAAAATCCTCACCTGATTATTGCAGTTGCCAATAATAAGGGCATCAGCCAGCATCAGCTGTCCCACTACCATACCCTGTTCCAACACGGGTCCTGTACCATCTACCAGCCGATTGGAAATAATCACAATTGTGTTGTCATCATTTAAAATCATCACAGGGTCTGCCTGCCAGGGAAAGAAAAGTTATATAACTTTAGGAACAATCAGTGAACAGAAATTTACACATTTGAAGATCACTCTAAATCGGGTGTGGGCAACCGGTTGATCGCAATCTACCAGTCCACCACATCCAGGTGACTGGTAGATTGTGTCTTAGGCTTGCCGACCCGCTGTCCTCGCAATGTAAAACAAAGTGGGATTGCTTTTGTAATTTTCATCTGAGCAGGCCCAGCCGGAAGGAGAAGGCCGTGGCGGACTGAGCAAGCAGCTGCATCAGCTAATGCCTCTTCTGTAGTTCCGGCTACAGTATAAGGCGAAGTGATATCTATTTTCACCAACAGTTATGTTCCCGGTGAAAACTTTAGGGCCTACCCCCCTTTTTCCAAGGTCAAAGCAGTACTGAAAATATAATGGTTAGTGCAATTAAAAACTTATTACAGACAATACTCAACTGCCTTGTTGCAAAAGTGCACCAATATGGTTTAAATTACCTTAAAGTGTAGCTAAAGGTATTTTTTTTTTTTTTTTTTTTTTTTAGTTTTGGATAGAACCTGTCAGTTTTAACCGCTTGCGGACTGCTCATTGTAGATATACCCCGCCGCCCAGGCAGTGCTGCAGGCTGTCGGCTCCAGACATTACTGGAGAGCAGCAATGTGCTGTTTTTTTCTTTCTTAGTAAAAACAGCACCCACAGTAACACATGTTGGCTACACATTTAACACCTTGATCACCGTAGAGGTTAACCCCTTCCCTGTCAGTGTCAATAGTACGGTGACAGTGCATATTTATAGCACTGATCACTATTGGTGTCACTGGTTTCCAAATAAAAAAAAAAGTTTTAGTTAGCTGTCTGATTTGTCCACTGCAATATTGCAGTCCCGCTATAAGGTCCCTGATCACCACCGTTACCAGTAATCAATAAAAAAAAAATGGATTTGTTTTATAGCATAAAGTGTATTTCAAAATTGTTGATCTTTTTTTGTTAATAGCGCAAAAAATAAAAACCACAGAGGTGATCAAATATCACCAAAAGAAAGCTCTATTTGTGGGGGAGGGAGATGAATATTTTAATTGGGTACAGTGTCACATGACCATGCAGATGTCAGTTGAAATAATGCAATGCCATAATCACAAAAAAAATGGCCTGGTCATGAAAGGGAGTAAATCTTCTGGAGCTGAAGTGGTTAATAGCAGTCTATGTCCCTGATAGAGAGATTCACCCTTTTATTTGCCCTGTATGCTGTTTTCATGGAAAGTGGAACTAAAAGAAAATTTAAAATTTTAGGTTTACTGGAACAGTAGTAGAGGGGACACTAGTTTCGGTGACCCCTGTGCCACCCTGGAATATTCTCACATTGGAGTGATTTCCTCTCTGTTTTGGCTACGGTGTAGAAAGTGAAGGGAAATCTCCCCTATGGAACACAGATGGTGGCACAGTAGTGTAGTGGTTAGCACTCTCACCTAGCAGTAAGAAGGGACACTACCTGCCTGAAGTTTGCATGTTCTCCCTGTGCCTGTGTGGGTTTTCCTCCGGGTACTCCGGTTTCCTCCCACAATCCAAAGACATGCAGGTAGGTTAATCAGCCTCTGTTCAAAATTGACCCTAGTATATGAATGGGAACCTTGGATTGTGGGCCCCCCTTGAGGGTAGGAACTGATGTGAGTGTGTGATGGTCAGTGATAGGGACAATTGTAGACACTCACTCAGGTTGAACTGGATGGACTGGTGTCTTTATTCAACCTTACTAATTATGAAACTATGTAAAAAAAAAAAAAAAAACTGACAAGGAATATAATCTTCCCCTACTCTATCCAAAACGGAAAAAAAAAAAAAAAAAAAAAAAAAAAAAGTTTGCCTTTACACTTTAACCACTTGCCGTCCGCCCTATTACAAAAAGACGGCGGCAAAGTGGTTTGATAATCCTGACCGGACGTCATATGACGTCCTCAGGATTATGAGCCGCTGCGCGCCCCCGGGGGCGCGCATCGCGGCGATCGTTGTTGCGGGGTGTCAGTCTGACACCCGGCAACTACGATCTCGGTAAAGAGTCTCAGACAGAGACTCTTTACCACGTGATCAGCCGTGTCCAATCACGGCTGATCACAGTGTAAATGGGAAGAGCCGGTGATCGGCTCTTCCTCACTCGCGTCTGTCAGACGCGAGTAGAGGAGAGCCGATCGGCTGCTCCTCTGACAGGGGGGGTCTGTGCTGATCGATTATCAGCACAGCCCCCCCGAGGATGCCCACACTGGACCACCAGGGACACCACCAGACCACCAGGGAAAAGGTAATCCTCCCTAGACCACCAGGGATGCCAATGGTCAGCACAATGGATGCCAATCAGTGCCCATAATGGATGCCAATCAGTGCCCACAATGGGCATCACTGATTGGCATGCATTATTGTTTGGCACTGATTGGCATCCATTAGTACAGTATAACACCAATGCCGCCTATGAGTGCCCACCTGTGCCGCCTATGAGTGCCTACCTGTTATGAGTGCCCACCTGTGCCGCCTATGAATGCCCACCTGTGCCGCCTATGAGTGCCCACCTGTGCCGCCTATCAGTGCCCACCCATGCCCATCTGTGCCGCCTATCCATGCCCATCTGTGCTGCCTATCCATGCCCATCTCTGCCGCCCATCCATGCCAATCCGTGCCAGCTATCAGTGCCAATTTGTGCCACCTATCAGTGTCCATCCATGCCGCCCATCCGTGTCGCCCATCCGTGGCGCCTATCAGTGCCGCCTATCAGTGTCCATCAATGCCACCTCATCAGTGCCACTTCATTGGTGCCCATCAGTGCCGCCTTATCAGTGCCCATCAGTGTAGCCCCATCAGTGAAGGAGAAAACATACTTATTTACAAAGTTTTGAAACTGAAACAAAAAATAAAAACATTTTTTTTTCCAAATTTTCGGTATTTTTTTTATTTGTAGCGCAAACAATAAAAACCGTAGAGGTGATCAAATACCACCAAAAGAAAGCTCTATTTGTGGGAAAAAAATGATAAAAATTTCATTTGGGTACAGTGTAGCATGACCGCGCAATTGTCATTCAAAGTGCGACAGTGCTGAAAGCTGAAAATTGGTCTGGGCAGGAAGGTGTTTAAGTGCCCTGTATTGAAGTGGTTAAATCTGTGACAGGAATCACAGTTGTCTTGCTAAGGCGATCCATCAAGAGTAAAAAAAAAAAAAAATCTTCTGTACCTCAGGTATTCCCTTAGCCCTTAGTAAAGAGACAGAGTGGAAATCCACATAATAATGGAGAAAATTCAGTTAGGCTGCTTCCACAGTCTAGAAAAAAATGTCAATCTTTTGAATCAGGGAAAACACTAACAGAGGGTCTAGTCTGGCGTAAATCCATAATAGCTGCTGCATGCTTAAAGGAAGTATATGGGTCTGCAACCTTAAGCATCCCAATCACCACCTGGAGAACAGATTCAAAGGTTGTGGGTGGGGCTCCACTGTGAACCTGAGGTCAACTGCAAGTTCTTCACCTGCACCCTTGATGTAACACAGGGGTACAATACAAGAGAAAGATCCATGGCATTAGGTTGAAAGGCTGTATAAGGTACTCACTGAGGCAATTGTTAGGTAGTTGTTGCTTTCAATGGTGAACCACAGAAAAAACAGTGAAGCGGTGGGAAGAGATTGATGTGTGAAACCTGGTGATTGCTATTGCACATCTAATCTTGATATGTCACAAAGGAGCAAGGCAGCTGCAGGAAAAATTTTAATCTGAAGGTACATTATGTTCAGCTTGAAGATCTTGACCCAGCAGAACAGAAGAAGGACATCCTACCTCCTCAGAACTCTAAGTTAAAATAAGGTTGCTACTCCTGAGCTTGTGCTGCACTTACATTGGTATAGCCACTAGATATGGACTGTGTCCTTTTTATTGTCTAATGTGCAAATTCCTTGTGGCACCGGTTTTCCCCATATTTATGAGATTGAGCCTTGTGTACCCCAACAAAAACTGAGAGAAAGGAACATTCAGTAGTTTCATTATTGAAAAAACATATTAAAGTTAAATTTTATTATTTCCCAGAAATCTTGCTAGCTTATCTCTAGGATCTTGGAGCCCTAGTGTAAATTCAAAAACCTTCTACCCCCTTATTTTATAGCAAACAAGTGTTCAAAGAGGTGGTATAGTACTCAAAACAAGGGCTGTAGAAATCACAATATTTCTCCAGAACTCCGGGTTAAAGTGGTTTTAAACCTCAGACAAGAAATATAACCAAAGCATATCCCTCTATAGCAGGCTTTCTTAAAGTGAAGTTCAACCCTAAAAAAAACTAAATTATTAATGTGCTAAATAAATAAAAAACATTTGGAGAATTATTATTTTTTTTTTACTCACCTCTAAATGCCTGTTGCTAGGGGGTCCTTCGCAGGGCAGGACTTAGGGTGGTGGGGGGCCCTGGGCTTGAGTCACTTTCGGGCCCTACCTTCTATACATTATCATATTTATTGGCGTATTACATGCACTTGCATATAACACGAACCCCAAGTTTAGGAGGGAATTTTAAGGAAAAAAACTTAAATTTAAACACCCAAAAATGCAGCCTTATCAGTGTCCATCTGTAGCCTTGCCCATCCATCTGCAGCCTTGTCCAGTGTCATTTTCAGCCTTGTCATTGCAGTCTTGAAGTTTAAAAATGGCGCCGCCAAGATACAGAGTCCTCTTGGCGGCTCTTGGGTCCTCTCACAGTCCTGAGCGGAGCCGAGAGTAGCCGAGTGTACTCGGCTCAAAGTCACACCCAGTCCCTGTGTTATCTCCATCATAGGGCGGGACTGGGCATGACTGTGAGCAGAGCCGAGCTGAGTACACTCGGCTATGTCTGGGCGGGGCCCCCTATTGGGTGGGGTCCATGGGCTTGAGCCCAGTCAAGCCCAATGGCAAGTTCTGCCCTGGTCCCTCGTAGTCTGCCTCCTTCGGTACCTGGGGTCCTGGCGTCACGTCCCTTGGAGATCGCCTCTCCCCACTCCCTCTTGTCAATCATGGCGCGTGGCGCGGCTCGCGCAATGGGTGCCCGACTGTGAAGCCACAGCCAGACACCCACAGTTAAAATGCCGGCGCCACCAAGCAGAGGGGGAGACGAGCGGGGCTTCGATCCCCCGCATTGCTGGACCCTGGGATAGGGAAGTGTTGGATTATTAAAAGTCAGCAGCTGCAGTATTTGTAGCTGCTGACTTTTATTTTATTTATTTTTTTAAGAGGAACACCGTTTTAACAGGTTGCTAGGGATTCCTTAACCACTTGCCGTCCGCGCTATAGCCGAATGACGGCCACAGTGCAGACCTGAATTTATAAGTCGGCCTTTCCTGTGCGCACGCATGGCGCGCTGTGATCACCGAGTCGCTGAGACTCGGGTGATCACAGATCCGAATAAGGGGCCAGTCCATTACCACGTGATCAGCTGTCAGCCAATGACAGCTGATCACATGATGTAAACAAAAGCTCAGTAATTGTTTTTTTTTTCTCCTCACGCCAATCACCGGCTTATCTGCAAGGGACATTGGTCCCGAAGAGGAAGAGGCAATTACGCCTCATCTGTGCACACCAGTACCCCCTGCCAGTGCCCACGAGTGCCACCTATCTATGCCTACAAGTGCCACCTATCAATGCCCACCAGTAGTGCCAATCAGTGCCACCTAGCAGTGCTGCCTATCAGTGTAACGATCAATGCCCATTATTGCCACCCATCAGTGCCCATCAGTGCTGCCTCATCAGCATATATCAATGAAGGAGAAAAATTACCTGTATGCAAAATTTTATAACAATATATATATTTTTTTTCTTTAACCTCCCTGGCGGTATGATTCAGTCTGGAATTAGGTGCTGAAAGCGGTACAATTATTTTGCATGGAAATCTGGCGTTTTATTTTGTAGTCCTGTAATTCTTAGGAATAACACTCTTAAATCTCTTCAAACCAGAGTCTAGCAGACATCCCAGGTATGATAAAGTTTATAATATAATAAAGAATAATAAAAAATATTCAATAATGTAATCAAATCCTAAAACACTGAAAAAAGGGACACTTTTTTGTTGCTATGGACAATCTCCAAATTCCAGGCAGAAAAAACTTTATTTATAATATAAAAGTGCATGCAGGGCACTGCACAGACCACTAGGGACAAAGGGGGTGTGTATTTTTTAATACAGTACTGTAATCTGTAAGATTACAGTGCTGTGTGTGTTTTGTGTGTTTTTACTTTTTTGAATTTGCCGCCGTTCTCCGCTCCTGTGCGCCGTAACGTCGCAGGGAACGGAGCTCGGCGGCATTTGTCACTGTGAATCGAGCGGAGGACAGCTCGATCACACAGCGCGGGGGACATCGCTGGATCCAGGGGACAAGGTAAGTAACTCTCCCTGTGTCCTCCCCTGCATCCAGCGAAGCGATCCCGAGTCTGGCTCGGGGTTACCGCTCCTGCTAGTAAATTCCGCTAGGGAGGTTAAATTCAGACTTTTTACATTTTTTTTAACAAAAAATAAAAACCGCTAAGGTGATGAAATACCACCAAAATAAAGCTCTATTTGTGAGAAAAAAAGATACAGAATTTAATTTGGGTACAGTGTAGCATGACCGTGCAATTGTAATTCAAAATGCATCAGCGCGGAAAATTGGCCTGGACAGGAGGGGGGTTTAAGTGCCAAGTAAGCAAGTGGTTAAGCAATTTCTGCCTCTCAGATAAGTTCCCACTGACACCTTCGATCCTTCTAGCTATCTGTAAGGGGGTAATTCTTCGCAATGTCCACAAGTGTAAGGAGCAGTGTTCCCACTGACCATCATACTAATGTATCATGAGTTATAAATATAGCCATTCTACCAGGGGTTCCTTGAGACCTGAAAGTTGTTTCAAGGCTTCCTCTGTGTTTGAAAAGGTTGTTAAAGGCTGCTCTATAGTGTGTACTTTCTCAATTAAAAGCACTGAATGTGACTTTTGTCTGTCGTTTTGTTCCTCTGTTATCAGCATGAATCACTTCTGACAAGTTTTCCTGACACCAAGAGAAAAAAGGTGACAGGGAAGGGACCTCCTGCAAAATAATAGCTTCAGCTCTGTTAGTGCGTGTGTGTGTGTGTGTGTGTGTTGGGGGGGGGGGGGGGATGTCCCTTCTTTCCAATCAGCTCTCGGAGCTCTCCACTGCAGAGTGTAACTTCTGCTCTCCACCCCTTTTTTTCTGAACTCTCAGACAATCTTTATAATCCAGCACTTTAAACTGCAGGTGCAACTTATGTAGGGGAATTGGTTCATCTCTGTGTATCACCTGAGGCCAGTCACTTCACTGGGTATATGTAAGGGTTTGCAGCTACTTTAAGTAAATATTATCTAAATACGAGTAGGGATGAGCCCGATGTTCGACTCGCACATTGGGTCGCCTGTTCGCCGAATAGCGAACAATTTGGGGTGTTTGTGGCAAATTTGAAAGCCGAGTCCTGCCCCAGGGGACATGTATCAATGCAATTTTTTATATTTTTTTTAAACTGCCATTTTTTCAGGAGCAGTGAGTTTAACCACTTAACAACCGGCCCATAGCTGAATGACGGCTACAGGGCGGTTGTTTAACCCTGGGAGACCGTCATATGACGTCCTCCCAGAATTCCGCTCTCGCACGCCCCCTGGGGCGCGCACTCGAGAGCATCCGTGACCGCCGGGTCCACAGGACCCGGTGCATCACGGATCACGGTAAATGGCCGCTCATCGCGGGCGTTTACCACGTGATCGCTCCGTCAAATGACGAAGTGATCACTTGTAAACAAACTGGTGTCATGTTATGACGCCGGTTCCTCCCTCCCCGATCGGTACAGCGGAGGGGGAAGAGATCGGTGTCAGAAGCGCTGTGGGCTGCATCTGCAGTGCCCATATCGCTGCTCACCGAAATTTAACCCCTCAATTCCCTGCCATTACTCTGCAATACCCTGCAATACTATGCAGTACCAGCAAATACCCTGCAATACTCTGCAATTACTCTGCAAATACTCTGCAAATACTCTGCAATTACTCTGCAAATACTCTGCAATTACTCTGCAAATACTCTGCAATTACTCTGCAATTACTCTGCAAATACTCTGCAAATACTCTGCAAATACTCTGCAAATACTCTGCAAATACTCTGCAATTACTCTGCAATTACTCTGCAATTACTCCGCAATTACTCCACAATTACTCCACAATTACTCCACAATTACTCCACAATTACTCCGCAACACCCGCCAATGCTCTGCAATACCAGCTAATACTCTGCAATACCAGCTAATACTCTGCACTACCCTCTAATACTCTGCAATACCCTGCCAATAATCTGCAATACCCTGCCAATACTCTGCAATACACTGCCAATACTCTGCAATACACTGCCAATAGTCTGCAATACACTGCCAATACTCTACAATACCCTGCCATAAATTGCCATACTCTGAGATACCCAGCCATACTCGGAGATACCCTGCAATACCCAGCCATAGTCGGTGATACCCTGCAATACCCAGCCATAGACATCCCCCCTCCCGCCGCCCTCCGGTGCTTCTACCGACTCGCCAATACAATCAAAGCCAGAATCTTTTTTTATTTTTTTTATTTCAGGCTTTCCAGCCTAGAGGTGAGATGTAGGGTCTTATTGACTCAATATCTCACTGTAAAGAGGACCTGTCATGCCATATTCCTATTACAAGGGATGTTTACATTCCTTGTAATAGGAATACAAGTGACCCAAAAATTTATTTTTGGGGAAAAAAATGTCAAACTAAAATAAAATAAAAAAATTAAAGCGCCCCTGTCCCCATGTGCTCGCATGCAGAAGCGGACGCATACGTAAGTCCCGCCCACATATGAAAACGGTGTTCAAACCACACATGTGAGGTATCGCTGTGAACGTTAGAGTGAGAGCAATAATTCTAGCCTTAGACCTCCTCTGTAACTCAAAACATATAACCAGTAAAAAAAAAAAATGTAAAGCGTCGCCTATGGGGATTTTTAGGTAGCGACGTTTGGCGCCATTCCACGAGCGTGTGCAATTTTGAAGAGTGACATGTTAGGTATCTATTTACTCAGCGTAACTTCATCTTTGTCAAAAATAAAGTGTAAGCGCCCAACTTATATATGTGTGACTCTTAAAGTGATACAAACGTGTATGTGTACACTTGTATAACAAAATATATGTGAAGTAACCCCAAAAAGAAAAATGGGGGTAATACTATATTGAAACAATTAATAAGAAAAAAGTGGTGACCTGTGTATATGTGCATAAAACTAATTGAGGACTGTATAAATACTTGTCCCGGTGAAAAGGGAAGCAAAGCAATCAATATAAGCACATACAAATATAACTAATAACAGTGATAGAGTCCATAATAAAACATGAAAAATATAGAGTCCATAAAAACGTGCAGGATATCAATCTCAACGTGTAATGATATCAACCAGGATTCTGTGGTGTTGTGACCAAGAAAGATAATTCACCCTGTGACGATCCCACCACCTTGTAGGGTACAGGCTTACCGGATCTATATGACCCTAGCAGACATACGCCTCAGGGGTCAATCAAAGCTTGTAATCTCGGCCAGAGTAGTCCCAAAACTGGATGTTCCAATCGTGCCACATACGGTTCACACAAACGACTAGATGTAATCACCGTTTTTCATATACATGTACAACTCCGGCAACGACTCAGGCATGGAAGATGAAGAAACAAGGCCAACATGGCATAATAACGTTTTTTTTAAAAATCCTTTAATAAAAAAAAATTGTTCAAACTCACATTTCCAGGATGATCAATAAAGCATATCAGAGGAAAATTGGCAGTAGCGGAGTCCTCCCGACGCGTTTCGACCTACAGGTCATCATCTGGGGTGGGCTCCAACTACTGACATACTGCCTTATATAGGTACTTACACACTGAAGTGATGCCATTCCCCCATGTGTCACAATCATGCCCACTTCCGGTGTATCCAAGATGGCGGACAGGCGTGCGTTCCACGCCTCCGTTTTTTGTGCATTCCACCCATATGTCCAATATACTTGGACGTAAGAGGCATGAATGGGGATAATAGCGGCCCCACTTCCGGTTAAAACAAAATGGCGGCCTAGCGTGCGTTCCACGCCTCCATAATAATGCGTTCCACCCATTGGTGCTAATACAAAGAGGAAAGGGCAAAGGCCTACGTGATGTGGTAATACAATTACTGCAAACGAACATCCCCCTACATGAGCCCTCGTTCAATAGACTCACCAGATGCGTGTGGAAGCACGCCCGTCTCACCATCGGGTCGCAACCCGAGACCGGAAGTGCGCATCTGCGATCGCACCGGAACCGGAAGTGAATAAACGTCACTTCCGGTACGGAACAAAAGTGAGAACGAGGCCTGGATATAGGATAAACCCATTACCTCCTCTCCAGTACTACTAAAAAGGGTGCTACAATGACACCTGGTGGCCACAAATAAAATAATCTTAATAATGAAAAACAATACATAAAATATATCATATTATGGGTAATATATATCACATAGTTTAAAATTATTACCATATGATATAGATAAACTATCTTATTAAATAAAATGAAATAAAATTAATATTAATAACAAAATCGTCATTAAAACGAACATCTACCAGTGAAATAGACCTACGAATAAACTTGTATGATACCAAACTACATACTGCGAATACCAAAAAAAAACAAAAGAAAAACATGTCAAAACTTATTATGAATCATCTATAAAGGCATTAATGTCCCACTCCACATTCATACCGAATGGGGAGTGGGACTGAAGCTCATAGATCCAATAAGTCTCCAACCTGGAGACCCCTCGCGTGAGGGGCCCCCCTCTCCAGGGTGGAGTATATCTATCTATCGCAACAAATTGTGTGCCCCGTAAATCGTTGTTGTGGCATTCCCTATAATGTCTTGGCACCGTGTGTTTAGACAATTTACTTTTGATCAAGGAAATATGTTCACCAACCCTCGTGGAAAACGGCCTGGTGGTACGCCCGACATACTGCTTCCCACAAGGGCAGGTTATTAGATAGACCACGTATTTAGTTTTACAGGTGCAGAAAGATTTGATTGAATAACTTCTCCCTGTCACTGTGGATGTAAATTCCAAAATTTTGCGTTGTGTCAATGTATTATGTTGACACACACTGCATTTTTTGCACGGGAAGTAACCTACCAGGTTGTGAAAAAAAGTAGGCCGGGTTGGGGGATTAATGATATTGGGGGCTATTTTACTTTGCAGAGTTGGAGCGCCTCTGAACAAAACGTTCGCTTTTTCGGGGAGATTTGGGCCCAACACAGGGTCTTTCTTCAGAACCCCCCAATATTTACTGAAGATCTTTTTTACTTGCCTATATTGCATGTTAAAGGTGGTTATTAAAGACCACTTAAATTTGTCATTATCATTCCGGGGAGTTTTAGCCTGTAAAAGAGTACTCCTGTTTATATGTAAGACCTCTTGTAGTTGTTTTTCTAAAATGGGCGCATGGTATCCCTTATCCAAAAACTGTTGCTTTAAATAATTCGCCTGATCTAGAAAGATACGGTCATCAGTACAATTACGACGTAATCTAATGAATTGACTACGGGGGACAGAGGTAAGCCAGCTTTTATGGTGACAGCTATCGATGGCAATATAGCTGTTACGATCAGTGGACTTGAAGTGGGTTTTAAAACTAAAACCCCCTGATGTAATTCCAATTTCCAAGTCCAGAAATTGTATTTTATCAGTACTGGTCTGATAGGTTAATGAAATCCCTCTATCATTGATATTCAGACCTCTAAAAAATTCACAAAGCGTGTCGGGGGTACCTCTCCATAGGAGGAGGATGTCGTCTATGTACCGGACCCACAAAATCAATGATGGGCTCCGCTGGGCATAGACGACAATCCTCCTCCCATTTGGCCATGAAAAGATTGGCCAGACTGGGCGCAAATTTGGCCCCCATGGCCACACCCCTTTGTTGTGAGTAATACTGGCCATCAAACCAAAAGTAACTATGGCTGGTAGCAAATTCTAATAGTTCGATGATATAATCGCGTTGGCAGGAGACTAACGATTGTTCTCTATCTAGAAAACAACGTACCGCTTCGATTCCCTTCTCCTGTGGTATACAGGTGTATAGGGATACGACATCTGCGGTTGCTATGATACATTGTCCTTGGAACTGTATACCTTCCAATTTTTTGATGGTGTCACCTGTATCCTGTATATATGAAGGCATTTTTCTAACAAGTGGTTGGAGATAGAAATCAATATACCTGCCTATGCGTGCTGTGACGGAATTAATACCACTCACAATTGGTCTACCGGGGGGGGCGTCAGACTCTTGTGGATTTTGGGCAGATAGTAGATGGTAGGTATTCTGGGGGATACCGGAACCAAAAAAGCTCTTTCTTTTTTGTTCAAAATTTTTTGTTCGAAACCCTTATCAATGAGGGTTTTTAGTTGTTTTTTGTAAGTATTAGTGGGGTTGTTAGGTAATTTACAATACGTGTATGGCTCACCCAAAATATTCGCCATTTCTTCCTCATATTGTGCCTTATCGAGAATAACTATACCACCTCCCTTGTCCGCAGGACGAATAATAACCTGTTTCTGGTCACAAAGAGACCTCAATGCTGCTTTCGGCAAGGAAGTAGGGTAGTGATTTTTAACTGGTAATTTGGCTAGATCGCTGAGTACTAAATCTCTAAAGATTCTTACTGCGGGAGCGGTGGGTACTGGAGGAGAGAAGAGAGAGGGGTTGAATAACCCCGAATGGACAGTGCCTGACGTACTGGCATGATAGTCTGTACGATACGGATTGGATGTAAGATATCTCTGGATATTCATCTTCCGTGTAAATTTGTGTATATCTATAAATGTGGAAAATTTGTTAAGTTTGTTAGGAGGTGCAAACTTTAGACCCTTATCTAAAATTGACATCTCTTCAGACGTGAAAGATTTAGTGCTCAAGTTGAAGACACCCTGGCCTATCAAAGCCTTCTTCGTTTTCCGCCTTTGTGATCTCTGTCCCCCTCTACAACCTCTCTTCGTTCTTGGCCCCTTTTTTTGGTATACGGGTCTTCGTGAAAACCCTGTTGTTCGTAATTGATATTAGGAGGATTGTATGGATAGGGGGAAGGAGAGTGCCTGATATATGTATTGTCGGAGTTTCTCATGTCGCGCAAAGGTGCAAACCTGTTCTGTGAAAAAGGTATGTCCTCATAATATTGAACTCCCTGATTGTAGTAATTGGGGGAGTTTGTCTCTCGGGGGGGGGGGGGGGGTAGTTTTGATGGTTGGAAGGATATGTTGTTCGTGGGGAAGGATAGTACGGGGAATTATTATAGTCACCAGGAACAGAGGTGTTCCTATGACGGGAATGACCCCTTTGGTGCCCACGTCCTCCTCTTTTGCCTCTTGGGCCACCCCTACCCCTTCTTTGGTTATTCGACACATATGGACTATAATGTTGAATATTTTGTGTTCCCTTGTCAGACCACTTCTGTACAACCTCACTGTATGATCTAGGAAACAATGTGTCCTGGGAGGAGGAGGTTCCCGGATTCGGGCTACTCACTATATTCACAGAAGGGATGGTTTGATTGAGGGGCGGTGCTATGAGTAATTTTTGACACCCAAATACATTATTTGTTTTATAGTCATTCGTATCCCGAGAATATTTTTTCTGTTTTTTGTTTTTTTGTTCGCGGTCCTCTTTTTCCAAATGGTTGAGTAAATTGGACGAAAGGGAGGTGTATTCCGACGAACCTTTATACATATTCAATTTATCTTTAATTTCTTTGATTTCCTTATCTATGTTTATTAAACGAGCCTTTTTTCTTTAAAATTAAAAAAGAAAGAAGATTGGTTCCTGCCTCGTTGAAATATTTGAACCAAGAGTCTGGATCGGACTCTCCCTGCTGTGGGCAAACATCCCATCTAAGGCTACGAGGAACCATTTGTTCCGTGATGTACTGTTGTAAAAACACCAAGTCCCACTGTAGATGTAATTCCGTGGACATGATGTTTTTTAAGTAGCGACGTTTGGCGCCATTCCACGAGCGTGTGCAATTTTGAAGAGTGACATGTTAGGTATCTATTTACTCAGCGTAACTTCATCTTTCACATTATGCAAAAATTGGGCTAACTTTTCTGTGTTTTTTTTTAAGCACAAAACTATTTTTTTTCACAAAAAAAGCATTAGAAAAATTGCTGTGCAAATACCGTGCGAGATAAAAAGTTGCAACGACCACCATTGTATTTTCCAGGGTGTTTGCTAAAAAAATATATATAATGTTTTGGGATTCTATGTAATTTTCTAGCAAATACATGATGATTTTTACATGTAGGAGAGAAATGTCAGAATTGTCCTGGGTGCTCCAGAACGCCTGATGGCACTCCCTGCATGTTAGGCCTCTGTATGTGGCCACGCTGTGTAAAAGTCTCACACATGTGGTATCGCCATACTCGGGAGTAATAGCAGAATGTGTTTTGGGGTGTAATTTGTGGTATGCATATGCTGTGTGTGAGAAATAAACTGATAATATGACAATTTTGTGAAAAAAAAAAAAGTAAAAAAAATCTTGATTTTGCAAAGAATTGTGGGAAAAAAAATGACAACTTCAAAAAACTCATCATGCCTCTTACTAAATACATTGGAATGTCTTCTTTCCAAAAAGGGGTCATTCGGGGGGTATTTGTACTTTTCTGGCATGTTAGGGTCTCAAGAATTGAAATAGGCCGTCAGTACTTTAGGTGTGATCAATTTTCAGATATTTGCACCATAGCTTGTGGACTCTATAACTTTCACAAAGACCAAATAATATCCACCAATTTGTACTTATTTTTACCAAAGATATGTAGTAGTATAAATTTTGGCCAAAATTTATGAAGAAAAAATTACTAATCTGCTAAATTTTATCACAGAAACAAAGAAAAATATTTTTTTTTACAGAATTTTCGGTATTTTTTCTTTTATAGCACAAAAAAAAAAAAAAACGAGCGGTGATTAAATACCACCAAAAGAAAGCTCTATTTGTGTGAAAAAAAGGACAAAAATTTCATATAGGTCCAGTGTTGCATGACTGAGTAATTGTCATTCAAAATGTGAGAGCACCGAAAGCTGAAAATTGGTCTGGTTATTAAGGGTGTTTAAGTGCCCAGTGGTCAAGTGGTTAATAATGCTTAAAGTGAAACACTCCTTTAGATTTCTTACCTGGGGGGTGTCTATAGTATGCCTGTAAAGTGGTGCATGTTTCCCGTGTTCAGAACAGTCCGAGAGCAAAATTACATTTCTTAAGGAAAAAAAAAGTAATTTAAAAGTACTGGCTATAATGAATTGTCGGTCCCGGCAATACACATAAAAGTTATTGAAAAAAATGGCATGGGATTCCCCCACAGTCCCTTTAGGTCTGGTATGAATATTAAGGAGAACCCGGACCAAAATTGAAAAAAATAAAATAAAAAAATGTGTGGGGGTCCCCCCAAACTCCATACCAGGCCCTTCGGGTCTGGTATGGATATTAAGGGGAACTCCGCGCCAAAATGTAAACTTTAACTGGTAATGGACTGTGGGGGAACCCCATGACATTTTTTATTCAATGACTTATCTTTTATGTGTATTGCCTGGATCGACAATTCATTATAGCCGTGAGTACTTTTAAATTACTTTTTTTCCTTTATTATTATATAGTGCAGAGAGTTTATGCAGCTCTTTACAACATTAGGGCAGACAGTACAATTACAATACAATTCAATACAGGGGGCAATCAGAGGGCCCTGCTCGTTAGCACTTACAATCTAGGAGGGAGGGTCAAGTTATACAAAAGGGCATGGAACCTCCTGGCCATCGGGAGAGCGGATGAGTGGGACACCGGTGTAGCTAAATGAAAGCTAATTAAAGGTATATATAAAGGGTTTATCTCCGGCGGAGGTCAGTTAACTGATTCCCTCTGCCGGAGACAGTACATGCTACAGCTGAGGAGCAGGTAAGACCATGAATGAATTATGGTTCTACACAATATAAAAAATCCTTGATTCTATCTTAGAATTAATTAGATGCGGACAATTTTTCTTCTTAGTGGTGCAGCTCTCCTTTTTATAAGGACTCTTCAGTGCCGAAATTACATAGTTAACAGGTATCCATTTTAAACAATATATTTTAAACAATATTTTTATTTTTTTTCTCTACATATGTGTTCACTCACTTATTTACCATTTTTCACTTTATCTCACCTTTTCATTATCATCCTTATTATTTCACTCACATTAGCTTCACATTTACTATCATCATTTACCTGTCACTTTCTGCATAAGTGCAGTCCTACACACATTCAGAATTTGGCCCACTCACATTCACGTATTGACACATTTAAATTAAATATATATTAAGGAATATAAAATACAAAATAAAATATAAAAAAACTGATTTATTTACACCTGCAAACAAGGTACTGTAATTTACTTGCAGGATACACTTACATACATACACACACACACACACACACATATATATATATTTCTTTTTTCTTAGTCTTCTCCCCCATTTCTTATATACCAGATAGTGAACCTACCATAGCGTCTTTGGAAAGACATATACATAACAAAAATTCTTCTATAAACATAATCCCTCACAGGTGCAACTCTCCGCTCTTCTGTCTGGATGGTTAAAGCCTCAAAAAGTTTTGTGACAGCTAGTAGGTCCCACAGGGCTCCCAGTCCATGTAGAAAACAATCTTCCTCCTCTTTCCTCCCCAGGAGACTGTGTGGACATGGATAGCGGGGTGTGGACAATTCGGGTTTAGCCTCCAGCGAAACTGGATGTTGTTATGGGAGCTTCTGGCTTACATATACAGCATTTACGGAAAGGGTAAATATATGGAAAATGTCTGTATAAGTATCTGTCTAATAATATTGTACTCTATACTAATTATTTATTTGTCATATTGGTAGAAATAAAGAACCCCCTGAAGAAGACTGTGATCAGTTCCAAGTCGAAATGCATTGGGGTATTTCCCAATATCAAGTGACTTTTTTATAACATGTAAAGTAAATTTAGGAATTCATAAAGAGAGATTTTTGTCCAAACGGAGATACACTCCATCTAGGATTGCAACATCTAGTAGTATTGTGTAAAAGAAAGCTTGCAGATCTTTATTGTCACACACCTAAGCTCATATTTTAATCCCATTATGCTCATTTATTGTGATATGTGTCAACTAGTGTTTTATAAGCAATAAAAAATATCTTGAAAAAAATAATTTGATGTCTCTCAATTGGTTGCTATAAAATCCCATGGGGAACATTTTCATATAGCCTAGTTAAAGGTAAGCCAATGAGGAGGGAGTTGCAGTAGTCAAGGCGAGAGATAACCAGGGAGTGAATCAGGAGCTTTGTGGTTTCCTTGGTTAGAAAGGGACATAGCTTGGAGATGTTGCGGAGGTTGAAGCGACAAGCATTGGATTGCATATGGGGCCGAAAGGAGAGTTCAGAGTCCAGGGTAACACCTAGAACCTTGGCATGTGGAGATGGGTGGATGGTTGTGCCATTGCTCTTGACAGAGAAGTCAGGGGAAGAGGCACATGGGGGAGGGAATATTATAAGCTTGTTTTTGGACAAGTTGAGTTTGAGGAAGTGTTGTGACATCCATACAGATATGTCTGTTAGCAAGTTAGTGATGCGTGAGGAGACTGATGGAGTGAGTTGAGAGGTGGAGAGATAGATTTGTGTTTAGTCAGCGTAGAAATAATATTGAAAGCCGTAAGAGGCTACCAGCTGACCCAGGCCAGAGGTGTAGATTGAAAATAAAAGTGGTCCAAGAAAAGAACCTTGGGGAACCCCAACGGAGAAGGGAAGAAGAGTGGAGGAAGTAGAATTGCAAGTGACACTGAAGGTGCGTTGGGATAGGTAGGATGAGAGTCACTGAAGAGCACAGTCACGGAGACCAAGGGAGTAAAGTTTTATGAGGAGGAGGGGGTGGTCAACTGTGTCAAAGGCAGCTGAAAGATCCAGAAGTAGGAGTACAGAATAGTGTCCGTTGGTTTTTGCAGTTAGTAAGTCATTTGTGAGTTTTAGAAGAGCAGTTTCTGTAGAGTGTTGAGGGCGAAATCCAGATTGAAGGGGATCAAGAAAGTTATTCTTAATAAGGTGGTCAATCAGTTGGTTGCAAACCAGGAGTTTAGAGGAAAAGGGGAGCAAGGAGATAGGGCATAGGTTGTTAAGATCGGTAGGGTCCAAGGATGGCTTTTTAAGTATGGGGGTGACCAGTGCATGTTTTAGAGCATTGGGGAAAATGCCAGAGGTGAGGGAGAGATTGAAGATGTGGGTTAAAGAGTGTAGGATAGAGTCAGAGGGTGACCATAGTGTTTGAGAGGGAATAGGGTCCAGGGGGCAGGTGGGCGTTAGAAAGGAGCTTAGCAACTTTGTCTGTCGTAGCAGATTTGAATAAGTCAAGTGTCAATTGTATTTGTATATATGGGGTCTCAACTGGGGGAGATACCTGTAGAGTGGAGATTTCATCACGGATTGCATCAATCTTGTTTTTGAAGTAATTAGCAATCTCCTGGGCAGTGAGTGAGTCAGTGGGTGGAGGCAGTGGAGGAGGAAGTAGAGAGTTGAAGGTAGAGAAAAAAGTTTCCTGGAACTGGATGAGAAGGTGTTAATAAGAGTTGTAAAATAGGTCTGCTTGGCAGTGTGGAGGGAAGAATAGTATTTCTGGAGGGCAGATTTGTATTGGTTGAAGTTTTTGAGAGATTTATTCTTGTGCCACAGGTACTAGAGAACGCGACTACGTTTTTTGAGGAGTTTAGTGTCATCTGTTTGCCAGGGTTGTAGGGGTCGAGGCCTGATTCTGCGTGTGAGGGGAGCAAGCTTGTCCAAGGTGGAGGACAGGGATTTATTGTAGAGGGAAGTGGCTTGGTTGGGGCAGGACAGGGGAGAGATTTTGTCATAGAGGTGGTCAGTAGCAGAATAGAGGAGCGAAGTGTTGAAGTTGCGGAAATTTCTATGGGTGATGGTTAGGCGATTGGAGGTAAAGGTGGTGGAAGACAAGGATAGAGAGAAACTAATAAGGTGGTGATCAGAGAGAGGAAAAGGATTGTTTGAGACGTTGCATGGAGCACATAGGTAGGAGAATACAAGACCAGGGGTGTTGCCATCAGAGTAGAAGCCTGTACCCATTGCTTCAGGTCAAATGAAGAAGTTAGACTAAGAAGTTTAGAAGTAGCAGGAGTGTTTGTATTAACAGGGATGTTGAAATCACAGAGAAGGATTGTGGGAATTTCCGAAGAGAGAAAGTAGGGTAGCCCCGGCAAACAAAGTCATCAAGGAAAGTCGATAATGGTCCAGGGGGGCGGTAGATCACAGCAATTCTTAAGGAAGTTGGAGAGAATAGATGTATACAGTGAGCTTCAAATGATAAGAGGGAAAGAGAGGGAGGGGAGTGAATGACCTGGAAGGTGCATTGGGGGATAGGAGGAATCCCACTCCACCTCCCTTGTGTCCATTAGGCCTAGGGTAGTGGGTCCAATGAAGGCCACCCCGGGAGAGGAAATTTAATTTTGCTCTCGGACTGTTCTAAACACTGGAAATATGTGCCACTTTACAGGCATACTATAGACACCCCCAGGTACTAAATTTAAAGGAATATTTCACTGTTATTGTTTCACTTTAAGCATTATTAAAATCACTGCTCCCGAAAAAACTTCAGTTTTTAAAACTTTTTTTTTGCATTGATACATATCCCCTGGGTTAGGACCCAGGTCCCCAAACACTTTTTATGACAATACCATGCATATAAGCCTTTAAAATTAGCACATTTGATTTTTCATGTTCATGTCCCATAGACTTTAACCAGTTGCTGACCGCCGCACGCCGATGTACGTCGGTAGAATGGCACGGGCAGGCATAAGGACATACATGTACGTCCCTTGCCTCCCGCGGGTCGGGGGCCCGATCGGGCCCCCGCCCGGTGCCTGCGGCGGTCGGTTTTCGTCCGGGAGCGATCCGGGACGAGGGGGCGGCCATTCATTCATGGCCACCCCCTCGCGATCGCTCCCGACGAATAGAAATCCCCGGTGACATCACTTCCTCTCCTGTAATGTAAACACAGGAGAGGAAGTGATGTATTCTCTCCTCCGTGTCGGTATTTTTCGTTCCGACACGGAGGAGAGCGGATCGGTGAGTTGCACCAACACTCTACACACACAGTAGAACATGCCAGGCACACTCACACCCCCCCTTTACCCCCCGATCACCCCCCCAATTACCCCTGCCCCCCAGTCACAGTGACACCAATGTCATTTTTTTTTTTTTTTTTTTTGCATTGGTGTCATTTGTGACTGTAATAACTGTTAGGGCAGTTAGGGTTAGCCCCCTTTAGTTCTAATGTACCCCCCTAACCCCCCCAATAAAGGTTTAACCCCGTGATCACCCCCCGTCGCCAGTGTCACTAAGGCTGGGTTCACATTGCAGCGGTTTATGAGAACGAATGTGATTCGCACCGCACTGCAGTGCAAATCACATCCGATCTCTGTGCGATTCGAGTTCAGCCATTCGCCGCACCCGCCGCAAATTCGCACGGGACCCTTTTTTTGGCCCGCAGCAGAATCGGATCGCATGGGTGTTCACACCATGCGATCCGAGTTTGCAGATCGCACTGCGATATGCGAACTGATCTGGGGGTGTCAGTAACATTTCACTGACACTCCCAGCAGTTCGCATAGGGCAGTGTGAACTGCCGCCGGGAGGCATGCGATGCGGGAACCCGCCGCGGATTCGCGGCGTTTCCGCATCGCTCCAGTGTGAACCCAGCCTAATAAGCGATCATTTTTCTGATCGCCGTATTAGTGTCACAGGTGACGCTAGTTAGGCAGGTAGGTATTTAGGTTCGCCGCAGCTTTTTATAGCGCCAGGGACCCCCATATACTACCGCATAAAGCCCCCTGATTGCCCCCTAGTTAACCCTTTCACCAGTGATCACCATATAACTGTTACAGGTGACGCTGGTTGGTTAGTTATTTTTTTATAGTTTCAGGGCACCCGCCATTTATTACCTAATAAAGGTTTAACCCCCTGATCACCCGGCGGGTGTCATTTGTGACTAATAACTGTTAGGGCAGTTAGGGTTAGCCCCCTTTAGTTCTAAGGTACCCCCCTAACCCCCCCAATAAAGGTTTAACCCCGTGATCACCCCCCGTCGCCAGTGTCACTAAGGCTGGGTTCACATTGCAGCGGTTTATGAGAACGGATGTGATTCGCACTGCAGTGCAAATCACATCCGATCTCTGTGCGATTCGAGTTCAGCCATTCGCCGCACCCGCCGCAAATTCGCACGGGACCCTTTTTTTGGCCCGCAGCAGAATCGGATCGCATGGGTGTTCACACCATGCGATCCGAGTTTGCAGATCGCACTGCGATATGCGAACTGATCTGGGGGTGTCAGTAACATTTCACTGACACTCCCAGCAGTTCGCATAGGGCAGTGTGAACTGCCGCCGGGAGGCATGCGATGCGGGAACCCGCCGCGCATTCGTGGCGTTCCCGCATCGCTCCAGTGTGAACCCAGCCTAATAAGCGATCGTTTTTCTGATCGCTGTATTAGTGTCACAGGTGACGCTAGTTAGGCAGGTAGGTATTTAGGTTCGCTGCAGCTTTTTATAGGCCAGGGACCCCCATATACTACCGCATAAAGCCCCCTAATTGCCCCCTAGTTAACCCTTTCACCAGTGATCACCATATAACTGTTACAGGTGACGCTGGTTGGTTAGTTATTTTTTTATAGTTTCAGGGCACCCGCCATTTATTACCTAGTCTCACTAGTGTACCCCTAAATTTAGGGGTGTCTACTTTCCAAAATGGGGTCATTTGGGGGGGGTTTGTGCCATCTTGGCATTTTATGGCCTTCAAAACTGTAACGCCCTTAGAAAGCCTGAAGGCGGTGCTTGGTTTTCGGGGCCCCGTACGCGGCTAGGATCCCAAAAAGTCCCACATATGTGGTATCCCCGTACTCAGGAGAAGCAGCAGAATTTATTTTGGGGTGTCATTTCACATATGCCCATGGCATGCGTGAGCAATATATCATTTAGTGACAACTTTGTGAAAAAAAAAAAAAAAAGTTTGTAATTTTCCCGCAACTTGTGGCAAAATATAAAATATTCCATGGACTCAACATGCCTCTCAGCAAATAGCTTGGGGTGTCTACTTTCTAAAATGGGGTCATTTGTGGGGGTTTTGTGCCATCTTGGCATTTTATGGCCTTCAAAACTGTAATAGGTAGTGAGAAGTGAACTCAAAAATTTACGCCCTTAGAAAGCCTGAAGGCGGTGCTTGGTTTTCGGGGCCCCGTACGCGGCTAGGCTCCCAAAAAGTCCCACATATGTGGTATCCCCGTACTCAGGAGAAGCAGCAGAATTTATTTTGGGGTGTCATTTCACATATGCCCATGGCATGCATGAGCAATATATCATTTAGTGACAACTTTGTTAAAAAAAAAAAAAAGTTTGTAATTTTCCCGCAACTTGTGGCAAAATATAAAATATTCCATGAACTCAACATGCCTCTCAGCAAATAGCTTGGGGTGTCTACTTTCTAAAATGGGGTCATTTGTGGGGGTTTTGTGCCATCTTGGCATTTTATGGCCTTCAAAACTGTAATAGGTAGTGAGAAGTGAACTCAAAAATTTACGCCCTTAGAAAGCCTGAAGGCGGTGCTTGGTTTTCGGGGCCCCGTACGCGGCTAGGCTCCCAAAAAGTCCCACATATGTGGTATCCCCGTACTCAGGAGAAGCAGCAGAATTTATTTTGGGGTGTCATTTCACATACGCCCATAGCATGTGTGAGCAATATATCATTTAGTGACAACTTTGTGTAAAAAAAAAAAAAAAAAAAATTTTTTTGTCATTATTCAATCGCTTGAGGCAAAAAAATAAAATATTCAATGGGCTCAACATGCCTCTTATCAATTTCCTTAGGGGGTCTACTTTCCAAAATGGGGTCATTTGGGGGGGTTTTGTACTGCCCTGCCATTTTAGCACCTCAAGAAATGAGATAGGCAGTCGTAAACTAAAAGCTGCGTGAATTCCAGAAAACGTACCTTAGTTTGTAGATGTGACAACTTTTGCGCAAACCAATAAATATACAATTATTGACTTTTTTTTTACCAAAGACATGTGGCTGAATACATTTTGGCCTAAATGTATGACTAAAATTGAGTTTATTGGATTTTTCTAATAACAAAAAGTAGAAAATATCATTTTTTTTCAAAATTTGCGGTCTTTTTACGTTTATATCGCAAAAAATAAAAATCGCAGAGGCAATCAAATACCATCAAAAGAAAGCTCTATTTGTGGGAAGAAAAGGACGCAAATTTTGTTTGGGTACAACATTGCATGACCGCGCAATTACCAGTTAAAGCAGCGCAGTGCCAAAGTGTAAAAAGACCTCTGGTCATTTACCAGCAAAATGGTCCGGTCTGAAAGTGGTTAAGGGTGTTTGAACACATTTTTTGCCTGTTCGGATGTTCTGCTGTGAACCAAACCGGGGGGTGTTTGTCTCATACCTATACAAGAGTCCTGCATATGCTTCCTTGAATCTTGGTGTGTTTTGTGTATTGCTTCTAGATCTGTGCAGTAATTCAATGTGAAATGTTCCTTCAGAGCAGGAGCTTTTGGTAATAAGGACCGATCACTGCTTCTCTCTCTCTTTGAGAAACGTGATCGGTCTCATTTCTTCCCACTCCTGTAGTTGTCTGCAGGCAACCTGTAGAAGATGGAGCCTGCTGGGCTCCTCCCACTGCTTAGCTCCTGTACAGCACAGTGATGAATTTATATAATTGTTGCTATTGGGGATTTATTTTTAAATATTTTTAATTTTTTTGCCAGGAGTTCAACTTTAATGTTCCTGAACACAATTACTCTCCAACCATCTTACCGTACAATCTACTTTAAAGACTAACTACCATACTGATAACTTGTTTTGTTTGTCTTATGTGAGGGGTTAGCTCGGTAGCGGGTGTGTGTGACCCCCTGGATGGGTTCACAACACAAAGTCAGGCACAGCAGACAGTGGTGTAGGTGCAAAAAAAACAAAAGATCCGGTTTATTTAGGCTACATGCAGTGATACATATAACAGCCAAACAAAATAAAACAAGAAAATAAATCCTGGTCAGCTTGACCTCTAACTACACACGTAGACTCCCTGTCTAAAAACTGGGTGCAGCCTTGTGCTGCCCCAGTCCCTGTCTCTGTTGTAGGGGTTTGCCACACAGGCGTTAATTCACCGCACAGAACAGATCTCAGACTCCCCAGTCTATACACACAAAACTGGTTCCAGGATGGAGCATCTCCCTATGCATGCTGGGGTTTTTTATAGAGGCCTTAATGAGCCCACTTACTACAGCTGGGCTCATTAACTCTTCCCCTCTAATTGTAAAAATCTGCATAAAGCCTGAATCTAGGACACACATATTTCCCATCCTGAATACAACCAGGTGATTTTACCTGCGTGCTGCCACATAACCCCCCCCCCCCCCCCCTCTTGTTTCAACCTTGGGGTTGTAACACAAGCAGCCAGACACGCATGTATCCGAGACAAAGCATCCACATTCCCCATTTTAACACCAGGGCGATGCTTAACTGTAAAGTTAAATTCCTGTAGGGCCAGGAACCACCTATTTACCCTTCTATTGGTCTCCTTGTTCTGAGCCATCCACTTTAAAGGAGCGTGATCAGTCACCAGGTCAAAGTGCCTACCTAGCAGATAGTACCGAAGGGAATCTAGAGCCCACTTCACTGCTGAACATTCCTTCTCAATCGTGGAGTAATTTACCTCATGGGACTTTAACTTCCTGCTGAGGTAAATGACTGGGTGCTCTTCCCCGTTCCAGACCTGGGATAACACTGCTCCTAACCCAACGTCTGAGGCATCAGTTTGTACAACAAAGTCCTTAGAGAAGTCTGGTGAGTACAACACTGGCTGGCTACATAAGGCTGTTTTTAAGGACTGAAATGCTTCCTCAGCCTCTGGGGACCATTTAACCATGACCGACTCTTTCCCTTTTGTCAGGTTGGTGAGGGGCACAGCCTGAGAAGCAAAATGGGGAATGAATCGTCGATAATAGCCAGCGATTCCCAGAAAGGCTCGTACCTGTTTCTTGCTGTTGGGACGTGGCCAACTCTGTATGGCCTCGACTTTATTGACTTGGGGTTTTATCACCCCCCCTCCCAATAGTGTACCCAAGATATTTGGCCTCCTCCTGTCCAATGGTACACTTCTTTGGATTGGCCGTAAACCCAGCTTCCCGGATAGAGTCTAGGACTGCTTGTACTTTTGGCAAATGTGAGACCCAGTCTGTGCTATGGATAATCACATCATCCAGGTAAGCTGCAGCATATTTCTGATGGGGCCTCAGAATCTTATCCATTTTCCGCTGGAATGTTGCCGGTGCATTCTGTAACCCAAACGGCATTCTCTTATATTGGAATGCCCCATCTGGGGTTACAAACGCAGTTTTCTCCTTGGCCGACTCGGCCAGGGGAATTTGCCAATACCCTTTGGTGAGATCAAGAGTTGTCATATATCGGGCTGTTCCCAGCCGGTCAATCAACTCATCTATACGTGGCATGGGGTAGGTGTCAAATTTTGTAACTTTATTTAATTGTCTAAAATCGTTACAAAACCGCCAGCTCCCATCAGGTTTGGGCACTAGTACGATAGGACTGGACCAGTCACTCTGGGACTCCTCTATCACACCCAATTCCAGCATCCTTTGAACCTCCCCACGTATTGCCTCCCGTCGGGCCTTTGGTATTCTATAAGGTTTTAGTTTTACCCTTTCTCCTGGCGGGGTGATAATGTCATGCTCTACACCAGATGTTTGTCCCGGAAGCTCAGAGAAAATCTCTTTGTTACGAAGTACAAACTCTTTAACCTCCTGTTGTTGGGGTTTCGATAAGGTGTCTGTCACAAGTACAGCCTGATTGCTTAGTTCCTGAGGTTGGAATAGCAAAGTCTCTGCGACTAGGGATTCCCTATCCCTCCAGGCTTTCAGCAGATTGACGTGATAGATCTGCTCCGGCTTTCGCCTTCCTGGCTGTCTAACCCTGTAGTTCACCTCACTAGTTTTTTCAATTACTTCATATGGACCTTGCCATTTGGCCAGAAATTTGCTTTCAACCGTAGGGACTAGCACCAAAACCCTATCCCCCGGGGAAAAAGTACGGGTCTTGGCCCCACGGTTGTACACTCTCTGCTGTGCTAACTGCGCTTGAGTTAAATGTCCCTTTACAATTGGCATTACCTGTGCAATTCTATCTTGCATCAGGGCGACATGCTCAATCACACTCCTGTGAGGAGAACTCTCATTTTCCCAAGTTTCCTTGGCGATATCCAGCAGCCCTCTTGGGTGTCTCCCATAGAGCAACTCGAAGGGTGAGAAACCCGTAGAGGATTGGGGTACCTCCCTAATGGCAAACATCAGATAGGGTATTAGACAATCCCAATTCTTTCCATCTCTATCCACCACCTTCTTTAACATTTGTTTTAGGGTTTTGTTGAATCTTTCAACCAACCCATCTGTTTGGGGGTGATACACAGATGTACGCAATTGCTTCACTTTGTACAACTTGCATAATTCTTTCATAACCCGGGACATAAAGGGTGTACCTTGGTCCGTAAGCAGTTCCTTACAAATACCCACGCGGCTAAAAACAAGGGATAGCTCTTTGGCTATGGTTTTGGCCGAGGTATTTCGAAGAGGAATTGCTTCCGGATAACGGGTGGCATAGTCCAATATAACCAAAATGTACTGATGCCCCCTAGCAGACTTCATTATCGGACCTACCAAATCCATTGCGATCCTCTCAAAGGGGACCTCAATGATAGGAAGAGGTACCAGTGGGTTACGGAAATGTGGCATAGGTGCCGACTTCTGACACACAGGGCTGGAGGAACAATACTTTTCTATTCCCTTCATGACCCCAGGCCAATAGAATCTCTGCAATACCCTCTCTCTGGTTTTCTCTGTCCCCAGATGACCTCCCAGAATGTGTCCATGAGCCAATTCTAACACCAACTTCCTGTAAGGTTTGGGCACTACAAGTTGCTCAATGGTTTCTTCTGCCCTTTGAGCCACTCGATATAGCAGGTCCTTTTCCATAGTGAAGTAAGGATAAGGGCAAGTCTTATCTGGGTTCACTAACTCGCCATCTATTTTCACCACATTTTCCCGTGCCTTTATTAGGGTGGGGTCTTTTAACTGTTCTGTGGCAAAATTTTCCCTGTGAACCTCAAGATCCGAAAACTCCACAGACGGCATGTTTTCATCTGAGGATGTTGGCTCCTCCCCAGTTTCTCGAGTTTCCCCCACCAATACCGACAAGGGAAATTCAGGAGAGTCCTCACCACTCCCAGAGGAATTCTGGTCATCTTCCTGGTTTATAGGGGCACCAATGGGGGCCTCAGGACAATCCCAGAGTTCCCAGAATTTTGGAAAATCCCTTCCCACAATAGCATCATGTGGTAAGTGAGACACTAACCCCACCTGATGAGAGAGGTTACCTTTGGGGGTCTCAAAAAACACTGAAGTCACAGGATACTCTCGGGTGTCCCCATGCACACAAATAACAGCCACCCTGTTCTTCCCAGAGACCTCTGTAGTAACTAATTCAGCTTTTATCAATGTTACCAGGCTACCTGAATCTAGCAACACATCAACATGTCTACCATTAATACACATTTTACATAAATGTTTCTCAGGTCCCCGAATGGCAGTGCATGCAACTGTCGCAAACAGCGACTGACGTCTCTCCCTTATAAAGTCACATTGCATAGGCTCATCCACAACTGGGCAATTGGCTGCAATATGTCCCTCTTGCCGGCAGCGGTAGCAAATAATCTTTTTCGCTGCCTCTTGCAGCATGGGCTTCCTGGGCTGCTCCCGCCAGACCTTAGGTAGAACTCCCACCATCTCACTCTCTCCACCCTCACCCCTTGGAGTCATCTTACCCGCCACTGGGGATGATCTGGTCTTAGGGGGGAAAGTCCGTGAGTCCCTGGAAGAGGTGGTCAAGTTCTCTGTAGCCAAGTACCTCTCAACCAGATACACAAGTTTATCTGCATTTTCTGGGTCTCCATGGCTTACCCATTTTTGGATGGCAGTAGGAAGAGCTCTCAGGAAACGATCCATAACCACACGTTCCACAATGTTTGGTGCGGTTAAAATCTCTGGCTGCAGCCACTTCCTGCTCAGGTGAATGAGATCATACATTTGAGACCTGGGAGGTTTTCCAACCTGAAAAGTCCAGTTATGCACACGCTGAGCCCGGACTGCCAGGGTGACACCCAGCCGTGCCAATATTTCTGCTTTTAGCACCACATAGTCTTTTGCTTGTTCAGGCTCTAGGTCATAATAAGCTTTCTGCGATTCCCCAGTTAACAGAGGGGCCACCAGTCCAGCCCACTGCTCCTTAGGCCACTTTTCCCTTTCAGCAGTCCTTTCAAATGTGGTCAAAAACACCTCCGGATCATCCTCTCCAGTAATTTTTGTCAGTAAACGGCTCACACCAAAGGATGCGGTATTATTGTAACCACTTGCTTCATTGGTCTGCGGACGTTGCTGTATCAATGTCTCTATTTGCTGTTGAAAGCTCTGCTCTTGCTTCTGCAACAGGTCTATGAAGCGGGCTTCAGATCGCTGCTGGGCTTGTTGCTGAGCTTCCAAACTCTGCTGCAAAGTTGCATTTATCTGCTGCTGATTTGCATTTGTCTGCTGCTGGGCTTGTTGCTGAGCTTCCATACTCTGCTGATGAGCTTTCTGCTGGGCTGCAAGGCTCTTTTGTAAAGCCGCATTTGTTTGCTGCTGATTTGCATTTGCTTGCTGCTGATTTGCATTTGCTAGAGCCAGCTGTCTCAGTATCTCCTCCATGCTGGCCCTTTAAAAAAATTGAAAAAAAACTGCCAAAATTCTCCACCAACTGTGAGGGGTTAGCTCGGTAGCGGGTGTGTGTGACCCCCTGGATGGGTTCATAACACAAAGTCAGGCACAGCAGACAGCGGTGTAGGTGCAAAAAAAAACAAAAGATCCGGTTTATTTAGGCTACATGCAGTGATACATATAACAGCCAAACAAAATAAAACAAGAAAATAAATCCTGGTCAGCTTGACCTCTAACTACACACGTAGACTCCCTGTCTAACAACTGGGTGCAGCCTTGTGCTGCCCCAGTCCCTGTCTCTATTGTAGGGGTTTGCCACACAGGCGTTAACTCACCGCACAGAACAGATCTCAGACTCCCCAGTCTATACACACAAAACTGGTTCCAGGATGGAGCATCTCCCTATGCATGCTGGGGTTTTTTGTAGAGGCCTTAATGAGCCCACTTACTACAGCTGGGCTCATTAACTCTTCCCCTCTAATTGTAAAAGTCTGCATAAAGCCTGAATCTAGGACACACATATTTCCCATCCTGAATACAACCAGGTGATTTTACCTGCGTGCTGCCACACTTACATGAGCACTTCTGGACTGTTGACTTCAAAGCAGGTCAGTGTCAACAGCATGCTCTGGAACCCTTGAGGATACAGTACTGAATCTGTGTTATTTTCACATGCACACAAACTTTCTACGTTTAATTTGCCTATACAGCCTTTCTCCTAACAGGGGCCAGTCCCACCCCTCCCACCACAATAATAGGATTTTTAAAACAGCTTGCCTGTAAAATCCTTTGCTTGGAGTACATCATAGGACACAGTGCCTCAAGTATGTACTTAGTGGGTTATGGACCTACCTTCAGGTGTTGACACTGGTATAACCAATACAGGAAGTTGACTCTGCTATATAACCCCTCCTCCTTCCAGGAGCACTCAGTTTTTGTAGCCAAGCAATATAAGCAATATACCCTCACCTCATAAAACAGAGGGGTGAGAGCTCTGTGTCCTATGATGCACTCCAAGAAAAGGATTTTATTTTATAGGTAAACTGTTTTAAAAATCCTATTTTCTTTATCGTACATCATAGGACACAGAGCCTCAAGTACTTGCTTAGTGAGATGTCCCATAGCAATGCTACTTGAGGGGAGGGAAACACAACCCGTAGGGCAACCCCAGACCTGAGAACTTTATAATGCTGCCTGCAGCACACTGCACCCAAAGGCAATATCCTCATTCCATCTTACATCCACTTGATAAAACTTTGCAAATGTATATACTGAAGACCAAGCCGTGGCCTTACAGATCCGAGACATGGAGGCCTGGTGACGCACTTCCCAAGGAGCACCAACCGCTCTGGTAGAGTGCACCTTAACTTGAAAAGGGGGAATCTTTCGCTTTAAATCATAAGTTTGAATTATAACTTGCCAAATCCACTTAGTGACAGTGGATTTTGACTCTGCCTGTCCTCTTTTAGGACCCTCTGGCAGAATAAATAAGACATCAGTTTTAGGAATCTGAGCAGTGTTCTTCAAACAGATCTTCACTGCTCTCACTACATCAAGACAATGTAGTGACATGAATAATCAAATATGGCTCTTTACAAGAAAGAGTAGCCAATTCTGACACCCTCCTTGCTGAGGATATAGCAACCAAATATACCAGCTTCCTTGTCAAACGGACTAAAGGAATATGCTGTAACGGTTCAAATGGCTGTTTTTGTAACACAGACAAAACTAAATTTAAATCCCAGGGGCTTAAGGGTGATTTAACAGGCAGATTAAACCCGCAGCACTCCTCGCATGAAACCTTGGACTAAAGAATGCATAGCCAGCAGTCTTTGAAATAAAAATTGATAAGGCTGAGACTTGGCCTTTAATAGTAGGGCCAACTTGATCTCTACGCTTAATGGTAGCAGGTCTGGCCTTAGTGGGAGGGCCCATGGGTCCTCCGCTGCCATATTTATGATTTCTGCATACCATGACCTTCTGGGCCATGCTGGTGCTACCAGTATTACCGACTTTCTTTCCAGCTTGATCCTGCAAAGAAGCTGAGGCAGCAACTGAATGGGGGGGAAATGCATAGATCAGTGAGAACTGATCCCACAGGGTCACTAACGCATCTGTTCCGTATGCGAGTGGGTCCCTTGTCCTTGACACAAAGTTGACTAGCTTTGTGTTGAATCAGGGCGCTTAGAAAAGGTCTACGTCCGGAGTCCCCCATCTTTGGCAAATAGCCTGAATTTTTTTTGATATGAAGAGACTATTCCCTCGGGAATAACTGTTGGCAGCTTAGGTAGTCCGCCTGCCACTTCTCTACAACCAGAATGAAACTGCTGAAAGGCATGAGACATTCTCTTCTGCCTAAGTTAGAATATGGTTCACCTCTCTCTGAGCTGAGAGACTTTTGGTCCCCCCTTGGTGATTGATATAGGCCACAGCCATGGCATTGTCGGATTGAATCCCGACAGGATAATTCTTTAACCTGGAGGTCCAGGTTCTTGATCACTGTCTCTGGACAGTCATCTTCTCTAGTACTGCCCCCCAGCCTGAAAGGCTGGCATCTGTCATTACTACCTTTCAGATAATTGGTCTGAAGCAGCTTTAGCAAGTTCTGAGCTAGTAACCATCAACTGAGGCTTTGGGACACTCTTGGGGACAGCCACATTGGCAAAAAAGCTTGAATCCTCTTGTTCCAAGCAGACAGGATACAGTTTTTAAAAAGTCTCAAATGGAATTGGGCATAGGGAACTGCTTCGAATTAAGCTACCATCCTTCATAACAACCTCCTACAAAGGCGAATTGAAGGATTTCTCTTTGACCTGATCATCCTCACCAGCTCTTGTATGGAGCTGATCTTTGCGGGAGGCAACAACACCCTTTTCTGGGCTGTGTCTATGATCAGGCCCAGATACTCCAGCCTCTTTAGTGGCTTTAAAGAGAATTTCTTTAGGTTGAGAATCCAACCTAGACTCTCCAGGTAACGGCTTGCAATGGCTACACCTTGCTTCAAGCGAGCCACTGACTGGTCTATTAACAATAGATCATCAAAAGTAAGCCAAGACAGTTATGTCCTGTGCCCTTAAGAGGTAGGGCTAGTATTTTTATTCGGCCCCCTTGAACTTTTCAACCTTTTGCCACATTTCAGGCTTCAAACATCAAGATATAACATTTTTATTTTTTGTGAAGAATCACCAACAAGTGGGACACAATTGTGAAGTGGAACAAAATCTATTGGATTTTTGAAACATTTTTTAACTAATAAAAAAATGAAAAGTGGGGCGTGCAAAATTATTTGGCCCCCTTGCGTTAATACTTTGTAGAGCCACCTTTTGCTGCGATTACAGCTGCAAGTCGCTTGGGATATGTCTCTATCAGTTTTGCACATCGAGAGACTGAAATTCTTGCCCATTCTTCCTTGCAAAACAGCTTGAGCTCAGTGAGGTTGGATGGAGAGCATTTGTGAACAGCAGTTTTCAGCTCTTTCCACAGATTCTCGATTGGATTCAGGTCTGGACTTTGACTTGGCCATTCTAACACCTGGATACGTTTATTTGTGAACCATTCCTTTGTAGATTTTGCTGTATGTTTGGGATCATTGTCTTGTTGGAAGATAAATCTCCGTCCCAGTTTCAGGTCTTTTGCAGACTCCAACAGGTTTTCATCCAGAATGGTCCTGTATTTGGCTGCATCCATCTTCCCCTCAATTTTTAACCATCTTCCCTGTCCCTGCTGAAGAAAAGCAGGCCCAAACCATGATGCTGCCACCACCATGTTTGACAGTGGGGATGGTGTGTTGAGGGTGATGAGCTGTGTTGCTTTTACGCCAAACATATCGTTTTGCATTGAATGAATGAATGAATGAATGAAATACTTGTATAGCGCACAATGCGAACTGAATCGCCTCTAGGCGCTGTTTGTGGGCAAAAAGTTGGATTTTGGTTTCATCTGACCAGAGCACCTTCTTCCACATGTTTGGTGTGTCTCCCAGGTGGCTTGTGGCAAACTTTAGACCAGACTTTTTATGGATATCTTTGAGAAATGGCTTTCTTCTTGCCACTCTTCCATAAAGGCCAGATTTGTGCAGTGTACGACTGATTGTTGTCCTATGGACAGACTCTCCCACCTCAGCTGTAGTTCTCTGCAGTTCATCCAAAGTGATCATGGGCCTCTTGGCTGCATCTCTGATCAGTCTTCTCCTTGTCTGAGCTGAAAGTTTAGAGGGACGGCCAGGTCTTGGTAGATTTGCAGTGGTCTGATACTCCTTCCATTTCAAAATGATCGCTGCACAGTGCTCCTTGTGATGTTTAAAGCTTGGGAAATCTTTTTTGTATCCAAATCCGGCTTTAAACTTCACCACAACAGTATTACGGACCTGCCTGGTGTGTTCCTTGGTCTTCATGATGCTCTCTGCACTTTCAACAGAACCCTGAGACTATCACAGAGCAGGTGCATTTATACAGAGACTTGATTACACACAGGTGGATTCTATTTATCACCATCAGTCATTTAGGACAACATTGGATCATTCAGAGATCCTCGCTGAACTTCTGGAGTGAGTTTGCTGCACTGAAAGTAAAGGGGCAGAATAATTTTGCACGCACCACTTTTCAGTTTTTTATTTGCTAAAAAAGTTTAAAATATCCAATAGATTTAGTTCCACTTCACAATTGTGTCCCACTTGTTGGTGATTCTTCACAAAAAATTACAATTTTGTATCTTTATGTTTGAAGCCTGAAATGTGGCAAAAGATTGAAAAGTTCAAGGGGGCCGAATACTTTCGCAAGGCACTGTAGGGACATGCAGATAAGCATCTCTGATGTCGATGGATGCCAGAAGTTCTCCTCCTTATAGGATGGAAACAACTGACCTGATTGACTCCCTGCAAAAGGAGCAGATCTTCAGGAACTGATTTAGATTCTGTGGATCTAGAATTGATCTGACATCTCCATTTGGCTTTGGTAACGTAAACAGGTTTGAGTAAACCCCAAACCTTGCTCTTGATGGTGCCAAGTTTGAATCTGCCATGAGGATCCATGCACCACCCTGGGTGATTATGAGGACGAGGATGTTTGTAGGCTTCATTATACCCATTATGCCTGTTTAAAGCTCACTTAAATCGTCCAATGCTCCCGCTTCTAAGAGAGCCGGAGTTTGAGCTTGAGCCGTACTGAGTCGTGCTGACAAGGTGTGCAGCGACTGCCGAGATTGCAGTGTGAACCCAAACCGTGAGTGAGAGGAAGTTTTGAGAGGAAGTTTCAATCTGCCCGGGACTTGCCTAGGACCTGCCTGAGACCCTGAGAGTCTAAGACCCTTCTCCTCCGGTTTCTCCTCCCCCGGTCTCTGCCGGACCTAGTGCCTGCTCTATTCTGGATGAGAGCGGAACACTGTGGGACACGAGGCGAGGCTGTAGCCCTTCCCCCTCTCCTGCCTGTCAGAGAGGTCAGTGGGGAAGGCAGATGGCATTAGACTGATTGATGGCTGTTCAGCCTGTAGCAGAGGTAGAGCTGAGGCTGGTGCTGGGAGGAGAGGAGAGTAAGGAAGAAGATAAAGGGGGGGGGAGTGACTGAAATGTCTGTCTGAGCCTGCCTGAAATTTGCCGCTGCTAGTGCTGTTGCCGTTGCTCCTGCCAAGACGCCTGAGGGCACCATTCCAAAACCATCTATGCGCGGAGGTGAGGATCCAGCAAGCACCGTGTGATGCTGAGGTATTGGAAACAGGATGGCGGAGCTGGTTGGCTACTGGTCGGTTGCTGTGAATCAGGATAGTCTGTCCTGCAGAATCTCACAGAAATCCACATTGAAATCTACTCCAAAGGCACTTTCTTCTCTTTTTTTTTTCTTCTCCCCCTGCTGATGCCCTGAGATCTGAGGAGGCAGAGAAGCATACTGCATATATTGTTTTGAATCGACTAGAAGCCTGAGGACCGGGTAGGACTGTTTAATAGTTTTAATAGACAATTTATAGAAAAGTAAATCTCGGTTAAAAGCCTAGAATGAAACCTAGAATGAACTCTGTCCTTTGAACTCTATCCTGTACTTCCCTATATGCTTAAATGTACTAGGACAAATTGAAGGTTTTTTCTCCAGAGAGGGTATCTGAGGGGACAATTAAAAAGGATCATCTAAAAGCTCACCTGGGAAGGAAAAAAAAAAAAAAAAAACACTTTTGAAGCCGTGTCCCAGGAAACTATCTTGCTTTATTGTGGGGTCAAGATGGTATGAAATGCCTGCTTGTAATTCTTGTAATGTTTTAGTATTTTGAACTCAAAACCATAGTGGTGGAACCCTGAGATCACATTTACTGTTTAAACGTATTTTTTTAATTTTTTATCTCTGGTCCACTCTGGGCTCCACCCCTAAAGTTTTGTACTATACTGCTTTATTTGGTATTTCTGGTATAAATTGGTTGGAGCTCCGTAAAAAAATAAAAAAAAATTGGTGTAGCAAATATTTAAAGGTTACACTGGAACATACATTTTTTTTTTTAAATGTATATTTATTGAAATTTTTTTTGTAAACAGTACAAAAATGTCATAAATACGGTACAGTAGTCAATAACATTGGTTAGACATAGTAGGGGCACCATATTGTAGGTTACAATTAGGTCAAGTGATACACCATGAAGCTGTATAGAATGGTGATGGCATAACTGAAAAAGGAAGATAGAACGAGTCAAAACATTGAAAACCAGACGTGTGGGTAAGTACGGGTGTCTTTGGTCTGATACGATATAATGCAGTAAACAAAATATTAAATCTCCCTAAGGTTACTTAAGGAAGGGTTGGCACAAGGGGCAACAAAGGATTTTGGGTTGAACATGGAGGCATCCCATGGGTCCCATATCTTAAAAAAATTTAGGCAAGGAATCATGAGCTATTGCCGTCAAATATTCCATCCTACGCATGTGAGCAATGGACGAGACCACATGTGCTTGCGTGGGAGGTATGGGAGATAGCCAATGAGCCGGTATTACTCTCTTGGCAGCTAGGAGTATAAAAGCCATCAGTTTTTTAGCATATTTAGGGAGATCTAGGATCGGAAGGCCTAAAAGGTAATGTGTCGGAGTCAGTGGGATATCTCTTTTCAATATTGATTGGAGAATGGATTGGACCATAGACCAAAAAGATGTGATACGTGGACAGTCCCAAAAGATATGAAGGTGTGTGCCGATGTCCTGTAGGCACCTCCAGCATAAACGAGACAGTGAGGGATCATACTTATGTAAAACTTCGGGGGTCCTATACCAAAACATTAGTACTTTATAAGCAGTTTGTTTCTGTTCGACACATCTCGAAACTTTGGAGATGGAAGTCCAGATCTCCTGCCATTGAGGGAGAGAAATAGTAGCGGGTAGGATTTTGGCCCACTTCCGCATATAAATGTGAGAATCTAAAGTGGGGGGCATTGAGTCATGAAGAATCCTGTAAATAGCGGATATGAGACCCTTCTGGCGTGAGCCCTGGGTGCACAGAATTTCAAAGGCGTTAGGTTTCTCTAGGCTCATGGCAGGAGATACGGAGCAAAAGTAGTGTTTAAATTGAAGGTAGGTGAAAATGGACCGTTGTGGAATGTCGAATTTGTCTTGTAAGTCTGGGAAAGATAAAAGTTTGCGGGACACTGGGTGAACTAAGTGGCAAAGTTGGAAAATGCCTGCTTGAGTCCACGGGGTCATAGCCACTGTGGACAGACTGTTAGGTATGTCCGGGTTGTGGGTAACATTTAAAAGGGGTGGACAGGGGGAGGAGAGAGAGAATTTCTTGTGGCATTTTTTTTCCAAATATCCAGAGTAAATAGTATAGGAGCTAGGCAAATACGTCTGAGTTGTGATATAGAAGAGGATAAGTCAGACCATAGCATAGAACAAGGATGGACCGGGTCAGTGATGCTCATTTCTATCTCCGCCCATCGACTCGTCGCAGAAAAGGAGGACCAGGAGACCGTCGTAGATAAGGGAGTCGCGTAATAATATCGTATAATATCGGGAGCTCCCAGACCTCCGTGTGAGCGCGGTGCGAAGACAACCGTATGGGAAATTCTATGTGCTTTGTCACCCCATATGAATTTAGTAAAGGCCCTCTGGATATTGCGAAGCTGGGGAATGGGAAGGGCAACAGGCAAAGTTTCGAAAAGATACAAAAATTTAGGGAGTATCGCCATTTTGAGGACATTTATCCTACCTAAAAGGGGACATTCCATCCATTTACGGAGTAGACTGTGCGTTTCTGAAATTAAAGAGAGAAAGTTAGCCTGGTATAGCGTGCAATAGGATGCTGTTAAATGAATGCCTAAATACTTGAGTGAGTCCGAGCGCCACTGGTAGGGAAAGGTGTTGCGTAAAGCGGTGAGGAGTGAGGGAGGGATGTGAATGGGGAGCGCTTCGGTTTTAGCTGTATTAACTTTGTATCCTGATATATTACCGAACGTTTCTAGGAGGGCATGGAGGTTGGGGAGTGAGGTGTGAGGTTTAGTTAAAGTAAGCAATATGTCGTCTGCAAACAAGGACAGCTTGTATTCTTTCCGTCGTAAAGAGACTCCCCTAATGTCCGAGTCTTCCCGAATGTGTGCTGCCAGGGGTTCAAGGCAAATATAAATAACAAGGGGGAAAGGGGGCAGCCCTGTCTGGTACCATTGCTATGTGTAAACGTTGGGGATTTGAAGGATGCCAATTGAACTTGTGAGGTGGGATGGGAATAGAGGGCTTGAAGAGCCGATACAAAGGAGCCTGAAAAACCGTAGCGTGCAAGTGTGGCAAACATGTAGGGCCACCCAAGCCTATCAAAAGCCTTTTGGGCATCTAGGCTGAGAATAAGAGCAGAGTGGGAGGTTTTATCGAGCATGTCAATTAGATCAATGGTACGTCTGGTGTTGTCGTCCGCCCGTCTACCTAAAACGAAACCCACTTGATCGTTATGAACAAGGGAGGGGATTAGGAAAGAAAGTCTGTTGGCTAGAATTTTTGTAAAGATTTTATAATCCGAGTTCAGTAGGGCAATGGGCCTGTAATTATCTGGCAGGGATGGGGGTTTGTCCGGTTTCGGAAGGACTGTGATATGAGCGTGTAAGAATTGCGAATGTGGAGTGACCCCTTTTTGTAAGGAGGAGTAGAGTTTTAATAAGTGGGGGCCGAGGATGGGAAGGAAGTCTTATAATATTGATATGGTAGACCGTCAGGCCCAGGGCACTTATGTAAGGGCAGTTCCTTCACTACTGCTGCCAACTCTTCTGTCGAGATATCTGCATTAAGGGTGGCTACCTGTGACGGTGATAGTTTAGGCAACTTTAAAGGGGAGCAAAAAGAATCAAAAGCCTCTTGAGTGAATAAGTGTTTAGGGTCAGAAGCTAAACAGTTGTACAATTTGTCATAAAATGAGCCAAAAACTTTGGACATCGTCAAAGCACAATGGGTCGGGGAGCCGTCAGCCTGAAGGAGGAGTTCAGGATAAGATTGAAAAGGACGTGGTTTAAGCTTGTTTACTAGCATCCTGTGGGGTTTGTTAGCGAACTCATAAAATTTCTGCTTTGCCCAAATTAGGGCCTTAGAACATTTTTGCATATCTAGCGATTTCAAACGCTCACGGAGGGTTGTGACTGTGCGCAGACGGGTCACCGTAGGGGAAGCCAGAAGCAGATCTTCAGCTTTACGGAGCTGTAAGAGGGTGTCTTGCCTCTGGGCTGCCGAGTCCTGCTTTAAGCGGGCGCCGGCAGAGATACACGCACCTCTAAAAAACGCCTTGTGGGCTTCCCATAGGGGTAGACACCTCCGCCACTGAGCCCTCATTCAGTTGAAAAAATTCAGATACATTTTGGGACAGTTGAGCCTCGACAATGGGGTTGTGGAAGAGAAAGTCATTGAGTCTCCAATGACAGGTTCTCGGGATGGAGCAGGCAAGAGCCAAGTCAAGCTGAACCGAGGCATGATCTGACCACGTTATGGGGTTCAGCTCCAACGCCACCGCCGATGTCAATAAAGGTGCTGATATAAAAAGGTGGTCCAGTCTGGAGTACATCTTATGTGGGGGGGAGAAAAATGAAAATTGTCTGCTAGTGGGGACGTTCCACTTTAGATGAGGGAGTGGAAGGAAAAAGCGTCTGTCTGTCTCTCCTAGGAGACATGACCATGTTGAAATCCCCCCCATGATCATGAAGGGTTGAGCGTATTTACCTAAGCTGTCCAATAAGTCAGAAAGAAATTGGATTTGGCCCGAGTTAGAAGCATACACATTAATCACAGTAAGAGAGCGTGAGAGATATTCGCAGTCCAGGAGGATATATCTACCATGGGGATCTATAAACGAAGATTTTACCCTTAACGGGCAAGATTTCTTAATCAGGATTGCAACCCCTGCTTTGCCAGAGGAGTCAGAAGCCAAAAAAGAATTCGGAAAGTGTTTAGCAGCAAATTTAAGAGAACCCCCGGGGCGGAAATGAGTCTCCTGGACCAGGACTATGTCTGCAGCTGAAGATTTGAACTCTTTCAGAGCCAGCCAGCGCTTATGAATAGAGTTCAAGCCCTTAACATTATAAGTAAGAACCCTTAAAGCCATCTGTATGGATTGGCATTAATGCAATGTAAGCAGAACAAACATGTAGTAACCAAAAATACCCGTAAGAATTAACTAGGCAATATAAACCATGGTGTATCCTGTGGGATAAAAGCAGATGTATGCATATAACATCAACTATAAGGAAAAAGGCTATACAATACCTTGAGCAATGTAGGTCAAAAACAGCAAATAGGCCAAAAAAAAAGGCCTATAACAAGAAAAAAGAAAGAAAAAAAACGGGGAAAAAGAGCCTGGGGGGTAAAAACCACCCAGGAGTCCACGGCCTAGGCCGCGGAACAAACAGAGGCACACAAGGGGTTCCATCTCATCTGGAGTGGTACCCCTCGACACCTTCCGACAGCGCCTAAAGATAGCCAAAAAAAAAGACAATTCAACTTTACTCTAGTCCATAGGAGTGATGAAAAACCCAAAATAACGGGCAAGGCTAACCCCAGAACAGGGGAAACATGGTGACATAGGGGCCGAAGTCAATCCCAACCAGGGTTTGGGAAATGGGTCCCTCTCAGGGGGGGTGTCTGACAAATGGTGAGTGTTGAGGGGTAGAAAAGTTCTTCTGCGACCTCTGCCGAGCGGGGGTCCAGAGTCGTCCTGGGATGGAGGTGGGTTTAGGCGTCACGGGAAGAGGAGTGGGGTCTTCATCTGGAATCGGTGGTAGACCAAGGCTGCGGATAAATGCTTCACTTTCCTGTAAGTCTCTCATGGAGTATTGGATTCCATCTTTTGAGGCGGATAGGCGGAAGGGGAAACCCCATCGGTACGGGAGTTGGTGATTCTGTAGGTGCGTAGTCACCGGTCGGAAGCTTCTGCGTTTGGCAAGGGTGATCGGAGATAAGTCGCTGAAAATCTGTATCTTCGCCCCCTTAAACTCTAGGCGGGATTTGTTGCGGGTAGCCACTGTTAAAACTGTTAAAGCCTCCTTACTGTCATAGTAATGAAAGCGTACTATAATGTCTCTGGGGTTGGCACCCGCTGGGGGCTTGGGGGCCAGGGATCTGTGTGCCCTATCCAGTCTCCAGTCAATGTCCGGAATCCGGGGGGCCACCACATTGAACAAGCTGAGAAGATAAGGTTTAATCTCTCCCTCGCTAACGGTCTCCGGCACGCCTCTGATACGTAAATTTTGACGGCGTTCCCTGTTCTCCAAGTCTTCTTGCTGGGATTGAAGCTGGGAGATTGATTGTTTCAGGCCAGCGTTATCATCTTCCAACACGTGAACGTATTGTATCAGATCATCAAACTTTGTTTCCAAGACATCGGTGCGCTCACCAATTTGGGCTATCTCTCCCCGTAGTTCGTGTGCAAGCTTTCCCATTTCTTTAGAGACGTTGCTGGTCAGATCTTGCAGTAGGGCCTTAAGTTTGTCGTCAAGGACTTCTACCGTGACAGGGGCGGCCATTGCTTCTGGTGCGGCGTCTGGGGAAAGCTGAGAAGCGTTTCGCGTCCCCCCTTGAGAAGGCGTTTGTGCGGACAGGGTGGCTGTCAAGGTTGGGGAAGGTGATGTAGGTCTGCTCAGAAAGCGATCAAGTGTCTGTGAGGGTCGCAGGTCTGGAGATTGCGACTGAGTGGGATGTTTTGGCCTGTATTTCACCATGAGGCGTTTGGACTAGAAGTCAGACAATTGTGCTGTCCCCCGTTGTAAAGATGCTGGTTATGCGTTGTAGGGGGAGTAGGAAGGCGGCTTAGGGCGACATATAACAGTTACATGGCCTGGAACATACATTTGAGCATCTAAACGCTGACTAAATATTACCTTTTCCTCAGAATAATACAGGTTTAAATATGTTGCTTAACGGGACGACTGAAGGTTTTTTTTTTTGTTTTGTTTTTAGGTATATTTTTTTTTTTTAGGTATCTGCAGAGACTTGATTCAACTTTTTTTTTTTTTAGTTTATTAATATTTACTCCCTCAGTTGCTGACTGTTCTCTATGCACCTCCTATTTATTGGAATATTGCATGTTTTATGATCTGACGGTTGTAGGGGGCAGTTGAAATAATCTGAAGAACAGGGTAACGCTTGAGGCCCGAGGTTGAGTAATAATTTTAGTATCTGATACTCTAACCAACTCTATTACTTGTCATCCCTAATATACAAATATTTACAAAAATGTATTACTATAGCTAGTATTAAAATAGATACTTGCTGATCTTCCTAGACTTCCCATATATTGTTTTGCATACACAATTTAGTAACAAGGTTTATTGTAAGTCTGTTGCTGAGATATTGCTGAGATATTGAATGAATACAAGGAATAATAACTCAGGGAAAGAAGATATGGGGAGAAAAGGGGCAAAAACGAATCAGGAAGATAGTCAGAACAGTAACACTATAAAAACATATATGGTATAGAGCCGAGTAAAAAACGGAACATAAAAGTTAAAATACAACCGCATCTGCAACCGAATCTGAAAGTGTAGAGGCTACAAGATCCTCCCTAGAAGATCAAATGAATATACGGGAGGGGCCTAGGGAAGATAATTCCCATGCCTTGGGGGAGGGGGAAGCAAGTGACCTGAAGGATCAACAACAGAAGAGGGTAGGAGATAAAGATATGGATAGATCACATGTTCTTCCCACCAAGCAAGATATGGCAGAGATGATGTCTCATCTAGAATGTATGGATAAAGGAGAACTGAATGCTACTAGAATGGAGATACAAAATGTACTACAAAGGGTTGAAGAATCCGAAGCACATTTGGAGGAGCATAAAAAAAGCTATTTTACATCTACGCACGAGGGCGGAATCAGATTGGCGGGAAATGAGGTATATACGTTATAGACTGGAAGATCAGGAGAACCGTAGTAGTCAAAACAATCTGAGGATTTGTGGTCTACCTGAGTCAGTGAAGAACAGCGATCTGGAAAAAACAGTCAGTGAGATGACTTAGATAAAGAAATCATCCCCTATACATTTTGATAGAGTACATTGGATACAAAAAACTATGGCAACAACTGACGCGGCAAGAGATGTAATAGTGAGATTTACTCACTACGAAATAAAATAAGTCTCAAAAGCCATGAGAAGTGCTGCACAAATTAAAATCAATGGGAGCGAGATACAAATTTTTATGGACTTATCACAAGAGACCTTATTTAGAAGGAGAGCGCTGAAACCCCTAAAAAATCAGTTACAGGTGAAACAAATCACATACAGATGGGGCTTTCCAGCATGCCCGATTGCTAAAAATCAAGGGATATCAGCTATACAATTTCCAGAAGACTTGAAAGACTTCTGTAGCAAATTTGATCTGCCATGCATCAACTTAGAGAACTGGGAAAAGAAGCCACCCGAATGGAGAAAGTTAACAGTTCAGCAATGGGAAAAAGTTTAGTGTGCACTGAATAGAATATACAAGGGCCTAAATAAATAAAGGATTAGCATGGGATAGATTAAGGGTATCATGTTTTAATAAGGTAGAAAATACGCCCGGTGGTACATGGGGGTCAGGAGATGCCTGCCCGCTCCCCCACTCCCATTCCTAAATTTGGGATGAGGTCTGGGGGCCCGGGCGGACATGTCATAACCCCCAAGGTAGTCCCTGCCCGCCTGGCCGCTCACAATCTGAGCGGGAGTGAGGCAGGCCATATTAGGAGGGGAAGTTGGGAGGGGGTAGGGAGGGTCCCCAAGAGGAACCCTACTGGGGAGGGATTAGGAGTTGTATGGATTTGTTATGTATTGTCTAATTGTCAGTCACTTGGATCATCTCAGATGAATTAGAAGTACCCACTTCCCCACCTCACAGTAAAAATGCATGGGATTTTGATATTTACTTTTACAAGATATGGCACCATTGAAGATAGTGACATACAATGTTAGGGGTAAAAATAACCCCAGTAAGCGGCATCAAATATTACAGGAATTAGAAAGTTTATCCTTGAATATCATATTTTTACAAGTGACCCACTTTAAATGGTCATCCAGGGTTGGATTGAACTCTAAGAATTTCCCTGTCTGGTTCCATGGATACTCTTCAGATAAGAGATCTAAAGGAATAGCAATAGGTTTCGATAATAATACACTATTTAATTTAAAGGGAATAGAATCCGATTCAGAAGGGAGATATCTGTTCATTAAGGGCTCCATGTTTAATATTGATTATACATTGGTGAACATATACCGGCCCAATATCCACCCTTGTACCTTCTTGAAGAAGGTAATGAATAAGCTAGAAAAGTTTAAGGAAGGGAAAGTTATTATGGCAGGGGACTTCAAATTTTGTGCTTGATCCAGCCCTGGATACCCAGTCCTTCTCTTTACGTTAGAGGGCAAACATCTTAGGGCAGTAAAACAAAAACTACATCAGCAACAGCTTGTGGAGGCTTGGAGAATCATGCATCCCAGGGGGAGGGATTTCACATATTTTTCTCAGATACACTCTTCATACTCGAGAATTGATTATGTCTTCATGGACCATCAGCTGCTAGAGGGGTTACTTAAGGCAGAGGTGAAATCAATCACCCTCTCGGATCATACCCCGGTTATTGTCAGCTTGGAATTAAAAAATATACCGGATAGGCATAGAACCTGGAGGCTGGATGAATCACTCCTGTACGACCATAGTATAGTAGAGGAATTTGAAAGGGACATGTTTTTTTTTCTTTAAAGAGAACAATGTTGAGAACATCGACCCAACTATACCATGGGAAACACATAAAGTAGTTATGAGACTTAATAACAGAAGGGGCCAAGAGGAAAAAAAATCTGGATAGCCCAGAAACAATCTCTATTACAAGAGATTCAGGATTTGGAACAGCTACATAAACATTTTAACAATAATAAAGTTAAGATAGAACTGATAGGAAGACGAGAGGCACTGAGGGACTTAATGGAACAAGAGGCTAAGCGAGCATTCATGAGAATAGAAAAAAAGCAGTATGAATGAACCGATCCGGGAAAATGCTGGCGGGTGTGATTAAACCTAGAAGGAAGGTAAGTTATATTGCAAAAATGTAAGATAAAAAGGGAGAAATTGAATATTCCACTAAGGATATAAGCAAAGTCTTTTTTGAGTATTATCAATCAATGTATAATGTAAATGCTACTCAAGACTTTGAAGACAGACAAAACAGAAGCCAAAATATAGAACAGTATCTAGAGAAGATCCAGTTGCCGGGGTTATCAGAGGGGGATTCAAGTAAACTAAAAAAAAAAGATATATCTCTAGTGATGAAATTGAGCAGGCGATTAGGAAAAGTGAGGGGGGTAAAAGTCCGGGTCCAGACTGATATACATACCTATACTTTAAGAAGTTTATTGGTATTCTGACTCCATTTTATCACTCTTACATAAACTCCACTGGGGAGGGCTTGAAAATCTGTCCAGAAGCCTTGGGGGCATACATATCACTTATAGGAAAGGAATGAAAGGACCCAAAGGTGTGCTCAAGCTTCAGGCCAATATCCTTGATCAATGAGGACTTTAAAAAATATGCTCAGATCTTGGCCAAGAAATTGAGACCCCCTCATGCCTTAGTGCATTGAGAAAGATGAAGCAGGGTTTGTCCCCAGGAGGGAGGTAAGAGACAACATATTGAGAACAATTTTGTTAATGCATGCTGCAAAAAAGGGAAAGAAACCTGCTCTTTTTCTATCAATAGAAGCCGAAAACGCCTTTGATAGATTAGATTGGGAGTTTATGGTACGGACACTGCATAGAATTGGCTTGGGTCCACGAATGCTGAGGTGGATAGAGGCTCTTTATTTGAACCCTATGGCTAAAATTCAGGTTAATGGAACCCTGTCTGATACACTTTGGTTGTATAATGGTACACGACAGGGTTGTCCTCTTTCGCAACTACTTTTTGTGATCTCCCTGGAACCTCTTTTAGCCTCCATAAGAGCCAAGAAAATTAAGGGAATAAAAGTTGCGGGACAGGAACATAAGATATCAGCATTTGCGGATGACATTATGTTATACGTAACAAACCCGACACAGACACTCCCAGATATTTTGATGGAACTGAATGGCTATGGGGCCATCTCAAATTTTAAGATAAACATGGAGAAAACTGAGATACTAGATATCTCGGTTCCCCCAGATGAAGGTAGGGATCTTAGAATCCTATTCCCATTCAGGTGGAGGAAAAGAGGATTGAAGTATCTGGAAGTGTCTTTGTCAACACTAATAATGGATCTGTATCAAGATAATTATTTGCCCTTACTGAATAAAATTAAACAAGACTTAAAAGGCTACTTGGTTCATAGATTGTCATGGTTTGGCAGGATAAGCGTAATTAAAATGATGACCCTCCCGAAAGCCTTGTACATGTCTCCCGATAAATATCCCTGCTACTTACTTTAAAACCCTTAGATTAATAATACAAAAATGTATATGGAATAATAAAGGGAATTGTATTTCATATAAAGTCTTGAGTAGACAAAAGGAGAGAGGGGGACTATTTCTCCCAGATTTTGAAAAATACCATGAGGCAGCGTCACTGCGGAGAGTTTTGGACTGGGTCCACGGCTCTCCATATAAAAAATGGCTAACACTTGAGTCAAAATTGAGTAACTCTGCTCTAAACCAGATTATCTGGATTCCAACCCAACATAGAGGCCTCCCTAGGGATATGGCCCCAATCACTGCAGAGACATTTAGAGTATGGGATAAAGCATCTAAAAATAGATCTATGGAATATAATAGCCCTCTGTTACCCCTCACAGGTAATAACTACTTCCCTCCAGGTAAGGATAACAAACTATACTTAAAATGGACATTATAGGACCACCTGAGGTTAAAAGATGTTTTGAAAGGTAATGTTCTTTGTACATTACCTGAACTACAAGAAAAAATATGGTAAAATGCCCTGGGATGTATGGAGACATAAGCAACTTCAACATTTTGTAGGCTCTCTCCCAAAGCCGCTCCGTTCAGATAAGAGACTGGACCCATGGGAAAGACTAGTTGACAAAGGTGGGAAAAATAGACAGGGGCTCTCCAATGTATATAGCTTACTGATAACCCCCCAGAACTGGATTCCCTGTGTCGTGTGGAGAGTTGGGAAATTAAATTAAATCATTTGTTGCCCGAAAGTATGAGAAGTAAAGTTTTTGGTTATATTCACTCATCTTCAGTGGACACAGAGATGAAAGAAATTAATTATAAACTATTAACGAAGTATACTACGTTCCAATTTAATTACATAAAATTAACCCCGATCAATCATCTCTCTGTTGGAGGGACTATGGGGAGGTGGGTACCCATGAACATATATGGTGGCAGTGTCCTCTAATTCAATCATATTGGAGGTAAGTAGTGGACTGGATAAAGAAGATTAGTGGGTCGGTAATGGAACTTGATCCCTGGCGATGCCTGTTTCATGTAACAGGGATACCAAGGAATTAATACAGAAAAGCTATTACACCATTCTTGCTGAATGCAGCAAAGAAATTAATCCCGAAACAATGGAAGTCAAAAAATACTCTGACAATAAAGGATTGGTTTAGGGAGATAGATAAAAAATGTATGGAAGAAGTAATACACTTGCAAAATAATTCAGAAATAAAATATGTTAATACTTGGAAGAGCTTATTCGAATTTAGACAAACTTAGGCTTACATGAATTGCATGGGCAGTAACTAGATGTCCCGCGGTCTCCCATTTCTGCCCCCCCCCCCCTTTTCCCCCGTCTTTTCTCTTTTTCTCTCCCACCCCCCCCCCCCTCCTTTTTTTTCCTTTCACTACTATCATTGGTTTTGTTTTTGGGGTTTTTGGCACATCACTAAGGAGTAATACAAAGTTGTTAGAGAGCTGAGACTCTCTCCCCTTTATAATCAAGAGGCGTTTTCGTTGAGGGAGGAGGAGGAAGAGAGATCTAAAAAATTATTATTATTTTTTTTTGTTTTTTTCACTTGTATAAATAAGAATCACTTAGGGATTTAATAAAATAGATGTAGTTTTTTTTTTTTTTGTTTTACCACATAGTAACACAGGTGGGAGGTGGGCAGTGCCCCCACCCCCCCTTTTGTTTTTCCACTAGTATAAAAAAGAATCACTTAGGGACTTATTTAAATAGATGCTGGGGTTTTTCTATCACACAGTAACAAAGGTGGGGGGGGTTCTTTTGGGTTCTAGGCACATTATGAAGGAGAAATGCAAAGTTGGTGGAGAGTTGTGACTCTCAACTCTTCATAAATAGAAGGGCTTTTTTTTTTCTCCTTCTTTCTCTTCTCTTTCTCCCGGAAGAGGAAGTCACTACATTACATACAAGGTGAAAGAGACACTATATGGGGTCACTAATGCCGCTGTTTCGTATGTGAGTGGGCCCCTTGTCCTGGACACAAAGTTGACTAGCTTTGCGTTGAATCAGGACGCTTAAAAGGTCTACGTCTGGAGTCCACCATCTTTGGCAAATAGCCCGAAATTTTTTTGGTATGAAGAGACTATTCCCTCGGGAATAACTGTTCGCAGCTTGGGTAGTCTGCCTGCCACTACGCCCGGAATGAAACTGCTGATAGGCATGAGACATTCTCTTCTGCCCAAGTTAGAATATGGTTCACCTCTCTCTGAGCTGAGAGACTTTTGGTGCCCCCTTGGTGATTGATATAGGCCACAGCCGTGGCATTGTTGGATTGAATCCTGACAGGACAATTCTTTAACCTGGAGGTCCAGGTTCTTGATCACTGTCCCTGGACAGTCTTCTCCTCTAGTACTGCCCCCCAGCCTGAAAGGCTGGCATCTGTCGTTACTACCTTCCAGATAATTGGTCTGAAGGACCTTCCTTTCAGCAAGTTCTCAGCTAGTAACCATCAACTGAGGCTTTGGGACACTCTTGGGGACAGCCTTATTGGAAAAAAAAAGCTTGAATTTTCTTGTTCCAAGCAGACAGGATACTGTTTTGAAACAGTCTCAAATTGAATTGGGCATAGGGGACTGCTTCAAATGATGCTACCATCCCTTATAACAACCTCTTACAAAGGCGAATTGAAGGATTTCTCTTCGACCTGATCATCCTCACCAGCTCTTGTATGGAGCTGATCTTTGCGGGAGGCAAGAACACCCTTTTCCTGGCTGTGTCTATGATCAGGCCCAGATACTCCAGCCTCTTTAGTGGCTTTAAAGAGAATTTCTTTAGGTTGAGAATCCAACCCAGACACTCCAGGTAGCTTCTTGTAAGGGCTACACCTTGCTTCAAGCAAGCCAGTGACTGGTCTATTAACAATAGATCATCAAAAGTAAGCCAAGGCAGTTATGCCCTGTGCCCTTAAGAGGTGGGGCTAGTATTTTGTGAATACCTGAGGTGTTGTAGCAAGCCCGAAGGGCAAGGCTACAAACTGAAAAGTGCTTTTGTTCTACTTTGAACCACAGAAACCTCTGGTGAGGAGGAAATATAGGAACATGCAGATATGCATCTCTGATGTCGATGGATGCCAGAAGTTCTCCTCCTTATAGGATGGAAATGACTGACCCGATTGACTCCCTGCGAAAGGAGTGGATCTTCAGGAACCAATTTAGATTCTGTAGAGCTAGAATTGATCTGACATCTTGTTGTGAATTCATGAAGAAATACATTTAATATTTACTGTCAGAGAGGTGAAATTTGTTTAGGCCTCAAGAACAGATGAACCACAATTTTGCTATTACCCTCTTGGAGAACGCAAAATACATGATCTCATGTTTACTACATCAACTATTGAAAACTTTTACAAGCATGCATTGAGACAGAAACTCGCTGAAACAATGGTATTTTCTATCACCAAACAAAAAGCTGTTTACTTATTTTGTTGGTTAGAGTGAGAAGACCAAACTTACATAAGTATTTATCACATGAAAATAACCCTTAACTAGAAAACCCCATTGTTCGTAAGTAAAAAGACTGTTTGAACAATATACAACCATGCAAATAGCTGACACCTTATCCAACAAAACCTATTGAAGGACACAGCTAAGCCATTTAATCATTTATTGGAAGCTCAGATATATATCTAACCTGTGTCCTTTAGAAATGGACTAAAGATTAACAGAGATACATTGATATGCATATATATCACCATTTTATGCAAGTGATTATTCAAAATTATGTTAAGCGTATTTTATATTATACTATTATTCCTGAACACTCAAGATATATTCGTTAGAACATATATAAACAACGAACGCATATTATAGAAATAAAAATATTAACTTAAAGAAATAAAACACCAAACACATGTGAGACACCTGGTGGTTGAAGGTGCTATTACCTTAAAATCACGAGACTACTGGGAAAGGTGATCATTAAGTCTGCCTGCCAATAGGAAAGGGACACATACCCTTTGGGCAGAACTTAGTATAATTGTATGACCTTTTTGTTTAAGAAGATATTTAAGAAACTAAAAAAAGATGGTCAAGGGGAGAAGAAGGGAAAGGAAAGAAAAATCTCGGAGAGCTGGGGGGAGAGAGTCAGGGGGAAGCTTAGGGACCCCCCCTGAGAAGGGACACTGGAAGACATGCATGAATACACATTTTTACATTCATGAAGATCCCTGCTCCTTGGAACTCGGAGGTCACACAAAATAATTCCTTTATAAGAGGATCCATGTTGAAGCCACGGCAGCCATCTTAAAATTCCTGGTAACCAACACTCCACACTAATAGCCATATTGGAAATGGGTAAATATATGTTTATCATCTATTCTATGTTCTCTTAAATATTGATTTTTCTGAATATTCTATTGAAAATATTTCTCCCGAATCAATAACCGCCTTTTAGATTTTTCTCTAAATTAAATTTTTCATTATAAATTTCTTTTTGCATAGATGCCAATTTTATTGACAAACAAATGTCTAATTTATTTCACATTGTTAACCACTTACTTACCTGCAGTATAGTAACGGTTGGACGTGTGAAATACAGACATTCTGTTTAATTGTCAATTATCAAAAGGTTATTGATTCTACCGAGAAGTGATAATGGTGATAATTGTGCCCAAGGTACTACTACGCCCAGTCTGAGGGTGTTTCTATTAATTGTCAAAATGATCAAGTAATGCAATCTGTATTTTAATATTTCATGTAAATATTTGTCTTTTGTCAACCAATAAATGTAACTATTTTGTATGATCACTCGTCTCCGTGAATATGTTTCACATATATAGACTGTGTCATATAGACTGATTCTGTATCTTAAAAATATCTTTACTTAGTAAATATTGTGCGGGAAATTGTCCTTAAAAAGCACAACAATCTCCATTTGGCTTTGGTACCGTAAACAGGTTTGAGTAAACCCCAAATCTTGCTCTTGTGCGGGAACCTGTATGATCACCCCCTGAGACAATAATTGGTCTAATGCTTGCAACAGGGATTGCCTTTTGACAAACTTCTGAGTAACTCAGAAGTCTTCCCCCCATCTTGGTAAGGGGAGATGCCTCTACATGACAAGGCCTTGGTATTCTGCTTTGCAGACTTGCGGCCCCGGGTCTTCCTTTGTGCTTGGGTTTGACCCTAAGGTCTTCCGCTATAGTCTGACGGCAGAAACCGTCAACCCTGCCTAGAGGTGGATGCACATGTTGCGGGATAAAAAAAAATGTGTTTAAACAAAGGACGTTTAGATTTTCTTTTGACTGGCAAAATAATACTCTTCCCGCTAGAATTTGTTTGGATATATTTATCCAAACTATCGCCAAATATTTATTCTCTCCTTTAAAGGGAAAACTATTTAGAAGGTTCTTGCAAGGCTGCTTCAGCTGACCAACCCTTTAACCAAAGGGTCCTTCGCATATGTACTAGTACAAGCGCAAGGTGTGATGCCTGATGAATAGAATCCTTCATAGCGTCAATAACAAAGGATAATGCCCTTGGTAGATCGGCCAACTCCCGGGCCTGTTGTGTAGGGAGCTCGTTAAGAGCACCTGTGTACTGGTCATTTAAGGACTGGCATATGCCTATAGCTGCAATTGCAGGCTAAGCCACAGTCCCTGCTAAGGAAAAAGAGGATTTTAACAAACCTTCCAACTTTTTTCTGTTGGATCTTTAAGCATATGTGCATTGTCTACTGGACAAGTTAAACGTTTATTCGCGTTGGAAATTGCAGCGTCAACTGCTGGAACCTTCCATCTTTGTAGTGATTATTTTTTTTTTTTATTTATCCATAGAGCATCTCTTAGGAGAAAAAATGCTTATCCAGATGATCCCATTCAGTATAAACAAGCTCCTCTAGTAATGCATGGTTCCTTGAAACCTTTGCATGCGTTTCCCATCCAAGGAGGAGACCGGACCTTCAGCTAACTCTGTTAAGGGTACCATAAAAGCCGAGCGAACCATCTCTGTAAGGCTCTGTACTTCAGATTTGTGAAACTGAACAAATATTGTTTCCTCTGCAGAGGAATAACCAGCCTGTTTTTCCTCTTGACCATCTGAGGGCAATACCTCATCTTGTTCCCACAATCCCCTTGGACCCTCCACTGCTTGTAAAGAATTTAAGGTGGGGGAAGGGGATCTAGGACGCTTCCTATCCAGCTGGATGGAGGATGCGATTAAAGTTGCTAATCTTCCTCTAAACCCTGCAGGGCAGAGGAAAATGCATCTTCAGTCACGTATAAAGGGGCTGAAGTGTGTGAAGCAGTTGCACCACCACTAGCTTCCAATGATTCACCCTGGCTTGCCATATCTGATATCTCCGGCGGGGAAGACAGTATGGCGGCATAACTGGGGCTCTCAGGGCCTGGGGGGGAGGGTGGAACCTTGGATACCTTTTTACGGTAGCTCTGGAAGTCATACAGCAAATACAAAAGCAGAGGTACAATATATGTATACATATATATTTGATTTGACAACAGTTTTACCAACAAAAACAATGTCACCATAAGATCAGTTTTAAAGCCGATAATAGTGTTTCCTGTACTGTAAATGCTGCTGTGTCTCCATAGTGTGATGTGGCTGTAGGCTGTAACAGACTTTTTTCAGTTTAGCTTGTGCATGTTGAGAGTGTTTGTGTTACCAGTATCAGGTGAAAATGTGATTGGCGTCTACCGCCCTTAGCACCGTGTGCTTTCAGCTATGAAGCTGTGTGGACATCCTTACGTCCTACAAATGACACCGCCCGACTGTAGAAACATGCCCCTTAGCAAACCCACCCCCTCGTCCTCAGCATAACAGTCTGTGTGCGTGCTAGCTGTTTCTTATCTAAAAACACAGACACGAGGGGAGGAGGCGGCGTTGCTGACGAGAGCCTGCAATGCCGCTGTATCTTTTCCCCACTAGAAAGTATTGCCTGCTAAAAAAATGGCTAGGGGATCTTAAAAACAGCAAGCTAATATACGAGGGCAAGTTTTATTAACCTCCCTGGCGGTATGATTCAGTCTGGTTTTAGGTGCTGAAAGCGGTACAATTATTTTGCATGGAAATTTGGCATTTTATTTTGTAGTCCTTTAAGTCTTAGGAATAACTCTCTTAAATCTGTTCAAACCAGAGTCTAGCAGATATCCCGGGTATGATAAAGTTTATACTATAATAAAGAATAATAAAAATGATTCAATAATGTAATCAAATCCTAAAACACTGAAACAAGGGACACGTTTTGGTTGCTATGGACAATCTCCAAATTCCAGGCAGAAAAAACAGTATTTATAATATAAAAGTGCATGCAGGGCACTGCACAGACCACTAGGGACAAAGGGGGTGTGTATTTTTTTTATACAGTACTGTAATCTGTAAGATTACAGTACTGTGTGTGTTTTGTGTCTTTTTTGAATTTGCCGTCGTTCTCCGCTCCCGTGCGCCGTAACGCCGCAGGGAACGGAGCTCAGCGGCACTCTGCACTGTGAATCGAGCGGAGGACAGCTCAAACACACAGCGTGGGGGACATCGCTGGATCCAGGGGACAAGGTAAGTAACTCTCCCTGTGTCCTCCCTGCATCCAGCGATGCGATCCCGAGTCTAGCTCGGGGTTACTGCTCCTGTTAGTGAAATCCCAACCTGAGCCAGACTCGGGATTACCACTAGGGGGGTTAAAAAAAAACTAGAAATGGCCACCGTGCCTCCCGGAGGAGGAAGGGGGAGGGGGGATCTTTATATGCAGTAAACTTTAATAGTTGAACTAGTGGATTGTGGAGTACTTCAACCTGTGCAATGCTGTTTCTATAACTGCTGTATCCCCTTGATTCCTTTAGAAAAGGTTGTTTGTTCACTGAGAACCCCCCTCTGGCTGCTTGCACCACACATGGGCTGTTTATAGCCAGACACAGAGCTGCTGAAGCATTGCATTAAGGTATGTGTAACCTACTGCCTCTAGGGGAGACATTTTAAAGGCATACAGTTTTAAATATATGAAAGGAAAGCATAGGCACCTTTTACAGTTCCTAGCTATTCCCTTACCTTTTCCTTGCTGCAGGATACTGCTGATTTAACAGACAGATCCAACTTTCACCCATCACGGCGGGCAGCATAGTTTAAACCTTCAAAGACTGGGGCCCTTTTAATAGGGGTTCCGCTCCTTTGGGCCATGTATAGCACCCCTCAGGACAACTTTAGGTAATGTAGCAAGACCAAAAAGAGTCCTGGTTCCTAGGGTCCAGCTCTCAAAGAGAAGCGTTACAGGCAAAACCTTGTTCTTCAATGCGTGGCCTGGGTACCATCCTCTGGCTGCAGTGGCGGTTTTTAAAATCCAGCATGGATCCCTACTGGAGCTCTGCAGCGCACATCTTCACTCGCGACCAACACCTTAGACACTGGCGAAAAAACTGAGTGCGCCTGGAAGGAGGAGGGGTTATATAGGGGAGTCAACTTCCTGTATTGGTTACACCACTGTCAACACCTGAAGGTAGGCCCATAACCCACTAAGTAAATACTTGAGGCTCTGTGACCTATGATGTACGATAAAGAAATGGCTATAGTTATGCCACTGTCTGAGGTTTTGTCTATTGGACAGGTGGCTGACATTGAAACCCATGTTGACAGTGAACTTAAATCAATTTGTACGGTTAGACATGTACCTCCAAGGCTACCTTTAGCTTATGTACTTTAGAAATAAAGTTTGCTCACATGTTCAAGATCACTTTAGAGAGGAGGTCCAACCCCCACGCAAAAAAAAATTAAATATATGGACACTTACCTGTCTGGGTGCCCACAATGTTGGCACCACAGCCAATCTCCAGATCGGCTGTCGGGTGCAGCCGCTGCCATTCCTGCTAAGGGAACCTGGCAGTGAAGCCCTTTGGCTTCACAGCGGGTTCCCTACTGTGCATACACGAAGCGTGTTTTGCTATTTGGCCCGGCGGCGGAGGAAGGAGGAGGCCAACTTCTGGAGACCAGGTTGCGTACATGTCAAAAACAGGTACCCGTTCCCCCCTCCCCCCTGAAAGATGCCACATGTGGCACCGGAGAGGGGGAGGAGACGGATAAGCAGACGTTCCACTTTTGAGTGGAACTCCAGTTTAAGTTCTTAAAAATTATCCAAAACATATTTAATTATGAATGTTTTGATTCCTTTTATAATATTTACATTAAACACCTCTAAATCATACATAAACACCACAATTATCAAGGCAAATACAGAGGGGTATAGAGCCAAGGGACAAAAATAAATGAACAAGCATACAGAACCTCAATAAAAGCAGCAACCTCCTGGAGAACCAAATTCCATTCTAACTGATCTTCTGTATTGAAGCGATGTGTATAATCTTCAATTTCATCAGAAAGTTCCTAAGATAGCAAGAAAAAGCATAACTGGTTTAATAGTTGTCTATAGTCTCTATATCTTGAGGTAAAATAAAATGATACTTGTCTGATATCAGCAATTTAAAAATGTCTGTTTATTCAAAATAACACCTTAATCTTAGATGTTGATAAACTGAAGAAGCTAGCAGCTTGGTCCGTGTGTCAGAGATTTTACTGAAACATTCCAGGGCTTTTTGCCCTGCCTATCATTGGGGGGGGGGAGAAAGATCCCTGTAATGGGTGCACCAAGCACAAAAACATTTCATATATTGTATGTGACCATTCCTAATATGTGGTGGCTTTAAGGCCTCATGCACATTGGGTATTTTTACAGCTGCTGTTTTTTGCTTCAGACATTTTTTCTACAGCCAATAAACTCCCCAGCATGTTATCCTGTGTATCCATGTACTATCATAGGCTGTTATCAGCAGTTTTTGGCAGTGGCGTTTTCTAGCTGGAAACAAAATCCCAGAACTAGAGGGTTTTGAAAGGAGTTTTTCAGCTGTTAAACAGCTCTACTTCTGAAAGAAACTAAAAACAACTTAAAAACACAGAAAAACCGTGACTAATCAGGATTTATCAGCATTTTTGAGCCATAAGATTTTATAGGAGCATAGCTTTGCTAAAAAAAAAAGCTAAAATACGCTACAGCTAAAAAATTACAAAAAAAAACACTAGTGCAAAAATGCTGAAAAACACGCTATAGCTAACGTTACTGGATTTTTTATAATGTCCAGTGTGCACGAGGCCTAATAGTTTTATTTTTTCCCCTTTATTTTCACCTAATGACCCTGCCAGCAACACCCACTCTCTTAACCACTTGCCGACCGCCGCACGACGATGTACGTCGACAGAATGGCACGGGCAGGCATATGGGCGTACATGTACGTCCCTGCCTTCCCGCGGGTGGGGGGCCCGATCGGGCCCCCCCCCCGGTGCCAGCGGCGGTCGGTTTTCGTTCAGAAGCGATCCGGGATAAGGGGGCGGCCATTCATTCATGGCCACCCCCTCTCGATCGCTCCTGACGAATGGAAGTGAGGCGTGACATCACTTCCTCTCCTGTAATGTAAACACAGGAGAGGAAGTGATGTAATCTCTCCTCCGTGTCGGTATTTTTCGTTCCGGCACCGAGGAGAGAGGATCGGTGAGTTGCACCAACACGACACTTCACAGTAGAACATGCCAGGCACACTCACACCCCCCCTTCACCCCCCGATCACCCCCCAATCACCCCTGCCCCCCCAGTCACAGTGACACCAATAGCATTTTTTTTTTTTGCATTGGTGTCATTTGTGACTGTAATAACTGTTAGGGCAGTTAGGGTTAGCCCCCTTTAGCTCTAGGGTACCCCCCTAACCCCCCCAATAAAGGTTTAACCCCGTGATCACCCCCTGTCGCCAGTGTCACTAAGGCTGGGTTCACATTGCAGCGGTTTATGAGAACAGATGTGATTTGCACCGCACTGCAGTGCAAATCACATCCGATCTCTGTGCGATTCGAGTTCAGCCATACTGAATTCGCGCCGCACCCGCCGCAAATTTGCACGGGACCCTTTTTTTGGTCCGCAGCAGAATCGGATCGCATGGGTGTTCACACCATGCGATCCGAGTTTGCAGATCGCACTGCGATATGCGAACTGATCTGGGGGTGTCATTAACATTTCACTGACACTCCCAGCAGTTCGCATAGGGCAGTGTGAACTGCCGCCGGGAGGCATGCGATGCGGGAACCCGCCGCGGATTCGTGGCGTTCCCGCATCGCTCCAGTGTGAACCCAGCCTAAGGCCTCATGCACACGAGACGCAGATGAAACCTCTGTTAAAAAAAAGCTGAAACGCGCGTTTAGAAACGCGCGTTTTGCCGCGCTTAGACGCGTTTGCGTTTAAACGCGTTTATAAAGATAACATCATGTAGACCCTCCCCAAGCTCTCAAAGCATTTTTTTTAACTATTTCTGCTATTTTGATCAGAGTGAGCAGCAGCAGCATAGAGAGCACTTGTACACTTGCATTTGCCGTGTCACTTGCCACGGCACCTGCCACAAGTTGTGGATTGTCCACTTGCCACGTCACTTGCCACAAGTTGGGGATTGTCCACTTGCCACATCACCTGTCAAAAATTGTGGATTGTCCACTTGCCACATCACCTGCCACGAGATGTGGATTGTCCACTTTCCACGTCATCTGCCATGCCACCTGCCACAAGCTGTGGATTGTCCACTTGCCACGTCACCAGCCACATCACCTGCCACAAGTTGTGGATTGTCCACTTGCCACGTGACTTGCCACATCACCTGCCACGTCACTTGCCACATCACCTGCCACAAGTTGTGGATTGTCTACTTGCCGCGTCACTTGCCACATCACCTGCCACGTCACTTGCCACGTCACCTGCCACAAGTTGTGGATTGTTCACTTGCCACGTCACCTGCCACGTCACCTGCCACAAGTTGTGGATTGTCCACTTGCCACGTCACTTGCCACATCACCTGCCACGTCACTTGCCACGAGATGTGGATTGCCCACTTGCCATGTCACTTGCCACGTCACCTGCCACATCACTTGCCACGTCAGCTGCCACGTCACTTGCCACAAGATGTGGATTGTCCACTTGTCACATCACCTGCCACATCACTTGCCACATCACCTGCCACGTCACCTGCCACAAGTTGTGGATTGTCCACTTGCCACGTCACTTGCCACTACACTTGCCACAAGATGTGGATTGTCCACTTTCCACGTCACCTGCCATGCCATCTGCCACAAGTTGTGGATTGTCCACTTACCACGTCACCAGCCACATCACCTGCCACAAGTTGTGGATTGTCCACTTGCCACACCACTTTCCACGTCACCTGCCACAAGATGTGGATTGTCCACTTGCCACGTCACCAGCCACATCACCTGCCACAAGTTGTGGATTGTCCACTTGCCATGTCCCTTGCCACGTCCCCTGCCACAAGTGGATTGTCCACTTGCCACATCACTTGCCACATCACCTGCCACAAGTTGTGGATTGTCCACTTGCCACGTCACCTGACACAAGTTGTGGATTGTCCACTCGCCACGTCACTTGCCACATCCCCTGCCACAAGTGGATTGTCCACTTGCCACATCACTTGCCCCATCACCTGCCACAAGTTGTGGATCGTCCACTCGCCACGTCACTTGCCACATCACCTGCCACAAGTGGATTGTCCACTTGCCACGTCACTTGCCACGTCCCCTGCCACAAGTGGATTGTCCACTTGCCACGTCACTTGCCACGTCACCTGCCACAAGTTATGGATTGTCCACTTGCCACGTCACATGCCAGTCACCTGCCACAAGTTGTTGATTTTCCACTTGCCACGTCACCTGCCAAGTCACTTGCCGCGTCACCTGCAAGGTTACTTGCCACGTCACCTGCCACAAGTTGTGGATTGTCCACTTTCCACGTCACTTGCCACTTCACCTGCCACGTCACTTGCCACAAGTTGTGGATTGTCCACTTGCCACATCACTTGCCACCTGCCATGTCACTTGCCACAAGTTGTGGATTGTCCACTCGCCACGTCACTTGCCACATCCCCTGCCACAAGTGGATTGTCCACTTGCCACATCACTTGCCCCATCACCTGCCACAAGTTGTGGATTGTCCACTTGCCACGTCAGCTGACACAAGTTGTGGATTGTCCACTCGCCACGTCACTTGCCACATCACCTGCCCCAAGTGGATTGTCCACTTGCCACGTCACTTGCCACGTCCCCTGCCACAAGTGGATTGTCCACTTGCCACGTCACCTGCCACAAGTTATGGATTGTCCACTTGCCATGTCACATGCCAGTCACCTGCCACAAGTTGTTGATTTTCCACTTGCCACGTCACCTGCCAAGTCACTTGCCGCGTCACCTGCCAGGTCACTTGCCGCGTCACCTGCCACAAGTTGTGGATTGTCCACTTTCCATGTCACTTGCCACTTCACCTGCCACGTCACTTGCCACAAGTTGTGGATTGTCCACTTGCCACATCACTTGCCACCTGCCATGTCACTTGCCACAAGTTGTGGATTGTCCACTTGCCACGTCACTTGCCACAAGTTGTGGATTGTCCACTTGCAATTGCAATTGTTTAAAATATTTTTCTAATGGTTTTTCATCATTTGCAATCATTTTTGAGATTTTTAATGTAAAAAAAAAGGTCACCTTTAAAAACGCATATAAACGCAAACGCGGCTAAACGCGGGTGTCGCGTTTAGCCGCGTTTTGCGTCTGAAACGCAGAAATTTTTGTTTCTGAACACATTTTTTTGCTTCTGGAAAAACGAGATTAAACGCAACTGCATATAAACGGAAAAAAACGACTGTGTGCATGGACACATAGGATAACATTGAATGAGTTCAGGTGCAGCTGAAAAAACTGTCCAACTGCATCTGAACGCGCGTTTAACTGCGTCTCGTGTGCATGAGGCCTAATAAGCGATCGTTTTTCTGATCGCTGTATTAGTGTCACAGGTGACGCTAGTTAGGCAGGTAGGTATTTAGGTTCGCCACAGCTTTTTATAGCGCCAGGGACCCCCATATACTACCGCATAAAGCCCCCTGATTGCCCCCTAGTTAACCCTTTCACCAGTGATCACCATATAACTGTTACAGGTGACGCTGGTTGGTTAGTTATTTTTTTTATAGTTTCAGGGCACCCGCCATTTATTACCTAGTCTCACTAGTGTACCCCTAAATTTAGGGGTGTCTACTTTCCAAAATTGGGTCATTTGGGGGGGTTTGTGCCATCTTGGCATTTTATGGCCTTCAAAACTGTAACGCCCTTAGAAAGCCTGAAGGCGGTGCTTGGTTTTCGGGGCCCCGTACGCGGCTAGGCTCCCAAAAAGTCCCACATATGTGGTATCCCCGTACTCAGGAGAAGCAGCAGAATTTATTTTGGGGTGTCATTTCACATATGCCCATGGCATGTGTGAGCAATATATCATTTAGTGACAACTTTGTGAAAAAAAAAAAAAAAAAAAAGTTTGTAATTTTCACGCAACTTGTGGCAAAATATAAAATATTCCATGGACTCAACATGCCTCTCAGCAAATAGCTTGGGGTGTCTACTTTCTAAAATGGGGTAATTTGTGGGGGTTTTGTGCCATCTTGGCATTTTATGGCCTTCAAAACTGTAATAGGTAGTGAGAAGTGAAATCAAAAATTTACGCCCTTAGAAAGCCTGAAGGTGGTGCTTGGTTTTCGGGGCCCCGTACGCGGCTAGGCTCCCAAAAAGTACCACATATGTGGTATCCCTGTACTCAGGAGAAGCAGCAGAATTTATTTTGGGGTGTCATTTCACATATGCCCATAGCATGTGTGAGCAATATATCATTTAGTGACAACTTTGTGTAAAAAAATAAAAATAAATTTTTTTTGTCATTATTCAATCGCTTGAGGCAAAAAAATAAAATATTCAATGGGCTCAACATGCCACTTATCAATTTCCTTAGGGGGTCTACTTTCCAAAATGGGGTCATTTGGGGGGGTTTTGTACTGCCCTGCCATTTTAGCACCTCAAGAAATGAGATAGGCAGTCGTAAACTAAAAGCTGCGTAAATTCCAGAAAACGTACCTTAGTTTGTAGATGTGACAACTTTTGCGCAAACCAATAAATATACAGTTATTGACTTTTTTTTTTACCAAAGACATGTGGCTGAATACATTTTGGCCTAAATGTATGACTAAAATTGAGTTTATTGGATTTTTCTAATAACAAAAAGTAGAAAATATCATTTTTTTTCAAAATTTGCGGTCTTTTTACGTTTATATCGCAAAAAATAAAAATCGCAGAGGCAATCAAATACCATCAAAAGAAAGCTCTATTTGTGGGAAGAAAAGGACGCAAATTTTGTTTGGCTACAACATTGCATGACCGCGCAATTACCAGTTAAAGCAGCGCAGTGCCAAATTGTAAAAAGACCTCTGGTCATTGACCAGCAAAATGGTCCGGTCTGAAAGTGGTTAATGTGACAACACTCACCACTGTATTGCACACCCTAGGCTGTTCTCCTGATTTGGATCACAAATATCTCCCGGTTTCATCCTCTCCATTACATAGAGGGTAGGTTTTTTGTAGTTCACAGAAGAGAACTAGAAAGGCTAATGGTGATATTTGAAATTTCAGTTCAGTGCACAGGAAGTTGCAAGAACACAATTTCAACAGATATATAAAATCAATTTAGCTTGACTGGTAAGCTGCAATACATTACCATTTTAGTTTTTTGTTTAGATAAGAGCCCTGTCACACTGAGCCGCCCGGGCGTCGGCAGTAAAACAAGCTTTACTGTTGTTTTTCCAGCGCTATTTGGCCGCTAGCGGGATGCTTTTAATCCCCGCTAGTGGCCGGAAAAGTGTTAAAACCACCCCCAAAGTGATTCTACAGTGGCAAGTGCTGCTGTGAGTTCTCTGCTCCTAATGCGCTCCTTTTCTGACGCTCTGCCAGCACACCGCTCCAGTGTGAAAGCCCTCGGTGGACCTGCATACCTAAAGGCGGGGCAGCAACAGCCTGAACATTTTACTTACTTGACTATTGTAAGCTTAAACTGTTATGAACACTTGCTGCAAAAGTATTACAACTTGGTCTATTAAATCACAAAGGCCCCTTTCACACTGAGGCGTTTTCAGGCGCTTTTGGGCTAAAAATAGTGCCAGTAAAGCGCCTGAAAAATGGCTCCCCTGCAGTCTCAGTCTAAGGCGATGCACTGGCAGGACATTAAAAAAACTCCTGCAAGCGGCATCTTTGAAATGAATGGGCAGCCTCGCTGCACCGGCGCTTTACGGGTGTTTTTAACCCTTTTCCGTGCGCTAGCGGGGGTTAAAAGCACCAAAACCTCAGCAAAAACAACACTAAAGATAGGATTTGTTGTACTCACCGCAAAATTCTTTTCTCTTTAATTCATCGACCAACACAGCTCCTCTCTTAGCCATTGGGTTTTTATGCCATATTACTAGGAGATACTAGGCATTAGTTGTAATACAACACTCAGAACTCTTAGTTCCACCCAGGGGGCGGTCCCTTGGGCAACAACCCTCTAGCCTGCCATGCAGCCATCAGTATGTCAACAAGCAGTATAACAAAGATAAAAAAGGAGGGGCGGGTGCTGTGTCGGTTAGTGATTTACAGAGAAAAGGATTTTACAGTCAGTACAAAAAAATCCTATTTTCTCTTATATTCACTGGCCAACACAGCTCCTCTCTTTGGGACGTCCCCAAGTAGTGCCAAATGAGGAGTGGGAAAACAGCATAGGAACTTCATTCATCATGGCAAGTGGGAACTAGTATAACTTTAACCACAAAAAAAACACAGTGCGTGGAGAAATCCACCACAAAACCAGGGTACCCTCAAAAGGAGTGACTATCCCCAACCGCACCAAAAACGGCGGCATGTAATGCAACGGCGCATTAACTTAACGGTACTGCATTTTTTTTTATCGAAAAACCAGGAAAAAATACAATATATTGCATATTCAATTGCAACTATACGGCCGCCTGCAAAACTTTGCGGCCAAAACAGGCATCAGCCGATGCACTGACATCTACCTTGTAGAACTTGGTAAACGTGTGGACAGACGACCAGGTCGCCGCTTTACACACCTGTGCGACAGACGCTTGGTGTTAGAAGGCCCAAGACGTTCTGATTGTCCTTGTGGAGTGGGCTATGACCGGAAAGGGGGGCGCCTGCCCCTTCAAGGCGTAGGCTTGCACTACAATCTGTCTGATCCACCTGGAAATGGTGGCCGACGAGACCGCCATGCCTTTCTTTGGACCAGCCACCGAAACAAACAACGAAACTGACTTCCGAAAGGGAGCAGTGGCAGACAAATACATCTTAAGAGCCTGAACCACGTCCAGAGTGTGAAGAGCCACCTCCTCAGGGTGTTTCAGCTTAGGACACAGAGATGGTAATACAATGTCCTCATTGATATGAAAAGCCAAAACCACTTTCGGCAGAAAAGATGGTTGCGGACGCAACACCACCTTATCCTTGTGGATAACCAGATAAGGCGACTTGCAGGACAAAGCCACCAGTTCCGAAACCCTCCTGGCCAATGTGATGGCCACTAGAAAAAACACTTTTTGGGAAATAGTCAACAGGGGAATCTCCCTGATATTTTCAAATGGCGGTTTTTGAAGCGCTGATAACACCAGGTTCAAATCCGACGGGGTAGCGGTGGACGCACCGGAGGGACTACATGTTGCACCCCCTGAACAAAGGTACTCACTAATGAAAGAGATGCTAGGGGTCGCTAAAAAAAGACAGTGAAGGCTGAAATTTGCCCCTTAATGGTGCTTAACGCCAATTTCTGGTCTACTCCTCGCTGAAGAAACAGCAGGATCCTGGATATGGAAAAGGAGCGTGGATGCCATTCTTTCTCCTCACACATGGAGATGTAGGCCTTCCAGGTACGATGATATATCTTCCTAGAAGAAGATTTCTACGCCCACAACATTGGGATCACTGAGTCCGATAGACCCTGGTTCCTCAACACCTGGCTCTCAATAGCCATGCCGTTAAAGACAGTGATGGTAAAGCAGGATGGAGAATCAGACCTTGTGACAGAAGGTCCTCTCGTAACGTCACCATGGGGCATCTGCCACCAGCCGCACTAGGTCTGCATAACAAAGACGCTGAGGCCAATATGGGGCAACCAGTATTACTGACATACCCTCGGCTTCCACTCTGCGAAGCAGGCGTGGTAACAGTTTTAGTGGAGGAAAGGCGTAGATCAGCTGGTACTGATCCCAAGGAGCCACCAGCGCGTCTGACGTGTCTGCCCACGGATCTCTTGTCCTAGACATGAATCTCGGCAACTTCCGATTCAGACGGGAGGCACCTACACCTCAGGCACAGACACTGAATACCTCCGGATGCAACGCCCTTTCTCCTAGGTCCAGCATCTGGTGACTTAGTCCGCCTGCCAGTTCTCCACTCCCGGGATGTAAATGGCCGTCAGGGCCGGTACGTGTCGCTCTGCCCACCAAAGTATGTGTGCGACCTCCCATGTGGCGGCTGAGCTTCTTGTTCCTCCTTGGTGATTGACGTATGCCACAGCCGTGGCGTTGTCTGACTGGATCCTGATCGGACGCACCTGAAGTCTCATCGACCATGTGGAGAGGCATAGCCTGATCGCTCTTAGCTCGAGCAGATTGATTGGCAACTTGGATTCTTTCGCCGACCAGAGGCCCAGAGCTGACTGAACCCCCATCACTCCACCCAGCCGGATAGGCTGGCGTCCGTTGTGATCACTGTCCACTTCAGAGTTAGGAACGACTTCCCGGACTGAATCACCAGGGGGCTTCAGCCACCAGATCAGTGAATCTCTGACTGACTGGCTCACCTGGATTTGTCGATCCAGGGACAACTGAGATTTGTCCCATTTTGTTAAAATCTCCTTCTGCAGGACTCTGGTGTGAAACTGGGCATATGGAACTGCCTCGAAAGAGGCTACCATGAGTCCCAGTACTCACATGCAGATGCGGAGCGGCGACCACTTGCGGTTCATCAGCAGTTTTACCACGGATCTAGTTTGTCTGAAGGGAGAAACACTCTCTCTTCCCTGGAGTCCAGCAGCAAGCCCAAGTACTCCAGACGCTGGGTCGGTACAATCACCAACTTCTTTAGGTTCAACAGCCACCCAAATTCTTGCATGGTGATCGCCACATCCTCTTCTAATTCTGAGGCAGAAGATGCCCTCAGGAGGAGATTGTCTAGGCATCCCACGATCGTGATCTCACGTTGCCGCAGCAACGCCAAAACTGGAGCCAATACCTTTGTAAAGACTCGGGGGGCTGATGCCAGACCAAAAGGGAGAGCCACAAACTGGTAGTGGGCTTCCCGGACTGCAAATCGCAGAAACTTTTGATGCTGAAGGCATATGGGTATGTGCAGGTACGCATCCTGGATGTCCAAAGACGCCAGGGAGTTCCCTTGATAGAGTGCAGTGACTACTGAGCGAACTGATTCCATTCTGAATCTCTGCACTTTCACAAAGTGATTGAGGGCTTTTAGGTCCAAGATTGAACGCACCTCTTCCTTCTTGGGAACCACAAACAAATTTGAGTAGAATCCCTGGAAATTTTCCGAATTCCAGAACCGGTACAACCACCCTGCGATTCAGCAGGTCCCCTACTGCCCCCAAGAGGGCCTCCCAGCGAGCCGGGGATATGGGCATGCTGGAGGGGAAGAATCTGTTTGGCTGCCAAGAGAGAAACTCTATCTTGTCTGAAGCCCAGGAGAGCATGCTGTCCTGCCCACACCTAAAATGGCCGCCAAAAACAGCTCCATGAGGTACAGGGAGGAATCAATGGTGGTGAGCCCACTGCTGCGCAGGACATCAGCATGGCCTCACAGACACCTTCCAGCGGCATGAAAAACAGGACCCAGGACACAGCAAGCCAGCACAACCTCCCCCCCCAGGTGAGAGCCCCCCGGAGAGCCCCTGCATAGCACACACACACACTTCTCAGCAGGCACATGCAGCATCCTCCACAGGGAGGGGGAGGAAAGACAGGGAGAGGGAGAGAAGAGGGAGGTGAGGGACCCCCAAATCGACCTCCCAGGGAATGCCCAGCTGCTCAGCCCTGCTGAGGCAGGGAGAGCTGTACTTACCAGTCCTGAAGAGCTGGGAGACATTCCATCACAGACCCACTCACTGATCAGTACAGGGTGGCTGCTTGCCCGGCATACTGTGACGCAGACATCAGTAGCCCGGTCATGTGTATGCCCCAGAGCATAAAAGCTCACCGTCCACCTCTGGAGCTGAGGTTTCGTCATGGACTGCCTAGCGCATAGCTGCGGCCTGCAGACGCTCGATGGCCAGACTGGGGAGACTACAAGAATAAGAGTATCCAGCCTGTCACCCAGCCGGCTGTTGATAGTAGATCGCAGAATCAATCATCTTGCGCAAAAAGTCATGCTTCTGCAGAAAAAAAGCACAGACCGATGGGCCTGCAGGGTTCCTAGGTTCTTCTCCTTCACTAGGCAAAATAAAACTGATGGCAGACTGGAGGGTTGTTGCCCAAGGGACCGCCTCCTGGGCAGAACTAAGAGTTCTGAGTGTTGTATTACAGCGAATGTCTAGTATCTTCTAGTAATAGGGCATAACAACCCAATGGCTAGGAGAGGAGCTGTGTTGGTCAGTGAATATAAGAGATTGGCGTTTTACCGCCGACACCTCGATGTGAAAGGACCCAAACAGAATTATTGCTACGTGTCCAAAAAAAGTCCTGCTAGCCACAAAAGATATTTCTAGTGACAAGTATATACAGTGACGATACACAGCAATATCAAGATACAGCAGGAGTCCCGTATATACATATTGACAATCTGGACAGGGCACTTCCTCTGTTCTGGTTGCATTGGGCATTGTCTGATTCAGGATCAGGCTGCTTAGCATTAGCCATTACATAATGTTTTGAAAGAGGATAGAAGTTACTTCTTCCAGCAATGGTTTTAATGTATTTTGGAAGAGTAATATATAAGACCTAATCCTGCCTTGTGTGTCTCAAATCTGTTAGTATGTTACCATACTAGGGATAAATATTAGGAGTTAAAAAGGAACTTCACTCTCTCAATCAAACTGACTATTTTTAATACCTTACGCTGCTAGTAAATAGATAGAAAAGCATATTATATTTACCTAGTTAAACCTTTTTTTTTTTTTTTTTGCCTTTCTTTAGGTACTTCCTGGTTTCCAGGCCTAGGCAAATAATGTCATACATCCCAGGAGTCTTCAGGAGGGGAGTAGAGCTTTTCTCAGCTAAGTACACCCTCCTGACTGCATGCCTGAGCTAAAGGCAGGGGGATTCCAGGAAGTAGATGCTACATGAATCATCTGTCCTTATTTTAGATGGCCATGGCCAGAAATGCTAGGGGTGTTTTTCAAAGTGATTTCTCAGAAAAATTAAGCATGCAGACATGGATAGATGGGTGAGTTTGCGTTGAATATTAAAATTAATTAAATGTCATTTTTGGTTTGTGGTGCTCAGATGCAGCATAGGTCCGATTTAAGAGTGACAGGCAGAGCTGCTAACATGAACATATATATCATGTAGCACAAAAAAAAAAAAAAGATTTCACTCTGCAGCTTGTGCTCCCCAATCTTCAGTCATCACCAGAAAATCTCAGAGTCAGGTAGTTAATAGACCCTAAACATTACAACAAAAATTCTCCTGCCATTTTGTGAACTCTTGTATCAGAAAAAAATAGTGGGGGTTTTAAGCCTTCACTGCTAAAAAATAACAAAATAAATAAAAAAAACTACAGATACATTTTAACATAACCCTTTTACATGATACTGAAAGAATAGTGCTCATCCTGTACTTTTTGTTTTTCATAATATTATTTTCTAAAGATGCACTTAAAACGGAGTTCCGCCATATTTTTTTTTTAAGTCAGCAGCTACAAATATTGCAGCTGCTGACTTTTAAAGTAGGGACACTTACCTGTCCAGGGTGCTGGCGATGTCGACACCGGAAGCCGATCTATCCCTCGGCTGCCGGGTGCTGCCGCTGCCATCCTCGGTAAGGGAATCAGGAAGTGAAGCCTTGCAGCTTCACTTCCTGGTTCCCTACTGTGCATGTGTGACTCGTGCTGCGCTATCCCACTGGTCCCTGCCGTTCTCTGGAACCCATGTCTCCCAGAATACAGAGAAGGGGGGGAGTGACTTAGATACCTGTGGGTGGTTCGGGTATCTAAGCCCGGAAGTGGCAGCAAAATACCTGTATTATAAGGGTATCTGCTCCCCCCTGAAAGGTGCCAAATGTGACACGAGGGGGGGGGGGGGGGACTAGAAAAGTGGAAGTTCCATTTTTGTGTGGAACGCCGCTTTAATTATAATTTAACGTGTCAAATCTCAGCAAGGAAACAGTTGCACAAATTAATATGGATAGTGACAGATAAACATATACAATAGTTTGGGAATTAAATGCTCAAACTTCCAAATCACAAGACAACATAAAGTATATCAGACTGACAATACAGGAGCAATACATAAAGCACCGAGACTGACAGGCCATCAATTACCTTGACTAGGTCTTTAACAACATCCATTTTATTGAGTAACAGACAGACGACGATGAAGCGGGCATAATAACGCAATTTCTTCACAACCAGCTCAGGTCTAAGGGACAATAACTGCAGTTATCTAAAAAAGCTTTCATTACTGGCATTTAACAATAGGAAGATGTGATTTCATGCATCTGGTAACACACAGCTAGTATCTGATTTTAAGACTGCATGCACTTGAAATGACCCTGTCAGCACTGGCTTACTTTGTATATTTAATGCCTGCCTGTAATAAAAGAGGCAATATACTTACATTCCTGGCAGCCTGTGTTGATATGCCATATGGGTCAAATACCCGTTGCCCTGTAGCATACTGTGCTAGCTTGTATGTCCTGTACTAACACATAAGTCAGCAGTCAGCAGGAAAAAAAACACTGCCTGTGAAGTGGGAAACAGGTATTCAACCCCTCCAGTCAGCCAAATACTTGCAGTGGCCAGGGAGAAGTGAAGAGGCAGCATATCAACAAATGGTCTGCTGGAAAGAAAATTATTTTGCCTCCTCCTTTACACGTATGTGGCAAATAAGGTAACCCTGTGCTGATCTCTTTAAAGAAAACCAATGGAAGGAACCAATGGCAAAATGTTTTGGTCTTCCATTCTGGAAATGCTAGTGGTTTTACAGTCCCACTCATGTTTTGGCACTTACTATTTTGAGTCACTTACCTAGAATAAGAATGGAGATGAGAAATTCTAACATTCATCTAAATGCCCTATGCTGCAAGCTTGCTCTGGGTCAGTGACTCTGAAGTATACCTAGCATTTTCAGAAGATAACCACAAGTGGCAGCTTAAAATTCCTTTCATGGTAGATCTACTTTAAAGGGGTAAACTTACCCAAAACTGATATTTTTTTGCATGGGTAGAACATGTGGATTAAATTCACAATTATTTACCTGGGTATGCCATCGGCAAGACTTTCCCACCACAGCTTCAGGAGAGGAGAAAGACTTTTTTATTTTTGCAAAATATGTATCCAGCATAAAACAAATATTTAAGATTTGATTGCCTGAGTGGGACAGCCCTATAACTGACCAGAGAACGTGGCTAGACATGGAAACCCACTAAAATTCAAAAAATATATACAAAGCTCATGGGGATTTAAACACAACAGATGCTACCCAGAAGGGAAATATCAATTTTGGCTGGGCTGACCCTTTAAAACATGGAGGGATCTTTAATAGAATAATATCCATCATCATCATAATGAGTATTTGCTATAAGGGCTCATTTACACTTGCTTCGGCTTCAAACACACATTATGAAGCTTGGCAGATGCCCTGTAAAGCCCCTTTCACACTGAGGCGGTTTTCAGGCGCTACAGCTGTGTAGCACCTGAAAAAAAAATGGCCCCTTTCACTCTAGTGTGAAAGCCGGAGGGCTTTCACATTGGAACAGTGTGCTGGCAGAACGGTGAAAAAAAGTCCTGCTAGCCACATCTTTGGAGCGGTGAAATCAATGGGGCAGTGCGGCTATACCGCCGGCAAAGTGCAGCTGCCGGGTGGTTTTAACCCTTTTTTGGTAACTAGTGGGGGTTAAAACTGCCCCGCTAGCGGCCGAATACCGCTGCTAAAATGATTAAATTAAAGTGGCGTTAAAAATGGTGCCGCTTTACCGCCGACGCCCGCACCGCCCCAGTGTGAAAGGGGCCTATGTGTGCTGATATCTCATATCTGCAATAGCCCCAAAACAAAGTGAAGCTAAAGCTTAATAAAAGCCTCTTAAGCTTTAGGAGTTGCAAATGAGCAGTCAGACTTCTATGAAGGCTTTGAAGTTGATTTGAAGCACCATGAAAGCGACCTGGGGTATAGTTTTTGAACCAAATCAAACACAACTTGTAAACAGGACTGTGAGCTAACCAGACTTTTAGTTAAAAGGGCTTTGATTGGCCTTCAGAGTGCTTTAAAAAAGTATGTCCAATCCCACATTTTGAAGCAAGTGTAAACAAGCCCCAAGATTACAGCACACAATTTACATGACTTGAATTTGTAACCTCTTAGATATTCATACACAAGCAAAAACAAGAGAAATGTTTAAAGCCTAAGTTAAGGAAAAAAAAATAAAAAATCAAGACACGGTACATTTCGTTGAAATATTCCTCCTTCGATTTCCCGCTTACAACAGAAGATTGCGGGGAGTCAAAGTGATTGTAATGCTATTCTTTAAATTAAAATAGCAAACATGTTATACTTACCTGCTCTGTGCAATGGTATTGTACAGAGTGGGCCCAAAGCTCCTCTTATGGGGTCGCACTGCTGACAATCTTGGTTCCTCCTCTTCTCCGAGTGCCCCATAGCAAGCCGCTTGCTATGGGGGGCACTCATGCAAGTGCACTCCTGAGCCATCCACAGACACACAGTGTGGCCTGGCCCCTCCCCCACCTCACAGGATTCGACTCACAACAGCAAGAGCCAAAGGCTCTCGCTGCTTTAAGTAAAGCCTGTGAATGCAAGAATAGAGCAGAGCAGGAATGCCGGTGGGGACAGTGGTGTCAGGTAATCATTTTTAGAAGGGGAGAGAATGCATTAAGGTAAAAACCTTCCGCCTTTATAACAACTTTAATAGACCTGAGGGACTATGCTCACACTTTCAGCCTCCCTCTTTCATTTATAGAAGCTGTAATACAGCTTCTATGAATAAAAAATGATCCATGAATGGCGGAGGAAGACCTTTTATTAATCCGTCCATCTTTCATTGTTTTTCAATGATACAAGCTATATTACAGCTTCTAGGAATGGAGGAGGGGGCAGAAAGTGTATATGACAAGTCCCTTGGGTCCTTTTACACGTTTCACACTTGTGGCAAGGGTAGGTGTGAATCGGAGGAGTAGGATTTCAAAGAAAGCATAAGCTGGCAGCACAAGAGACACATTGCATTGATTGTAAGTAATATTCCTTGTTTTGATTTTTTTATGTGCGACTTAACTTAGGCTTTAATAATTACAGCTATATGCAAACATCAGATCAGAGCACAACATGTTTGTTTATGAATAGATTAAACTAGTAAGAAAAAATTAGCTGATCCTTTCTTAAAGGTGTATTGCTCAGGAACAAAGAATGAAGTCATGTTTATTGCTACATATATAGCCAACATAGAAAAATCTTGGAGTTACTGTACAATTTATTGTCATTTAATGAATGAAAACTTCACCTTCTGCAAGAGAACTTTATGTAGGCAGTTAATAATTGGGGAATCAAAAAAGAGTGACAGAAAAGAGAAGGGGAATAAATAACAGGACAGCAAGAGACAATCTCATACAAAATGTGAACTTCATTCTATATAACAATGTAATATTTGTATATGTTCATAGAAAAAATGAGTCCAACTTTCCTCTAGCCAACAGGACTATATCACCCTGGTTGAGCTATCCCTATTCTCATTCAGCTGATGGCTTGCAGTAGCTCAGAGACCCATTTACAAATAAGCTGAGCTTCAAGTTTAAAGCATCTATATGAATGAAAAATCATATATCAATGACCTAATTTTATTTCAGTTATTCCCAGCCTATTCCTATTAATCCGATTGAGTTTTGCAACTTTCTTTGTGAAGATCCCCACACATGTACTTCCTTGAATTTGGTGACAGGCATTTACTATGACCTGTAAATAGGCACTGCCATGTCAAATAATTCAGACAGCCTGCCTTTTGAACTACACGGGTGCTGAGAGGCGGAGTTTCAAGAGTCACTACAGGAATCACTGTGCAGGCAGCATGTTACCACTGAATATGTAGCTCTTAAAAATTGAGACCCCCATTCACACCTGAGTGTTTTGTAGCTTGACGCCTGAAGCTACAAAACGCTGGAGGGGAAAAAATCCATTATTCTCAATGGAGATGGTTCACATCTCCACTCCAAGTCGCCTGAAGCTCAAACAAGTTCCGGACCCTTTTTTTTCGTGCGAATTGGGCTGATTTGGGCGTTTTTCTTCTTTTAACATTGGTGACCTTTTGCCCTGCACAAATTCGCGGCAAAACACGGTAAAAAATGCGGTAAAAACCGCTGCGAATCGCGGTAAAAACACCACAAATCGCGGTAAAAAACGCCGCAAATCGCAGTAAAAAATGCCGCAAAAAACACTTGAAAACGCTACGCTCAGGTGTGAATGCAGCCTAAAAGTAAACAGTGGAGAAGAAGCGGCAAAGCATGCAGGGATTTGTGGAAAGAGACGACCAGCAGAACTCATGAAAGCTTTTTCAAGTAAGCTTATATTAGACCGTAAAAACTATTATTTGTTTTCCTATTACAATGCTGATGTTATAAAATGAAAATGTGTGCTGTGACCACATAACTTCTTTGATCCTTTAAACAATATTCATCCTCCACCAGAGCGTTTGTACCTGTAATGAGGAATTATTTTCACATCCACAAAGCCTCTACAGTAATTAATCTAGTCTACATTTGATCTTGCAGGTTGTTGATTACAATGACTGTCCATGAAAATCTAATTCAAATACACACTATTTTAAACCGTAACAATGGTCTACAAGGAGAAAGCCCTGGAAATGAAAGTAGCTAAATTTTACCAGAACTGGGTCACTAATAAAGGAACATTAGGTTCTGAGTATTAATTGACCTAGCTTCCAAGATACAGCTTCAGGTCAAAATTGCATCAAAATAATTCAAAGTTACGAGGGGGATGTGTGATTATGCTCCATAACGTTTCTGCAAAATGTGATAAAGCAATGAGAATGGTGCCACACCAATTGTTATAAATGTATCTTTTTATTGATGCCAAAAGTTAAAGTTTGGGTCCGCTGACATTGATGGAAATGTTAGGCAATGACACTTTCACAAGCCACCAGATGCAACTCTATGATGTGTAAATCTGACCAAGACCTTGCAATAAAAGAACAATAAATTACAGTTAGGTAATCGTCGTTAGTCTCTAAGTGAAGATAAATATGTAAGAAATAGCACATTTTATCTGGGAGGTCGAAAATTTCCCAAAACTTGTAGACCAGTGTATCGAGGAACTTGAATAAAAATTGGTATAAGATAGGTCAAAGGAAGGACTACCACTGAGTTCAACAAACTGAATAGAATTTAATCGTGGGGCCACATAGAAATCACAAAATTATCTAGGTCTAGCTGATAAGGATAATGCGCTCATGACATCTGAAGTCATACCCACTGTAGCAGGGAAACATTCCCTTCAGCAAGAGCAGTGGGATATAGAAACCTTTGTTCAGCTGGAACCTGATGATTATAAGATATGTGAATTTAATTGTATCGCTATCTAAAACGAGCAGTGCTGAGAATACTTGGCGTCTATACAGTTTCAGCACAACTGGCAACTGGCACATGGTGTCAGTCAGTTCACTAAAGGAGAAATGGTGGCACTGATTGACTGCTATTAAATGGCACCTGGATTTAGTGCATTTGTATGAAGCAGGTTTTGTCCTTCATATCTCCCAACTTTTAAAGTTGAGAACGAGGGACATTTAGGAGGGAGATTGACCTGTGGCAAGTGTAGTTTGCTGCAGCAAAAAAGTGGGTGTGCTTAAGTTATGCTGGCTGGGAGGGGATAATCTGGTGTCCTCTGTGTGCCTCTACCACTAACCCTTTAGCTACAGAGGCAGCATTTGCGGGTGTATACATACTGTATCTACAATGCTTTGCTTTACAGCTGCGGCATTAATTATACCCTCTGTTGAACGTCACCCATTCAAGTGAATGGCACTGCTCTGCAAGTGCCCCAAAACTGTACAATGAAATGTACATGGTTGCAGCATGCTAATGCGGGGTTGAAGTGGTTAAAGCAGGTGGTGAAGAGGAGATACAACACCTCTTTATCACCTGCCAAATGCTCTCTGAAAAGAAATCTGAATATTTTTTTCCCATATAGCAAACAGTGGGCAGGCTAGTTTCAGGCTGCAGTGCATGGACTGGGTGTGCACCGCAAGCCGGCTTTTGTAAATGATGCTGTTGGTGCTGGCATGCTGATCTGTGCACCAAGACGTGTGGTACGGGTTAATACACTTTACGGCTCACCATTTGGTTGCTTGGAGGTTAAGGCTCACTGATTGCTGCTCATTGATTCGCTCTTAAAGGTTACTACACATTACTGCTCAACGATTGCTTGCTAGAAGTTACTACACATTACCACTCACCATTCAGTTGGTAGAGGTTACTGCACATTCCCACTCGCCATTCAGTTGGAAGAGGTTACTGCACATTACAGCTCACCATTTGGTTGCTAAAGGTTACTGCACATTACCACTCACCATTCAATTGATACAGGTTACTGCATGTTAACACTCACCATTCGGTTGCTAGAGGTTACTGCACACTGATTGCCTGCAAATCTGTGTCCCCATCTGCAAGTTGTTCAGTCCTGCCGCTGCTTTATTAATCCCCACCCCTGCTGAGGATAGAATGGTGAGGTAGAACGATGCATACACAGCCCGCTTTCCCTTTCCAAAGACTTCAAATAAATTACATTCAGATGCTTAGTATAACCACCTATGAGTACACACTCTGTTGGGTCTTGAACGCAGGGTGGACTCGTCGCTGGCGAAAGCAAATGCAAAAAACAGCAAATAAATTTTGAATGAAGTAGCTTGTAGATATAGTTCCTAAGACTACTGAGAGTAACAAAGAAACTCAATTTACAGTAGAATTCATGAAAGAGGTAATGAATATATAGCAAGTTTTCCATATTCCTTATCACCCACAAAAATGGCAAAGTTGATTAACTTTGAAAAAAAACAAATGTGTTAAAAATGTAACACCTGCCGACCACTAAATATTATAACTATACTTATATACGTTAAATATACTGCAAGCGGGCAGCAGGTACAGGTACAGTCAGGTACATGTACATGACTTGCCTTCTTCTGGGTTTGGGACACGCATGTCCAAGCCCTCTGCCGACCCATCCTGTGATTGAGAGAAAAGAGGGTGTTATAACAGTGTGCAGAGAGTCCATCCAGAATTTTCCATGCTGTGATTGGACACAGCACGAGTTTGGCAATAGACTTTAGCAAATGATTTTGGCTGAAACCTGCTGACCAGCTGTCCAGCTGTGTCCACCACACACAGTTCTGTATTTACAAACACACAGAACTCTGTGTATATAAAATTCAGTGATGTGAATAGCAGGCCGAAAAAAACTGCCAGATTAGCAAGTAAAAGTAGCACACAGTATGCTTGTCAGGCACACAGTTAACCCTCTTCCCAGACAGTGTCATTAGTACAGTTTTTTTTTTTTTTTTAATTGTCAATCTGTTTTCATTTATAGAATAAAAAAAAAAATATATATATATATTTTTTTTCATATACAGTGCCTTGAAAAAGTATTCACACCCCTTGAAATTGTCCACATTTTGTCATGTTACAACCAAAAATGTAAATTATTTTATTGGGATTTTATATGATAGACCAACACAAAGTGGAGCATAATTGTAAAGTGGAAGGAAAATTATAAATTGTTTTCATTTTTTTTTTTTTTTACAAATAAATATCTGAAAAAATGTAGCGTGCATTTGTATCCTGCCTCCTTTACTCTGATACCCCTAATTAAAATCTAGTGGAACCAATTGCTTTCAGTTAAAATTAATGATTTTTTTTTTTTTATCAGATTTTTATCAAATTTATTTTGGAGCAAAAATCTATAAAAAAGATAGTTTTCTATTTAAGATACATTAATAATGGTGTTTATTCAGCGTGAAATGGAGTTAGTTATGTAGCATGAAGCTGTATATTCTGCAATATTTACATCTTTGATAAATTCATTTAATGAATCCAAGCTCTGCAAACTTAGTTAATATTGATGCATTCACACAATTTCACAGTAACCATGAGATAAAATGAAGTTCAGGGCTATTCTTTATTCCCATTGTTTTGCAAATCTATGTACACTACAAACTGTATGATTGTTTGAAGAAAAATACATCTTACATAGTTCGGTTGAAAAAAGACACGTCCATCCAGTTCAACCGCATCTGTACCAGGCTCTTATGCCGTGTACACACGAGCGGAATGTCCGACATAAAAAAGTCAGACGGGAGCTTTTCATTGTATAGTCCGATCGTGTGTATGCCCCATCGGACTTTTTACGTCAAAAATTCTGCTGGACCTAGCAATAGAACATGTTCTAAATATTTCCAATGAAACCAATTCCTATCGGAGAAAACCGCTCGTCTGTATGCTGTTCCGAAGGACCAAAAAACGATGCATGCTCTAAAGCAAGTACAAGATGGAAGCGATCGGTGTGGTAAAATTAGCGTTCATAATGGAGCTAGCACATTCCTCACGCAGCAAATTCTGTGATCTTTTAATGCAGCTCATTCTTTTCTCCTTTTTAATGCTAGAAAAATTAAGTTGTTTTGCTGCTTATGTTCATACAGAGTTCTCACAAACTTATGTCTTCATTATTTCTCCTGATCTCATGAATAATATTCTATTTTTTGAAGCTACAATCTCCATATTAATGTTTAGAATTTGTCTTTATAGCCATCTTTTATTTTTTTATCCTTTTTTTGGATTATTGAACATTTTTCTAGTGATCTCCATATTTAATTTTATTTTTTATGTGTCAAGTTATCACAATAACATTATTAGCTTGTATTTTTAATTAACCTCAAGGAGGTTGGTGTTCCTTGTTAATTTGACATTGTCTTTTAGAAATGTACCTGGCAACTCACAAACTGTCCTATTTGAAGAAAAACACATAGGAAAGTATTTTTCTGAAAATAAAATCTCCATTTATTCTGGGTAACAAAATGAAGAGGGAGGCAACGCTGGAGAAACTTTTGGAATTTGTGAAGCCTTTTGGCCCCTAGGGCACACATCAAGTCTGTGGAAAAGACAATTGGTAGCTTGAGGAGTCCATAAAATTTGGAGCCCAATCTGGTCCAGGACTCCCAGATATTAGGACCAGCAACAGATGACATATCTGTTCCCAGGCTGTGGTACTACACCAGCCTGTGTCTTCTGTCAGACCAGACTGATACCAGGCCATCCCTTTCTTTTCTTCCTTGCAGTCTTCCTGCCACGCTTCCCTGCAGCCTTCCCTGAACCCTTCTTTGGAGGCTGTGGCTCTGGTGGTGGACTTGTGGTAGGAAGAGGAGGAGGAGGATGGGCTTGCTCATATATGCGGCTGTTCTCAGTCAGCTGGCCCCTTAACCCTTTCTGAAGGGCATCAAAAGCAATTCCCTCACAGAGGAGGCATTGGCCCTCCTCCAATTTCAGCAACCTTGTGGCTAGAAAGCAATCATAGGCCTCTTCAGCGTTGGGGGGGCTCCTAAGGACATTGCTTGCTTCCCAAATGATGCCCAGTGCTGCCTCCTCCGTCATCAATCCCTTCCTGGGCCTTTTGGTTTAAGGCAGAGGGGAGGCACCTGGGATTGGGTGAGGCTCCTACTGGGCTCAGCCAACTCCTGGCTGCAACTGGGGCCGCCCCTGGCTGCCACTGGGTATGGTCTCCTCCTGGCTGACACTTTCCAGACCCTCCTCCTGGCTGAGCTCATCCTGTGTATAAAAAAGGGACATAGTTTTAGTTGTTTGCTTCATCAATCACACACAATTTTCAGCTCATGACTTGCAAATTGAATGTTAATAAATAGAAAAGACTATCATTCTGACCCCAGCATTTTTCATTCTTGTCCCAAACATTTTTGTCCACTACTGTCTATTGATATGTAAATCTCTCTGTTTTAAATCATTAATTTGTTATCAATTATAACATCTAGTTAACAACATTAATATTAGGACAATAAATATGTCTAAAAATAATATACCTGGCTCCAGCTGGGCACATCCACTTCTTCCAGGATGGAAGGCCCAGGTTGTTCCTCGTCAGCCTCCTGGGGTTGAGGGCAGGGTGGAGGAAAGGCTGCCGGGAAGGGTAAAAATAAGAATAGATGCGCTACTAAATGCCTAGTGCAATTTACATAATATCTGTGTTACACCTGTGCTAAAAAGCCAAAAGTGCACTACTAAATAAAATAGGTGTGCCACTACATGCACAAAGAAACAAATTAACTGATTGTGAGCAAGAGTTTAACCACCTCAATACAGTGCACTTACTGCCCAGACCAATTTTCAACTTTCAGTACTCTTACAGTTTAAATGACAATTACTCAGTTATGCAACACTGTACTCATATTAAACTTTTGTCCTTTTTTTCACACAAATAGAGCTTTCTTTTGCTGGTATTTAATCACTAGTGTGTTTTTTGTGTGCTATAAATAAAAACATAAAAAAAATGGGAAAAAATGCTTTTTTTCTTTGTTTCTGTCATAAAATTTTGCTTCATACATGTTGGCCAAATTTTATACTGCTACATAGCTTTGGAAAAAATAACCCAGATTAGTATATATTATTTGGTCTTTGTGAAAGTTATAAACTATGGTGCCAATCAATGAAAATTGATCACATCTGATCAGGCCTTCAGTACATCAGGTTTATCTAATTTCTTGAGACACTAACAAGTCAGTAAAGTACAAATAACCCCCAATTTTTTTTTAGAAAGTAGACATTCCAAGGTATTAAGTAGCATGGTGAGTTGTTTTTTTTAAGTTGTTATTTTTTTCCCACAATTCTTGGCAAAATTGTGATATTTTTTTTTTTTTTATAAAATTGTCATATTAACAGGTTATTTCTCTCACAGAGCAAATGTATACAACAAATTAAACCCCAAAATACATTCTGCTACTCTTCCAGAGTATGGCGATACCACATGTGTGAGACTTTTACACAGCCTGGCCACATACATAGGACCAACATTAAAGTAGCATCTTCAGGCGTTCTACGAGCATAAATGACACATCTCATTTCTCAACCACCTATTACACTTGAAGGCCCTGGAGCACCAGGACAATGGAATTGCCCCAAAATGACCCCATTTTGGAAAGCAAACATCCCAACGTATAATCTATGAGGCATAATAAGTCTTTTGAACAGTTCATTTTTTTCCGGAAGGTTTTGGAAAATGTGGGAAAAAAATGAAAACCCAGTTTTTTCCCTACAAAGTTGTTCATTTATCAGATATTTCCAACACATACCATGTACACAGCAAAGATGACACCCCAAAATACATTCTGCTACTACTCCTGTGTATGGCAATACCACATATGTGAGACTTTTACACAGCCTGGCCACATACAACAGCCCAACATTGAAGTAGCATCTTCAGGCGTTCTACGAGCATGAATGACACATTTCATTTCTCAACCACCTATTGTGCCTTGTACACATGATCGGATTTTCCAACGGAAAATGTCCGATCGGACCATGTTGCCGGGAAATTTGACCGTGTGTGGGCTCCATCTGACTTTTTCCGGCGGAATTTCGGACCAACAAAGTTTGAGAGCTGGATCTCAATTTTTTCGACAACATGATCAGATCGCGTCAATTCCGATCGTCTGTAGCCTAGTTCGACGAACAAAGTGCCACGCCTGCTCAGAATAAATTCTGAGATGAAAGCACTCGTTCAGGTAAAACTAGCATTCATAATCGATATAGCACATTCGTCACGCTACAACGTTAAAAATTGTTTAATGCAGCGCATTCTCTTTCTTTATTATGTTAGAAGAATGAAGTTGTTTTGCTGCTCATATTCACACAGACTTCTCCAAAACGTATTTCTTTATTCTTTTTGCCGATTTCATGAATAGAATATTTTTATTTGTCAGATCGACCAAATCATTTTGGATTTTTATCTTTTTTTATTTTGTGGTTGTTATTTTAATCAAATGCTGGTTATCTTTGTAATTATTTTGGTGTGTTTTGTGTGTCAACTTACCACAACACCATTATTATCTTTTTATTTTATTGTTTTATTTTTTAATCTCGAGGAGGTTGTTTGGTGTTGGTGCCCCTTGTTAATTTCACCTTGTATTTTTGAAATGTTTCATAGTTTCATAGTTTGTTAGGTTGAATAAAGACACCAGTCCATCCAGTTCAACCAGAGTGAGTGTCTACAATTGTCTCTATCCCTGTACACACTCATTTCTGTCCCTACCCTCAAGGAGCCCACAATCCTAGATCCCCATTCATATACTAGTGTAAATTTTTGACCGAAGCCAATTAACCTACCTGCATGTCTTTGGATTGTGGGAGGAAACCGGAGTACCCGGAGGAAACCCACGCAGGCACAGGGAGAACATGCAAACTCCAGGCAGGTAGTGTCGTGGCTGGGATTTGAACCAGCGACCCTTCTTACTGCTAGGTGACAGTGCTAACCACTAATGTACCTGCCTACGAACAAATAAACTGTCTTATAACACATAAGCAAGTATTTCTTTAACCAAAACAAACCTTTATTAGGTGTCATAATCAAATAAACAGGAAGGTAACACTGGAGAAACTGATCAATTTGGCAAAGCCTTAGGCCCCCAGGGCACACATCAATTATTTAAATGCAAAATTGATGGCCATATCGAAGGGAGAATAGTCTGGTCCAGAGGTCCAAGAGATCAGAAACAGCAGATAACATCTATGTCCCCAGGCTGTGGTCATACAAGAGCCTGCATGTTCTGTCAGACCAGACTGAACCCAGGCCATCACTCTCTGATCTTCCTTAGGCACCTCCTTCCAGGCTGTAGCTCTGCTCTTGTAGGTGTGGCAGGAGGAGGTGGAGGAGGAAGGTAATGGTCAACCTCCTGGCTGCCACTTGCCACAGCCCTCTCCCGGCTGAGGTCTTCCTGTGTATGAAAATGGAACATAGTTTTAGTTTTTTGGTCATCAATCACAAAAATTTCAGCTCATGACTGTTGCAAATTGAATGTTAATAAATAAAACAGACTATCATTCTGAGCCCAGCATTTTTCATTCTTCTCCCAATAATTTTTGGTCACTACTGTCTATTGATATGTAAACCACTTTGTTAAATCAGAACTTACTGATCAATAATAACATCTAGTTAACATCATTAAATGTACAACAATAAATATGTTGAACAATGCTATACCTGTCTCAAGCTGGGCCCATCCACATGTTGCTGCCTGGAAGGCCCAGGTTGGACATTGGAAGCTTCAGCTGGGGGGGAGGAAGCCTTGAAGAAAGACAGTAAAGTGGTGGCCTGGGTTCCCTCGGGTCTGCCAGAAAATGCAGCCGGTCATAGTACAACATCCAGGGGACATAAATGTCATCTGGATCTCCTGATCTCATGGACTCCTGGACCTTCTTGCTCACCGTCAGATATGTACTCCTCAGGTCACCAATTTTGGCTTTCACATAGATCATGTCTGCCGTGGGGACCATAGTCTTCACCAAAGCAAGCAGTTTCTCCAGCACTGCCTTCCAATTTCTTGGGTCCATATAAAAGGGGTTGTTCATCTACCACAGGCAGGGCAGCTCCCTGAGCATATCAATGACTAGCCCCAGAAAATGTGGTTCCTTGAAGGGATCCATATTCTCTGCAAGACACAACACAAGACAAACCCTAATGTCAGGCTAAACTCTTCTAATCCTGTCCCAATACAAGCCTCAATCTAGAAGCAGTATAGGCTAATGATGTACCAAGTTAAAATTGTATCTTTACTCGAACGATCGCTGCTTCAGTTCCTCCTTCCTTTGCTCACAGATCGTACGTATGACACACGTGTGTTACGCTTTATATACAGTGCGCATGCGTGAAACTCTGCCTGTCCCTGATGTTCTTTCTAGTCTATTCCCCACCCCTTCTCTTTCGGTGCAGTGGGGAGAGCACATGGCGGAGACACAGCAGGTGTGCACTAATTATTCCAGTAAGGAGGAATAGGATGAGGAAAGCCCAGAACCAGAAACCTCACGATCCCGGAGGAGAAGATTTAAGGCCTCAAATATGTCTTTTGGAGAGATGTTGGACATACTGAAGAGGAACGACTATGATGGGAAGTATGGACCTTAACCAAACCCAAATGTCAGAAAGGCCAAGATCATGACTAAAGTTGTGAAGAGTCTTCAGAAGAATTTTGGGGTATGATGATCCAAGGATCAACTGAGGAAACACTGGTCAGACCTGAAACTGAGGGAGCACGACCAATAAATGTCTATTAGAGACAAACAACAAACATTTACAATAAAGTATACTCAACACCCAATCTCCTGAGCCAAGTAACAGGGTTACCAATTACCAACAGAGTATATTGGCACTCTATACAGTAAAGAAATAACGTAAGTGCCATTGAAACAAACAAATTGGAGGTTATGAGTAAAGTGCACACTAGTTCGGGTATTATGTTATCTATCACAGAAGCTGAGAGGTGTTGTTAGAAGAACAAGAAAAGGTGATAGAGTGTAAAGAGTGAAAAAAGAAGGAAAGGAGAGTCAAGGAGGGAGGGGGGGAGGGTGGGGGGAAGGTGGCCTGCGTGGTAACATGTATAGAATCAGTATAAAGGATTCTTCACTGTGCAAGTATCAAGCTCGGGGGTAGGGTATGGCACCGCCTCCTGAAGAGATAAGGGGGGGGGGGACTCCTCTGAGGAATGCAGCTGTCCCAGAGGTTTTTACGAGGGTGTGTTCCGCTTCAGTGAGATTGTGTTAAGAGTTCCTTGTATAACGAAGTGGTGGTGAATACCCTCCAGCAAGACCATGTCAAGAGGGTTCTTTGTGAAGTAGTCTTATTGGTGTGAGTAATGTCCTCCATGAAATGAACTGCCGCAATTTTATGCATCCAACATTTCAGAGACGGGATTTTGGGTTGGCCCCATAGGGCAGGTATTAGTGCCTTGGCTGTGTTCAGCAGGTGGGGGATTATGGAGCGTTTGTACAGGCCAACAGGATCTGTGGTAGCATGGAAGAGAATGGTCCAAGGATCATTGGGGATGTTAATGCCTGTAATCCGCTGAATGATTTGGATGACATTGGACCAAATTGGTCTGATGAGTGGGCATGACCACCAGATGTGTGCATGAGTGGCCTTGGACCCACAGTTCCTCCAACATAGCAGGGAGTTTTTGGGGAACATCCGGTGCAGTTTCGCTGGAGTGTAGTGCTGCCACCTGGTGAGCAATTTATAATTAACTTCAGCCATTTGTGAGGCAATAGATGAGATGTGGGTTAGTTGTAATACCTTCCTTTTTTGTAGATCTGTGAGGCTTGCGTTTAGATCCTCTTCCCATCTAGCCAGATAGGGCAGGAGCGAGTTGTGGAGGAGTCTAATAAGGGCTTTATAGAACAGCGATATGCAGTGCAAAGGAGGATCCTTGGGGTAAAACACATCTTCAATTTCATTTAGAGTCTCAGGACCTCTTAGTGGTCGAGGCAAGGCCCGCAGGAAGCACTGTAACTGAGCGTACCTCCACCTGTCCAGGAATGTAATAGGTTTGGTACCGAGTACATCCGATAAGGGCTTAATGACCGTGTTCCGGAGGACTTGGTGCAGCAGCAGGGGTCTGTCAGGGGACCAGGCCCGAAAGCCTGGGTCTAGTAGTCCTGGCAAAAAGTATCGACGATGAAGAAGTGGCATTAGAGCGGAGTTGTAAGACCAGGAGAACTTCTTATGTAAGTTGTCCCATATAGCTAAGGTGGAGGATGTGAGCGAGGAGGTTTCATTGCCAAGATGTCTGTGCGTGCGAGGGATCCATGGTGCAACTGTAAGGTCTGCACCACATAAAAAGTGTTCCAAGGCAACCCGCAGCTTGGTGTTGGTGGCGTACTTCCAATCTGCTATCCTGGAGAGTATGGCAGCGTGATAATATGCTCTAAAATTTGGCAGGGCCAGGCCCCCAGCGTCTTTGGAAGCGTCCCTAGACACTCTGGGGTGATTGTTCCTCCAAACATAGCGGGATTTCATGGTCTGCAGCGTTGTAAAAAAAAAAAAACATGGGCACCCCCATGGGGATAATTTGGAATAGGAATAAGACTCTGGGCAATATGTTAATTTTGATAATGTTAACCCTCCCCAGCCAGGAGTGCGAGAGGCTCTTCCATTTCCTCAGATCTTTCCTGATAGTGTTCAGTAGGGGGAGGTAGTTATGTCGAAAGAGGGAATGAATATTTGGCATAAGGTAGATTCCCGAGTATTTCAAGCTACGTGGGACCCATCTGAAAGGGAAGAGGGGCCGTATAGAGTCTGCTTCTCGTCTGGGGAGATTAATGTTCAAAATTTCTGACTTAGAAAAATTAATTTTGAAGTTGGAAAGTTTTTGATAAGTAGAGAGGGCCGACATCAAATTAGGCAGAGAGATACGGGGCTGTTGGACAAAAAAGGCTGCGGCTATGTGGGGGGTAGCGTGTACTATATTGCCATTGGGGAGTTTTATTTTGGGGATGAAAGACCTGGTCTGTTTCGCCTTGAGGGATCTCGCCAGCTGTCTACCGGGTTTACTTCCCCACTCATATATCGTCTGAGCGAAGCTTTAGAATTTCCTTTTAGTGTCCAGGAGGGTTTTTAATTCCTCCCTTTTTAGAGTGAGGGCTTTTAAATGGGTTGCATGTAGAGTAAGTTTATGCTGTTTGTGCAGTTCTGCAATTTGACCCAGGAGCTGCGTGATCTGCTGACCATGCCCCCTTTTTTTCCTAGAACCCATTTCAATGAGTCGTCCCCTCATGGTAGCCTTGTGAGCTTCCCATACCACAGAGGGGGGACTCGGGAGAGGTATTTTCATTGAAGTACTGTTTCATATGTGTGGACAACTCAGACACCTCCACCTGGCCAGAAAGGAGAGAGTCATTGAGTTTCCAGTTATTGGAGCGGTGCGCTAAGGAGGGCATGGTCATACACATCGACACGGGCGCATTGGTCTGATATAGTGGCTGTGCCTATATGAGCGGACCGTAGAAACTGGAGATGGTGGTGGTCTAAAAAGATGTTATCAATGCGCGAGTACGACTGGTGTGTTTTAGAAAAGTGAGAAAAATCCCTGTCTCTAGGGTGGAGCATCCGCCAGACATCGATCAATTGTAGATCGAGAAGTTTGCGTTTGAGTGGGGACAGACTTTTAAACGAGATGTGTGATCGGCCCTGCGAGGTGTCTAAGATGGGGTCTAGTGGCATATTAATATCACCCGCTAGGATAGTTATACCATCGGCAAATTGCGCTAATTTAGAGAGAATCTGGGAGAGGAAGGCAGGTTGGTGTCGGATAGGGCAATACACGTTTGCCAAAGTGCAGCGCGTGTTACCCAAAAACCCCTTTAGAAAAAGATACCAACCATGATCGTCCGCTAGCATTTCAACAAGGCGGAAAGGAACACTGCTGCTGAATCCTATGGCCACTCCCTTTGCCTTGTTAGTATCCGACAGGCTGTAGTACCATTGCGGGAATTGAGGGGAGGTCAATTTGACTGGTGTTGTATGAGTCAAGTGTGTTTCCTGAAGAAAGGCAATTGAGCATGCAGCTTTTTTCAATTCACGGGTGATTTGGTGCCTCTTTGCGGCAACATTTAGCCCCCTTACATTATATGAAGTAATTGTTAGTGTGGCCTGACCATCAGCAGAGTGCTACCTTTGGGCTGATATTTCCATGCAAGCCACCCAGGAAGGAAAGGGATGGGGGGGGGGAGAGAGACAGAAGGAGGAAAGAGAAATTGAAATAGAAGAGACAATCTGAAGTATCTAAAAGTCATTTCTGAAATTAAACCATTGGGAACAGTTAACAAGTCACGCAGAAATCTGCCGTGATCCCTGAGGGGAAGAGGAGAGCAGGCGGCAGTCCCGTCCTCAAACCAGGAGTCAGGAGTCGTAATGTGAATGCCAACCGCTCCCCCCAACCCCAAAAGGGGGGGGGGGTAGGGGATTTACTGAGAGAAAGGCACATGGGAGCAATGTGCCCAGCGGTAGGATAAAAGAGAATACAAAAATGCAAAGATGCAACATATTGGATAACAGCGACTGAAACCTTCAGCTGCACTTAGGAACCATTGAGCCTATCGATCAATGTCCTGGTGAACAGTTATACATACTTGCAGGACTACTCCATTGGTCCAGAACAGGAAAAAACAAGGGGGTCCCATGACAGGGGGGGCACCTTGAGTCCGCTAATGTAGTTAGGGCGAATGCACTGTCACGAGTTGTGAACCTACTTACAGTAGCTAGGCGTGTCCACTCTAATCATGGGCCTTTAATGTCTAATAGCGTTGAAAAAGTGATCAGGAGCGAGGAGTAGAAGAAGCAATCCAGGAACAACAAGAGAAAAGAAAAAAAAAAGTAAGAATAAAAGCAAAATGATCATCAGATAGCGTCAATCAGCCGTTCTTTTGTGTAGATCCTGGAAGGGATGTGCGCCTTTTTTTCGACAGAGTTCTCTGCCATTGAGGATCTGGAAAAGAGGAGAACTGAGGGATGTGGACCTGCCATCCTGGGAGATCAATTGGTGGCAAATTGAGTTCCTTCAGGAACGTGGGTAGATCCTCCGGGAATCGTAAGGTGTGGGAGCGGCCATTTTAGTGGCTATTAGACACGCCGGGAACCCCCATCTGTAGGTAATCCCATCAGCGTGAAGGAGATCCAAAAGGGGCTTAAGTGCTCTGCGACGGTCTAGCGTGTCCTTAGATAGGTCTGGGAAAATGCTGATGGTGGCCCCGTCAAAGTCTATGGTTGGTGTACTCCGCATTTTGAGCATTACAGCATTTTTGTCTGAAAAGTAATGTAGATGACAAATAACATCTCTCGGTTGATCCGAGGAAAAATTGTGGGGGCGAAGGGCTCGATGCACGCGGTCTAATCGCAGCGGCTCAGTGACCGGCTTTCCTAGGATCGTGTTAAGGATGCCACGGATCGATGGTTCAAGATCATTATCGCCAGTGGCCTCCGGGAGACCCCGCACTCGTAGATTATTTCTGTTCTCGAGCTTGTAAGATGAGGCCCGCTGGGCAAACGCTAGTTGCGTGACCGTCTCTTGCAATTCTTTAATGGCGGAGGCCTGTGAATCCTGTCTGAGCTCCGTCTCCTCCACCCTGTTCAGAATATGTGCCATATCTGCACTAACTCCGGTAATCTCCTTCTTTATAGATTTTTCCAGTCCATGGAACATCCCCGCCAACTCCTTCTTAAGACCGCTGACTAGGTTGGACATGTCGGAGCCCCCAGGGGACCCGGGGTCGTCCAGAAGATCAGAGCAATAGGAGGAGGCTGGAGAGCTTTCCCGGATAGAGGCGGCTAGAGAGGAGGGGGAGAAGTTGCGTATAGGGGTCCTGGCATGGTTGTCTCGCTCGCCCGACACCAACTTCCCTGCGGCAAGAAAGTGCTGTATTGATCCGGAGCCGGTTTGGGTAAGTACGGGCCCTTTGCCAGATCCCTTGTTAGTTGTGGAACGAGATCTAGGTTTCTTTGTTGGCATAATTGTGGTGGTGAGGCTGAACGCTGGACGGGACTCAGGGTCACTCACATTTCAGTAAACACTGCATGTGCAGATTGAATTGGTCACAAGTAGCTGACATGAGAGGCACAGAGGGCGCAGTCCATGCGGTAGTTCAAGAGGGTCCCACCCTCCAAGCAGTATCTGCCTCCCAAAACAAACAGAGCCCTGGTGGTCTCTAATGACGTTTCTTGCACTAGCAGCAGACGTTCAGGGGGACACGGGCCCTCTAGTAAGGGGGCAGATCCCAGGATGCTGCTACTGGGGAGCAGGGAGTGCCCAAAAAAGCTCAGGGTCCGTTCCTTGCTGCTATTGGGCTCCGTCTGGCCTTCCAGGCCTAAGATAGTAAGGATTACCTCAGGCAGAGCAGATGGGGCAGTAGTGGTGAGTCAGTGGCAGTCCCTTTTATACTGGGCCCCCAGGGAGCGTGTGTAGTGACCCAGCAGTCCCAGGCAGCACTCACCTGGGAGTTGGGCCCTTAGGCCTAGTCAAAATGGCGGCCATCCGCCGTACTCCGCGACCTGTGCGGTGGGATCCTGGTGGGGCCCGGGGTGCAAGAAGGCTCCTGATGGCTGCCAAAGTCCCGCGGGGGCCCCCGGGTTAGTCACGGCTCCGCGCTGTCTCCCGCAATTTCGTCGCAACTCCCGGAGAGGCGTCAGCCGTGGGTAGGCCGCAAGATGGCGGTGGCAGGCCGTGTTGTAGGCCCAGACCACGCGATCACGGCAAAAGGCCAAAAATGTATCCGCGGACACCTCCCGCGGCGGCTCAGCTACCCCTCGGTGCCTGCGGTGGTTGAATTAAGCCGGATGGGACTGCAGATGGTTGAGGATTGGGTACGGTGGTGAGGAGCTCTGTACCCACACGTCCGCTCAGCTGCACGTCAGGCCACGCCCCCCCCAGTACAGAAGGATCAAGCGAGTTCTTGTGTGCTCATATTATTATTATTGCTTGCATACTGTTCCATGTGCTTTGATTTAATGTTGTACAGTTTAACCACTTTCAGACCGGACCATTTTGCTGGTAAATGACCAGAGGTCTTTTTACACTTTGGCACTGCGCTGCTTTAACTGGTAATTGCGCGGTCATGCAATGTTGTACCCAAACGAAATTTGCGTCCTTTTCTTCCCACAAATAGAGCTTTCTTTTAAAGGTATTTGACTGACTCTGCGATTTTTATTTTTTGTGATATAAACGTAAAAAGACCGCAAATTTTGAAAAAAAATGATATTTTCTACTTTTTGTTATTAGAAAAATCCAATAAACTCAATTTTAGTCATACATTTAGGCCAAAATGTATTCAGCCACATGTCTTTGGTAAAAAAAAAGTCAATAATTGTATATTTATTGGTTTGCGCAAAAGTTGTCACATCTACAAACTAAGGTACGTTTTCTGGAATTTATGCAGCTTTTAGTTTACGACTGCCTATCTCATTTCTTGAGGTGCTAAAATGGCAGGGCAGTACAAACCCCCCCCCAAATTACCCCATTTTGGAAAGTAGACCCCCTAAGGAAATTGATAAGTGGCATGTTGAGCCCATTGAATATTTTATTTTTTTGCCTCAAGCGATTGAATAATGACAATTTTTTTTTTTTTTTTTTTACACAAAGTTGTCATTAAATGATATATTGCTCATACATGCTATGGGCATATGTGAAATGACACCCCAAAATAAATTCTGCTGCTTCTCCTGAGTACGGGGATACCACATATGTGGTACTTTTTGGGAGCCTAGCCACGTACGGGGCCCCGAAAACCAAGCACCGCCTTCAGGCTTTCTAAGGGCGTAAATTTTTGATTTCACTTCTCACTACCTATTACAGTTTTGAAGACCATAAAATGCCAAGATGGCACAAAACCCCCACAAATGACCCCATTTTAGAAAGTAGACACCCCAAGCTATTTGCTGAGAGGCATGTTGAGTCCATGGAATATTTTATATTTTGCCACAAAATGCGGGAAAATTACAAACTTTTTTTTTTTTTTTTTACACAAAGTTGTCACTAAATGATATATTGCTCACACATGCTATGGGCATATGTGAAATGACACCCCAAAATAAATTCTGCTGCTTCTCCTGAGTATGGGGATACCACATATGTGGGACTTTTTGGGAGCCTAGCGGCGTACGGGGCCCCGAAAACCAAGCACCGCCATCAGGCTTTCTAAGGGCGTAATTTTTTGATTTCACTTCTCACTACCTATTACAGTTTTGAAGGCCATAAAATGCCAAGATGGCACAAAACCCCCACAAATGACCCCATTTTAGACAGTAGACACCCCAAGCTATTTGCTGAGAGGCATGTTGAGTCCATGGAATATTTTATATTTTGCCACAAGTTGCGGGAAAATTACAAACTTTTTTTTTTTTTACACAAAGTTGTCACTAAATGATATATTGCTCACGCATGCCATGGGCATATGTGAAATGACACCCCAAAATAAATTCTGCTGCTTCTCCTGAGTATGGGGATACCACATATGTGGGACTTTTTGGGAGCCTAGCCGCGTACGGGGCCCCGAGAACCAAGCACCGCCTTCAGGCTTTCTAAGGGCGTTACAGTTTTGAAGGCCATAAAATGCCAAGATGGCACAACCCCCCCCCCCCCAAATGACCCCATTTTGGAAAGTAGACACCCCTAAATTTACGGGTACACTAGTGAGACTAGGTAATAAATGGCGGGTGCCCTGAAACTATAAAAAAATAACTAACCAACCAGCGTCACCTGTAACAGTTATATGGTGATCACTGGTGAAAGGGTTAACTAGGGGGCAATCAGGGGGCTTTATGCGGTAGTATATGGGGGTCCCTGGCGCTATAAAAAGCTGCGGCGAACCTAAATACCTACCTGCCTAACTAGCGTCACCTGTGACACTAATACAGCGATCAGAAAAACGATCGCTTATTAGGCTGGGTTCACACTGGAGCGATGCGGGAACGCCACAAATCCGCGGCGGGTTCCCGCATCGCATGCCTCCCGGCGGCAGTTCACACTGCCCTATGCGAACTGCTGGGAGTGTCAGTGAAATGTTAATGACACCCCCAGATCAGTTTGCATATCGCAGTGCGATCTGCAAACTCGGATCGCATGGTGTGAACACCCATGTGATCCGATTCTGCTGCGGACCAAAAAAAGGGTCCCGTGCGAGTTTGCGGCGGGTGCGACACGAATTCAGCCATACTATCTGTGAATCCGCGGCGGGTTCCCGCATCGCATGCCTCCCGGCGGCAGTTCACACTGCCCTATGCGAACTGCTGGGAGTGTCAGTGAAATGTTAATGACACCCCCAGATCAGTTCGCATATCGCAGTGCGATCTGCAAACTCGGATTGCATGGTGTGAACACCCATGCGATCTGATTCTGCTGCGGACCAAAAAAAGGGTCCCGTGCGAATTTGCGGCGGGTGCGGCGAATGGCTGAACTCGAATCGCAGAGATCGGATGTGATTTGCACTGCAGTGCGGTGCGAATCACATCCGTTCTCATAAACCGCTGCAATGTGAACCCAGCCTTAGTGACACTGGCGACGGGGGGTGATCACGGGGTTAAACCTTTATTGGGGGGGTTAGGGGGGTACATTAGAACTAAAGGGGGCTAACCCTAACTGCCCTAACAGTTATTACAGTCACAAATGACACCAATGCAAAAAAAAAAAAATGCATTGGTGTCACTGTGACTGGGGAGGCAGGGGTAATTGGGGGGGTGATCGGGGGGTAAAGGGGGGGTGTGAGTGTGCCTGGCATGTTCTACTGTGTAGTGTAGTGCTTGTGCAACTCACCGATGCTCTCTCCTCGGTGCCAGAACGAAAAATACCGACACATGGGCATGGGTTCAATCGTTCGTAGTAAACCTTGTTCATTCGCCCACTTCAAAGACGATGTTTTGGCAAGTTGCACTCAACTACATTTGTTCAGGCCTATTTCTAGTCAAAGGAAGTGTGTTGTCTGGAGGGCTTTGTAATAAAATGAAATGCAAACGATTCAGTGTAAAGGAGAAGACACTCAGTAGCTGTTTACACATCTGGACTCAGGCGCACTAGTGTGGGACACCAGAACACCCTTTTTATTAGGGTGTCCCACACACTTGCTCCAGTGGATACTATAGGGGTGTCTCCATCTGTCAAACTTGCACAAAACAGGTAAGTATTCCAGCTTTAGAAAGTGTCAAAAATGTTTTCAGCTTTGAACTCTGCACAATTGTATGACACTTCCATGTTTCATATAACCATTTTTGCCCTCAAATATCAGTGTGCTAAGTATTCCTTTTTTACATTCTCATATTGGAGAGAAGACTCAGGACATCTGAGGACACCAGGGACCCCACACCTCCCAAAGAAGGGGACATACCAACACCAGAAGCAGAGGAGGAGGAGGAAGGAGAGATTGTTGAAATTGGTGAAATTGGTACCACAACAGGTAAGGTAATCAATGTATGCCTGCATATTTATAATACACTGTGTTGTTTTTTGGTTTATTGTTAGGTGATGTGGATATTGTGGTGGAAGAATCGCATTTTACCAGTGAAAGTGCCCAGATCATCATCGGGGAGATAATGAGGTGCAATCGCTATTTAGATAATCTCAAGAAAAACATCAATGATGTTCAACAAAAAATGAAGAACATCATTGATGTTTTAGGGAGAATCTGAAACACCCAAAACTAGCTGGCATCCATTTTCATTTTTAAAAACAAGTTTTATATTTTTTTGAAAATGTGCTATCTCCCATCATGGGGATCAATGTATGTGTTTTGTGGGTGCAACCCCTTCCTTGCTACTAAAGTGGCTGAGATGAAGGGGTTGCACCCCCAAAACATGTACATTGATCCCCCATGATGGGAGCTAGCACATGTTGACATTAGGCATGGGATCAGGAGGAAAATGCCCACTTTGATTCACAATTTGTGTGCATCTTCCAAATCTGGCTTTTACAGGGGTCACACTCCATGTGATGATCAATATCAACACAGTTTGGACATACTAATGTCTGATATCGTCTTCACTTTGTAAGTTCCTCAGTTCTGTATGTTATGCTTTGATACATGCCAGTTTTCACAAAAACGACAAGCTATTTTTAATGTTACCAAAAATAAAGTTATATACACCAAAATATGTTGGTTTATTGTAAAACCCTTTTATAAACGCACATGTGAATGTGCTTTGAGTAAAAAGTTTAATTATGAGACGGCCAGGCTTAGTTTACTTACCCTGCAATATAATAAGGACGAAGGGGGGTTGGCACTACCACATGCTAGGATGTATTTTTTGGCTTCGCAGCTCCAGCACCTGGGTGGTTGGGGGTTAGATGATCCCCTGGACCCGATAAGTAGGATACTGGATGACACTGTCGCCCAGGACATAGCATTATCCAGGTTGGAGGCAGGCTTCCCTTATATGGACAGGAGTTCCCCGACTATTATGCTGCTGAATACCCTATGGTCCCATGTTAAACAAATATTATGAATACGTGGCTTCCTTGCCCTCACCCCTATTTGGCGGAATGCTAATTATGGTGAGCTTTTTAAGCTCAAGGGATTTGGTAACTGGAGTAGGAGCGGCCTCCGGTACCTCTCGCAGCTGTATAGTGGACGGGTACTGAAGTCCTTCATGGAACTACAGGCTGAGTTTAACATCCCACGTAGGGATTTTTTTAAATACTTACAGTTACGTCATGCGCTACACAGGCACAAAGTGTGCAGCTTTCCCTAACGGACCATCCTGTGGTACAGGGGATATTCATGCAGACTGAACGTAAAGGTATGATTTCTAGGGGATATGCTATGCTTCTTGACGCAGTGCAGGACCCGGCACGTCTTCCATGTCGGCAGAAGTGGGAGGCGGACCTGGGGCCCTTGGACGCGGAGACCTGGAACCTTTGTTTATCCTCCGCTCCGCTGGTGTCGGCCTCCCATAGGCTCTCCCATCTATACTTACTACATAGGACTTATAGGACACCAGTTAAACTGCACAGTTGGGGTGTTAGGGGGTCTCCCCTTTGCCCTAAATGTATGCGGGACCATGGGGATCTCATGCATATGTTCTGGAGGTGCCCGAAACTCAAACGGTATTGGGATGGAATCCTTGACACTATATCCTCTGTGTTCTCTGTTGGTATTCCGCGGTGTCCGTTGGTCTGCCTGTTGGGGACCCTGGATGAAGAATCGTTGACGCCCTCGGTTCATACGGCCATTATTAGGCTGCTATACGTAGCCAGGAAATTAATAGCGCGATTGTGGATAACACACAGGGTTCCCACCAGGCAGCAATGGACGGAACAGGTGAACCAGATGCTGATCAGGGAAAAGATAACATACCAACACAGAAATGCACCGCACAAATTTAATGCCATGTGGGGGGGGATGGCTCGAGGTTCCGGGACTAGCTCCCCACCAACTTATACAGGACAGACTTTTACAGGGTTGACTGAAGGTCCAAGGACATGTGCATGGAGGTATATAAACACTTGTGATCCCGGTAAGGGGCTAATTCTATGTCTCTCCCTCACCCGGTATTTGTAGGGGGTGTAGGGAGACACCAGTGGGACTGGGTGGAGGGATGCTGGACGCAGTGCATAATTCTGGTACTTATGTGGTTGTCTCCTGGTGCGGTGTGGTCTCTGAGAGAATGTTACTTTTTTTTTTATTCTTGGTTCCTTTTTCTTACTTTTTTTTTTTTTAGTTTCATTGACATTTTCCATGTCTCAGCGGTCTACAAACCGAGCTTATTTGTACTTTGTGTTTCCTGTATACCTTTGGATGTAAAAACCAATGCTGCTGTACGACTGTACTTTACTCCTATGTTTGGTTTGTACCATATGTGTTTTGCAATAAAAACTTATTTGATTTAAAAAAAAAAAGTTTAATTATGAACAATGTGTGACTTCCTTTTTCAATGCGCAAAAGCAGTATTTGTAGTAATAATGTGACAATGGGTGTTATTTACTAAAGGCAAATCCACTTTTGCACTCCAAGTGCAGTTTCAGGTGCACTTTTGTAGTGCACTTGTAGTGCATAGTGGATTTGCCTTTAGTAAATAACACCCACAGGGCTTTTTAATTTGCCCCAATCACACCATTTTCATGACGCCACACATTTCTGTCGTGGTGCTGAAAAAGATAAATATTTTTGTCAGTAATGCACTACATACATTAACAACAAAAACAAGGTGTGTGTGTAGCAGACCCACAACATAATGATAATAATAATAATAATAATAATAATAATAATAATAATAATAATATTATCTTAAGAAGAGACTGTCACCTCATCTCGCACAGAAATTGGGATTGCACTGTTGAAGAAAACAGCCCAAAAAAATAAATAAATAAATAAAAAAACTAGGAGACACCTAAAACAAACCCAAGCAGTAAATGAAAACAAACATTATTGCAGTTTGAAAGAGAAATGTATTTAAAAAATGACACTCAGACATTGTCTGGCATATCAATGCCCCCCCTACCTGCAAAGTACACCATATATCGGTTTCTGACCTCGCCTTCAAGGGCCATCAGGTTGGCCTTTTCTGGTAATTCTGCATCAGGCCCAACTGAGGCCACATAGTTCGGAGAGTACTTTTTAAAAAAATTGTGCAGAATATAGCATGAAAGCTAAATATGATTGAGTTTATATTCTGCCATGTAGATTGGAGTCAAAAATAGGTGGAACCGGCTGGTCATTATCCCGGAAGTGTTCTCCACTACTCTTCTTGCTCTGGCCAGCCGGAAATTAAAAGCCCTCTGGTCTGGGGTGAGGGTCCTCATTGGGAATGGCCACATCAGCTGGTTTCCCAGCGCAAATGCTTCATCCGTGACGAAGACGAAGGGGAGTCCATCCACATTCTCCTCTGGCAAACCCAGACTGCCACTCTGGAGACACCAGTAGAACTCAGTCTGCACGATCACTCCACCATCCGACCATTTTCCCCCAAGTCCACATACAGGAAGTCAATGTCGCTGACACCACCGCCAGCATCACGATACTAGTTTACCCCTTGTAATTATAATAGTAGGACCCCAAGTTGGGGGGGTGGGACAATGCGGATGTTTCCCATCAATTGCACCTCCACAATTGGGAAAGTCCCAATGGGTGGCAAAGTGGGAGGCCACAGTCTGCCATTTCTGTGGTGTTGAAAGAAACTGTGGAGTCAAACAAGAAAAAAAAAAAAAGTCGCCATCATTGCAAGCAGATTTTGAAAGCAGATTAGACACAAACATTTTTGGACAAGATCAGTATAACATATTTGGAAATGAGTATTTAAAGCCAAAAGTATAAGGTCCCCTTATCAGATTCATCACCCCATCCGATGGCCCATTGCAAACAAATTGGGGGAGGTGGTGTTTTGGACTGGTAACCCTCTACACTTCATTGAGAGCTGAATGCATAAATAATGTGATACTTTGGCCAGCCCCTCCTGACTTAAACTATTGGCAGCCCACTGGACAGGTAAGAAGTGTCATAATACAAAAAAAAAAAAAAAAAACACTGAACAAATGGAAGCACATTTTTACATTCTGCTTTTACCTATCAAGATAATAATAGGGAAAAAAAAAACTTTAAACAGTAGCATTTGAAAGTATTGAGGCAGGCCCTTGCACTACATACTTTGGTGAATCCATCCATAAATCTGACCACAAAAGAGGTAGGTATATTGTGTATTGGGTCAGCAGATAGAGGATTGCTATCAAATGACCTAGCAGTTGGGGGAGGGGGGGTTCCTAATGAGTTTGGCCCACCAAACAAAAAAAACTATGGCACTCTGCATGAATTTAAGCACATACATAACATTTGTACACATTTTAGGGGGTGTTTAAGGAAAATAACTACTATGGAGCTGACAAAATACATTGCTAAGTGACTAGGCTATAGGTGTATGGGCCCAGAAGAGCATGCTGGGCGGTTAGTGAAGGCAAATATGCATGAAGGACAAAAAAGGAACTTTAAAAGCTGCCAGCATGCATGAGGACAAAGTGGCACAGCATATCAATTACAGCTTATTCCAATCATGGTAATTATGGAATGATGAAAAATACAATACATTAAATACATAGAATGTGATGTTAAAGGAGAAATCTTGATGTTAAAGAAATCTTACCTTAATATAGTCCTTCTGCAGGACCTGTATGATGGCAGAACAAACAGGTCTCTGGAATAATGATCCCCAGAGCCTGGGGGGAGATGCCTGTGGAGAACTTGAGGTCCTGAAGGCTTCTCCCTGTCGCCAAGTACCACAACGTGGCAACTAGCCTCTGCTCCGGAGTCATGGCTTGCCACATGCAGGTATCCTGCCTGCTGATATAAGGGGACAGCAAAGACAGCAGATGGTGAAAAATGGGGTCCGTCATCCTGAGAATTCCTGAAATCATCAGGATTATTCTCATGGATCTCACGAAGCAAAGGCATTTGCGAGAATTGGTCATGCTGGAGCAACCAATACTTGCTCCATGAACTCCTCCTCGCCCTGTTCATGGACTGGGCTTCTGTCAAAGCTAAAAGCCCAATGTCAAGCCCCTGCACAGCACGAACTTTACGACGAGTATGTACATGAAACATGGCTTCAAAACAGTCGGCTGGTCAGAACGGACTAACAGAAAGCAACGATAAACAGCAAGGCCTGAAAGAACTAACTGAAAACCATAAACGAGCGGACAATAAGCACTGAAAATCAAAGCGTACAATATAAAATATAGGCCCCAATGACAAACAAATGCGAACTGAGAACATGCACTGATAAGCAATTATGCACCAACAAGCACAAACTGTAGAGCGGTAACGATCTGAAGCACAAGTCTGAAAAGCGCAAATTGTCTCTAACCAAACTTCTACTAACACGCGATAAACACAAGATCAGCAGAAGGAGCTCAAAGGGTGCAGAACGTGGTGCTGAACTTCCCTTTTATAGTCCTGTCATATGCGGTTTACATCACCGCATTCTTGCCAATTGAAAATTCCGACAACTTTGTCCAACCATGTGCAGGCAACACCAGCTTCGGACAAAATCTGTCGGGAAAAATCAGACGGATTTTGTGATCGGAATGTCCGACCGTGTGTACAGGGCATTACAATTTTGAAGGCCCTGGAGCACCAGGACAATGGAATTGCCCCCAAAATTACCCTATTTTGGAAAGCAAACATCCCAACATATAATCTATGAGGCATAATGAGTTCTGCTACTCCTTCTGAGTATGGCCTGGCCACATACAGAGGCCTAACATCCAAGTAGCACCATCAGGCGTTCTAGAAGCATAAATGACATACCGTATTTATCAGTGTATCACATGCACTTTTTCCCCTTAAAATCAGGGGCAAAATTGCAGGTGTGTGTTATACGCCGTTTCCTTGCCAATTGTGAGCCTCTTGGCCGCTCTCGCTGGCTTTCGGCGGCTCTCGCAGTCCCGCATGAAAGCCGAAAGCCAACATGAATGCCCGAAAGCCACGAGATACACAGGACATCTGGTGCTGTATCTCGGCAGCACCATTTTTAAAGTCTGCAAATGTCACTGGGGCAAGGCTACAATGACAAGGCTGCAGATGGATACTGACAAGGCTCCAATGACACTGACAAGGCTGATTTTTGAAAGTGCTTTTTGTTTCATGTTTTAAAGTTCTGTGGTGCAGGGCTGTGCCATGGTTTTGAATAAACAAACTTGGATTTTAAAGATATTACGCTATGAAGCCCTCTTTTTTCCTCCCATGATGTTCCTATTGCAACTGCCTTACCCATAAAACGTGGGTCCTATGGAGTGCACCGGAGGCCGATCCTATTAGCGGTGGAGTGGATCCAGACGCATGTCCTTGGAGTGTCAGCCTGAGTGATCTCTTCTGCTCTGTGCCTATCAGATCTCCGTAACAAAGATCCGACTTTTCTGGTAAGTGGCCATCTGGCTTTTTATTATCTTTCGGCTGTTACATGAGGAGCGTTACTGTGAAGAAATCATCCTATTTGGGAATCTCTGTTTAAAGAATTATTGTCAATGGACTTGTATTGTACCTTTCATGAACTTTCTTCTGAGTAGAACAGTTTGTTCTTTGATTAGAACAGTTCATGTGTGCTGATCTTTTTTTGTATCATTTTTGTTTCAATATTTTTAGTTTTTTTATTTAAACTCTTGCTCACAATTTGTTTCTTTGTGCATGTAGCGGCACACCTATTTTATTTAGTAGTGGCTTTTTAGCACAGGTGTAGCACAGTTATTATGTAAATTGCAGTAGGCATTTAGCAGTGCATCTATTCTTATTTTTTACACACACTCTTAAACTGAATATTCATTTTTTGTTTTGATTGCAGCACATATATATCATATATATTCAGCCGTCACATATTTTTATATACGGTAGTTATCATTTATATATATTTTTTTTATATTAACTTTTTTATATTAACTGGGGATAGCGTGGCTTTTTCCACGATATATAACCTGCAGGGAAGGGTAGAAAGATCCCCTTCCTTCAGTCTGGTCATCTAGAAACCGCAATTTGTTGAAGTACCACAGCCTGGGGTCATACGCTTGTGCTGCTGATGCTCCTGATCGGAGTGATTTCTGGATCTTATTATGCTCCTTCTTATACACGTTCCTCAAGATTCCAATTTTCTTTTCCAAAAACACGATGGTTGCATCGGGGACCCAAGTCTTCTTAAATTCCAGAAGTTTCTCCAGCATTGACCTCCTAGCTTGCTTATTATAATATAAGCTGTGTTTCACCTCACATAAATTCCTCATCTCCCTGTACTTGTCAATAAAACTGGCCATAAATTCTGGGTCCTTAAAGTGATACATATTTTCTGTAAGACAATACACAAGACAAAAACACTAATTTCAGCCTAAACTCTCAATCGTATCCCAATATAGGCCTTAATCTTGAAGCAATATAGGCCACTGATGTACCAAAGTTAAGATTTTACCTGCGTTAGAACATTTGTAGTCCTTCCTCAGCACACCGATCATACGTACGACACACATGCGTTACTTTATATACACTGTGCATGCGTCGCCCGCCCCTGACGTTATTTCTAGCCTCTTCTCTTTGGCGCTCAGTAGGAGCGACATGGTGGAGACACAACAGGCGTGTGATTGGAGAAACGAGAAGGAGGAAGGCCCAGAGGCCGAAACGTCCCAATCCCAGAGGTGACGATTTAAGGCTACAAATATGTCCTTTCTTGAGATGGACCATACACCAACCCGAATGTGAGAAAAGACAAAATTATGACGAAAGTTGTAGAGTCTGCACACAAATTCTGGGGTACGATGAACAAAAGAGAAAATAAGGAAACGTTGGTCAGGACATTTTAAAATGGCAAGTTTCAGGTTAGTGGGCACAGTAATCAGTCGTAGGAAACATTGTTCGCTCATTTAATGCAATGTTTTGGGCAGATACAGGTTAAATACATTTGGTCATGCCTAAATATCTGTGTGCTAAAGTATACCTTTTGTTTTATTCTTATAAGGGACCAAAGTCTTGGAGGATACCTCTCAACAGAGGACACCAGGAAACCCCCACCTGACAAAGAAGGGGAACTCCCCATAAAAACAACACACCCCAAAGATCTGGAGGAAGGAAAGGTGGAGGAAGTGGGCAAACTTGTCACCACAACAGTTGAGTGTCTGACATCCCAGCTTCAGGATATATATTTGCCTGCATATTTATAATATATTTTTTTCTCAAAATTTTTAGGTGGTTTGCTGTTTGTGGAACAGCAAGCTCCAAAATTCACAAGTGCAAGTGCACAAAACTCCTAATCCGGAACATCATAACATGGAATCGTGAAATCAACATCATAAGAAACAAACTAAATTTTCTTGAACAACATATGAAGAACATGATTGATGTGTTGGGAAGAATTTAAAGGTTCTTGAAAATGCAAACATTTTCATTATTGTTCTAAACCAACTTTTTTTTGTAATTCGTAAAAGTCAAGACGCACACAGTGTGTCAGCATGTGCTATCTACTATCAGGGGATTTCAATGTATGCGTTTTGTGGGTGCAACCCCTTCCTCTCAAATTAAGTAGGCGAGAGGAAGGGGTTGCACCCCCAAAACATGTCCATTGATCCCCATGATGGCAAATAGGACATGTTGACATTAGGCATGGGATCAGGAGGGAAATACCCATTTTGTAAAAAAATTGAAAAACAAAACACATTGTTTTACCCAAAATTTTGAAAACGCACATGTGTGAATGTGCACAGAGTAAAAACGTTGCTCATCAACAATGTGTGGTTTCTTATTTCAATGGTCAATACCATATTTTTTTTAAAGTAATTTTGTGTTTATAGTGACAATGGGGCTTATTTACTAAAGGCAAATCCACTTGGCACTGCAAGAACCTAGGAGAAGCAATAAAGAAAAATCACGATTTTATCAGATAATTTTTTTATTTAAAATTTAACGGGTGCTTTGGGGGGCCAAGCCAGTACGCCCAGTATCCAGGCCAGTCAGGGGATTAATAGGAAGTCCGGCCTCAGGCCCAACTGAGACAATATAATTGTGGGCATTTTTTCCTTCAAAATTTGTGCAATATGCAGCAGGATAGGACAATATGGTTGATTTTGTAGTCCGCCATATGGATTGCCATCAGAAACAGGCAGAACCGGCTGACCATAATCCCGAAGGTATTCTCAACATCTCGCTCTTGCTCTGGCCAGCCGGTAGTTAAAAACCCTCCTATCCGGGGGGTGCTTTGGGGGAATGGCCTCATTGGGTGCTCTCCCAGACCAAACACTTCATGAGCAAGAAAGATGAAGGGGAGCCCTTCCACGTTGTCCGCATCAGGTACCAATGCCAGGCCACCAGTCAGGAAACATTGGTAAAACTCCATCTGGGCAAATACTCCTCCATCCAACATTCAGCCATTCTTCCCCATGTCCACATAGAGAAACTCATATGTCGCCATCACCACCGCCATCAACATGATACTATGAAACCCCTTACTGTTAAAATAGTATGACCCCCGAATGGGGTGGTGGGATTATGTGGATGTGCTTCCCATCTATAGCCCCTCCACAGTTGGGAAAGTCCCAACGGTCTGCAAAATGGGAGGCCACAGTCTGCCATTCCTGTGGCATTGAAGGGAACTGTGGAGTCAAAATATAAAAAAAAAAATAATTTTGCACATAACATTGCAAGCAGATTAAACAAAAACTTTCGTGGCTGACATCAGTATAACATTTTTTTTTTTTTAAAGGAGTAGTTCAAGACAAAAATCTAAGGTCCACTTATATCACATACCCCCCCCCCCCCCTCTGATGGACCATTGTCAAAATTGGGGGGTGGGGGTTAAGGTGACTTTGGGGGCCCAAAAAAAAAAAAGCCTATGGCACTCTACCTGAATTTGAGGACACACAACATTTGTACACATTTTAGGGGGTGTTTTGGGTAAAGCACTACAATGGGTCTGATGAAATACATTGTTAAGGGACTAGGCTATAGGTGTATATGGGCCCAGGATAGCATGCTGGGGAGGTTAGTGAAGGCAAATATGCATGTAGGCCAAAAAAGGAGCATTTAAAAAGCTTCCAGCATGCATGAGGATAAAGGGGACATTCACAGCATATTCCAACCATGGTAATTAGGGAACAACTAAATAAATACAATACATTAACAAACATTAAATACATATAATGTGATGTTAAAGGAGAAAACTTACCTTAATATAGTCCTTCTGCAGGACCTGAATAATGGTAGAACAGGTCTATGGAATAATGATCCACAGATTCTGGGGGGAGATGCCTGTAGAGAACTTGAGGTCCTGTAGACTTCTCCCAGTCGCCAAGTACCGTAAGGTGGTGACTAGCCTCTGCTCAGGAGTGATGGCTTGCTGCATGCAGGTGTCCTGCTTCATAATATAAGGGGTGAGCAAAGCCAACAGACGATGAAAAATGGGGTCCGTCATCCTGAGATAATTCCTGAAATCATCAGGATTATTATCCTGGATCTCACAAAGCAGAGGCATGTGAGAGAATTGGTCACACTGCAGTAACCAATTCTTGGTCCATGAACTCCTCCCCACCCTGTTCATGGACTGGGCTTGGGTCAAAGTATAAACCCCAACACCATGCCCCCACACATCATGAACTCTACGATGAGTACATACCCACAACATGGTTTCAAAACGGTCGGCTGGTCAGAACGAACTTAGCAGAACGCACTGAAGAACAGCAAGGCCTGTGAAGAGCGAGCAGAAAATCAGGAACGAGCGGACAAGAACGTACTGAAAAACAGATACAAACTGACTGCACACACTGAAAACCACATACAAACCCACAAGCACAAACTGAACAGCAGTAAAACTATCTGAAAAAGCAGGAGTCTAAAAAGCGCAAATCGTTTCTAACCAATCTTCTACTAACACAAGATCAGCAGGAGGAGTCCAAAGGGTGGCGCAGTGGCTATTGAACCTCCTTTTCTAGTCCCGGCGTATGTGCTGTACATCACCGCGTTCTTGATGGTCGAACTTTGGTGTGATCGTGTGTACGCAAGACAGTTTCAGTGGAATTCCGTCAGAAAAACCTTCAGAGTTTATTCCGACATTAAAAATGGTCATGTGTACAGGACATTAGTGTAAAGGGGAAGCAGTAAAAATGAAAGTGAAACCTAAGCAGCTTATTAAGCTTGTGATCTTTCTGCACATAGCTTGAAGTGCTTTATTCCTCTCTTGAGGAGCACAATGGCAGTAGGCTGTAAAAGAGACCCAGTTTGGGAATATTTTAATAAAGTTCCTCTACCTATGGGTAAAGCAGGTAATATAATGTTATTATTTTAACCACTTGACCACTGGGCACTTAAACACCCTTAATAACCAGACCAATTTTCAGCTTTCGGTGCTCTCACATTTTGAATGACAATTACTCAGTCATGCAACACTGGACCTATATGACATTTTTGTCCTTTTTTTTCACACAAATAGAGCTTTCTTTTGGTGGTATTTAATCACCGCTGGGTTTTTTTTAATTTTTTGTGCCATAAAAAAAAAGACCAAAAATTCTGTAAAAAAATGTTTTCTTTCTTTCTGTTACAAAATGTAGCAGATTGGTATTTTTTCTTCATAAATTTTGGCCAAAATTTATACTACTACATATCTTTGGTAAAAAATAAGTGCAAATTGGTCTTTGTGAAAGTTAGAGAGTCCACAAGCTATGGTGCCAATATCTGAAAATTGATCACACCTGAAGTACTGACGGCCTATCTCAATTCTTGAGACCCTAACATGCCAGAAAAGTACAAATACCCCCCAAATTACACCTTTTTGGAAATAAGACATTCCAAGGTACTTAGTAAGAGGCATTATGAGTTTTTTAAAGTTGTGATTTTTTCCCACAATTCTTTGCAAAATCAAGATTTTTTTTCCCACAAAATTGTCATATTATCAGGTAATTTCTCACACACAGCATATGCATACCACAAATTACACCCCAAAACACATTCTGCTATTACTCCCGAGTATGGCAATACCACATGTGAGACTTTTACACAGTGTGGCCACATACAGAGGCCCAACATGCAGGGAGTGCCATCAGGCGTTCTGGAGAACCCGGACCAATTCTGACATTTCTCTCCTGCATGTAAAAATCATTTATTTGCTAGAAAATTACATAGAACCCCAAAACATTATGAATGTTTTTTTTTTTAGCAAAGACCCTATAGAATACAATGGTGGTCGTTGCAACTTTTTATCTTGCACGGTATTTGCGCAGCAATTTTTCGAACATTTTCTTTAAAAAAATAAATAAAAAGTTTTGTGCTTAAAAAAAAACAAAAAAAAAACAGTAAAGTTAGCCAAATGTTTTTGCATAATGTGAAAGATGAAGTTAAGCTGAGTAAACAGATACCTAACATGTCACCCTTCAACATTGCACGCGCTCGTGGAATGACACCAAACATCGCTACTTAAAAATCCCCATAGGCAACGCTTTCATTTTTTTACTGGTTATATGTTTTGCGTTACAGAGGAGGTCTAGGGCCAAAATTATTGTTCTCACTCTAACGTTCGCAGCGATACCGCACATGTGTGGTTTGAACACCGTTTCATATGTGGGTGGGACTTACGTATGTGTTCGCTTCTGCATGCGAGCACATGGTGACAGGGGCGATTTATTTTTTTGTTTATTTTTTTTATTGTTCATTTTACTTTATTTATTTTAGTTTGACACTTTTTTTCCCCAAAAATACATTTTTTGATCACTTTTATTTCTATTACAAGGAATGTAAACATCCCTTGTAATAGGAATATGGCATGACAGGTCCTCTTTACAGTGAGATATGGGGTCAATAAGACCCCACATCTCACCTCTAGACTGGGAAGCCTGAAATAAAAAAAAAAAATAAATAAAGATTCTGGCTTGGTGAGTCGCTAGAAGCACCGGAGGGCGGTGGGAGGGGGGGATGTCCACTCTCGCCTTCTGTAAGAACGATCAAGCAGCTGAACAGCCGCTATGATCATTCTTATGGTGTAGGGAATCGCTGGCTGAAAAAGCTGATGATATCTAAATGATGCCTGTAGCTATAGGCATCATTCAGATATCCCCGCACAAAGGTAAGGACGTCATAGGATGGCCGGCGGGTGGGAAGTGGTTAAAATGCATTTTTTTTTTTTTTTAAACACAAAGTTGTCCATTTATACAATATTTCTAACACATAGCATGTACATACCAAAAATGACACCCCAAAATAAATTCTCCTACTCCTCCTGAGTACTGCAATAACACGTGTGTGAGACTTCCACAGCTTGGCCACATACAGATGCTGAGTACAGCCAAGCATGGCCGAGCATGGCTGGGTATCCCCGAGTATTGCAGGGTATCACCGAGTATGGCTGAGCATGGCCGAGTATGGCTGGGTATTGCAGAGTATCACCGAGTATGGCTGGGTATTGCAAGGTATCACCGAGTATGGCTGGGTATTGCAGGGTATCACCGAGTATCACACCACATCACCCTGAACACACCACTCCCACTGTGAAACACGGTGGTGGCAGCATCATGTTGTGGGGATGCTTTTCTTCAGCAGGGACAAGGAAGCTGGTCAGAGTTGCTGGGAAGGTGGATGGAGCCAAATGCAGGACAATCTTAGAAGAAAATCTGTTAGAGTCTGCAAAAGACTTGAGACTGAGGTGAAGGTTCACCTTCCAGCAGGACAAGGACACTAAACATACAGCCAGAGCTACAATGGAATGGTTTAGATCAAAGCATATTCAAGTGTTAGAATGACCCAAAGTTCAGACCTAGAGGAATTGAGAATCTGTGGCAAGACTTGAAAATTGCTGTTCAGAGATTGCTCTCCATCCAATCTGACAGAGCTTGAGATATTTAGCAAAGAATGGGCAAAAATGTCACTCTCTAGATGTGCAAATCTGGCAGAGACACCCCCAAAAAAAGACTTGCAGCTGTGATTTCAGCAAAAGGTGGTTCTACAAAGTATTAACTCGAGGGCTGAATAAAAATGCAGGCCACACTTTTCACATATTTATTTGTAAAAAATGTTGAAAACCATTTATCATTTTCCTTCCACTTCACAACTATGTGCTACTTTTTCCGCATACACGCAACCGGACTTTCCGGCAGACTAGGTACGACAGAATCAGTCCGACGGACATTCCGATCATGTGTAGGCTAATCCGATGTGTATGCGGCATTTGTGTTGGCCTATCACAAAAAATCCCAATAAAATATATTTACATTTTTGGTTGTAACATGACAAAATGTAGAAACTTTCAAGGGCTATAAATGTTTTTTCGAGGCACTGTACATACAGTGTGGGTAAAAAGTGTAGATCTAAAAATAAAACCTAATGAACCTACGAAGAAAGAGGGGCAATCTAATCAAAGATGCATACCCAAATCAATCTTTCATAATGGAAAGCATGACAACATAAATAATAAATCACAGCATAAAAAAGACCTCATGCGACAGTATGTTGCAAACGTAGTCGCAACACTTAATATATAAAAATAAAGTGCAAATTGTGATATCATATACAAAAGCTATGTTCTAACCAAAATAAACATAAAACAAGATGACCTAGAAGTAATAGTGGTGGTGACTTATAGATAAGAAACACACTATGCTATGCACATTAAAAAAGCTCAGACCCATATACACTCATGCTGATGTTTACAGTGACAATGGGTGTTATTTAAATAATGTTTTTTTTTTCCCCAAAACAAAGTTTATTGAGTATATAAACAAGAATGACATCATACATATGCACAAACACCAGTGCAACAAGCACCAACATGTGTGTAGGAAAAATAAAGTATACATCCTATGTCTGACATACAAAATCCAAATATGCCATCTGCCGCACATAATGTCATCATATACAGGTGTGTTCAAGAACAAGTGCCCCGAGAGTCTGGGGCCCAGGCAAGGGGGAGGCCGGGCTCTGCTACAGTGTGGTACCTGCGTCTCAACTTGAGCAGCTATGTGAGCTCCCCATCCACCTATCCCATACTTTACGGAACTTCTCTGGGCACCCACGGTTGGCATAGATAACTTTTTTATATGGTAAAACACTGTTCACAGCCTTCTTCCACTGCTGGATCGTAGGGGAAGTAGACCTGAGCCACAACAGGGCTATCTGCATCCGAGCAGCGAAGAGGGCCTCCTGTAAAAATGTCCTAAAGTGTTTGTCCTCCTCAGGAAGAGGAAGAAGACCAAGGATACACTGCCGTGGCCATAATGTGAGGGGGGAGCCCATGTGGTCATGAAGGAACTTAACAACTTGTGCCCAGTATCTCTGAACAGGCGGGCAGGACCAAATGAGGTGGTAAAAGGAACTGTTGGTATCTCCACATCTAGGGCATGTGGGGTCAAAGTCTAACTTAAATTTGGACAGGCGACCCGGGGTAAGATATGTGCGGTGGAGCATATAGAGATGCGTCAGCCTATCCGACATCTTAGGAGATACCACCGTAAACACTGTTAGTAAGTCTCTCCATTGGTCATCCTCCATACTCCCAACATCAGCCTCCCATCTTGCTTTCAACTGGTAAGCTCTAGCTGTGGCCTGAGGGGTAATAAGGAGCTTATAGAAACAAGAAATCAATTTCCTCGAGTCATCTCCAAACACCAGGTCTGTTAGGGCCATGGAGTCCAGTGATGGAGAGGAACACCCAAATTGAGTCTGAGCTGCGTGACGGACTTGCAGGTATCGGAACAGCATATGGTTGGGAAGATCATATTCCTCCTTAAGCGCCTGAAACGTTTTCATGCCCTGAGCTCCGTATAGCTTGGACAGATATACTATTCCTCTACATATCCATATCTTGTAATCCGGCACCCTCAGCAGCTCGGGTTGAGAAGGATTCTCCCACAGAGGGGTGTGAGCGTGCAGGATAGGAGCTGCAGTCAACTTCTGCGCCCCACGCCAAATTCTACTATGGTGTAGAAGCATGGGTTGTCCAGCCTCCAAGCGTGAGAGCCCCCTATGACTACAAAATAAGATCTGGAAGGGGTGCACAACCACATCTGTGATTGCTGTACACACCAGAGTGGAGTATGGAAGCCTATCATAGGTGTTGATATAGTAAAAGTGGGATAGCTGGGAAGTGCCGCTCCCCCCAAATGGACAGGACATTTGAGAGTCTGCCAGGCCAATTTATGCCTGGAAGAGCCCCAAATAAATGAGTTTAGGATCGATTCCATGTCACGGAATATATGGGCTGGGATATATATTGGAGCGTGCCAGAAAATATAAAGCAGTTTGGGAAGGAGGATCATTTTCACAAGTCCCAAACGTCCCATGACCCCAAGAGGAAGTCTAGACCAAACCTGGGTCCTGTATTTTAAAATGGGGAAGAGTGGTTTTACATTCAAGCGGATGTAATCCGCAAGGGAACGGGAGCACTGTATTCCCAGGTATTTAATCCGGTCCGTACGCACAAGGGGAAGTGCCGCTTGCGTCGACGTGGGGGCAGTCACATCTATGGGGAGAATTTGGGATTTAGACCAGTTAATTCGGAGCCCCAAAAAATTACTGAATCTTTGTATCAATGCCAAAACCGCTGTTAATGAAGGGCCAGCATCTTCTAGGTACAACAGCATGTCGTCAGCCTACAGGCTGAGAACCTCCGACAACCGCCCCCTGCAGAGGCTCCGAATATCAGGGTGCGCTCTGATGGCGATAGCCAGAGGCTCCACAGCCAGTGTGTACAACATAGGCGAGATAGGGCATCCCTGGCGCGTACCGCGTGATAATGGAAAGGGGTCAGAGATCTGTCCATTTACCAATATACGAGCAGTGGGGGCCTGATAAAGAAGCTGAATCCAACACACAAATCTAGGGCCGAATCCAAACCTGCGCAGGCACTCCCACAGATACTCCCACTCCACTGAATCAAACGCCTTAGCGGCGTCCAGGCTAACCACTACTCTGGCACCAGAATTATCATGGAGAGCTTGTAGATTCATGTAGAGCCTCCGCAGGTTAAACGCTGTATTTTTCTTAGGCATAAAACCAGTCCGATCTGTGTGAATAAGATGAAGAATTACTTTGTTAAGTCTAAGGGCAAGAATTTGGGCTAATATTTTAATATCCAATTGCATTAGGGAAATCGGGCGGTACGATTCGGGGCAAAGGGGGTCTTTGTCTGGTTTCGGGATGAGGATGATCAGGGCCTCACTCATGGTACGGGGGAGGGATCCGGTATCAAACACATGGGAATAGAGCATATGAAGTTTAGGAATCAGTACCTCCTGAAACTGGGAATAAAATTCCCGAGGGAGGCCATAGGAGCCCGGAGCCTTGGCCGCGCCAAGCACGCCATGGCCTCGGCTATACATTCCTCAGTGATGGGGGCATCAAGGAGTTCAACCTGAGAGTCAGTGAGAACGGGGAATTCGACCTTGTCCAACAGGGCTTGTAGCTGTTCCGGAGAGCCACTAGCTCCCGAGGTATAGAGATCCTTGTAGAAGCTTCGGAATTCCCGTGCCACCTCTACTGGATCAGACAGTTTCGCCCCCGTGGCAGAGGTCATTTGAACAACCACTGGGGGACTATGGTCCAATCGGGCCATGTAGGCCAGTATCTTCCCCGCCCTCTCTCCGTATTCATAGGTTTTTTGCTTGCTATAGAAGATGGTCCTGTCAGATTTTTCATAATGTAAGTGATCTGTAAGTCTGGAATGTAGGCGCAGCCTGGCAGAGTTCGAGGGCGTGGGATCCGCCACAAACTCCCTTTCCAGCTCCCCCAGCGTCTCCTCAGCCTGCTGTATAACCAGCCGCGAGGAAGCCCTGTGGCGGCCAATGCGAGTTGACAAGATCGTGCAAGCATGTAATTTAAAAGCCTCCCACACCAAGCCAAGCGAGGCCGATCCCACATTGGTTTGGAAATAGTAGGCCCATTCCCTCTGGACAGCATCCAGATCAGGAAGGACCGTCAGCCAAAACGGATTCAGCCTCCACAGGAGAGCAACAGGGACAGTTGGTAGTCCAATACAGGCCCAATAGGGCGAGTGGTCTGATAGGGTCCTGGCTCCAAAACCCACATCCCGTAGGTACGGGAGCAGAGTAGGGGAGAGCAGGATCATATCTATACGGGACATGACATTGCGTGCTGGCGTAAAGCAGGAATACGCTTTTTTGGTAGGATGCTTATATCTCCATGAATCCGTCAACGCAAGCTCAGATAGGAATTTACCGAATCTAGTGAATGAGGATCGGGGCAGGTGCACAGCAGACTGAGTGACCCTATCTAGAGTGGGATTAATCACCGCGTTGAAATCACCCACCCATATGGTAGGCAGCGTGGGGTGCTGCAGCATATATTTGACTCCCTCCCAAAGTGGAAAGGGGGGGTATATAGAAGGCCAGCAGGAGGAGCTCCAGACCCCCCACTGTGACATGCAAAAAGAGGTATCCCCCCTGCCTATCCGATCGCAGGCTGTGTAAGTGGAACTGGGTACTCTTAGCCACCAATACAGCAACCCCCCTGGAGTTGTTCGCGTAGGGAGCATGACACATCCAGCCCACCCACGGCCTCTTGAGGGACAATTGTAGCTGCCCCGTCATGTGAGTTTCAACTAACACAACAATGTCTGCACGCATCTGCTTAACACACGACAGGACAGCCACACGTTTCTGTCTGGTCCCCAGTCCCTGCGCATTCCAGGTAACCATTTTAAGGGTACCCATCTCTATCTGGATACATTATACAAAACAGGTGAATCATCTGTAGGCCACCCAAAATCGAAGCCCACAAACCCGTCTGCACATAGGGAGCCAGCCACCCCCCCCCCCCCCCATGATCTCTCCCACACCAGATAAAATAAAACAGATAAAACAGAACAGCTGAGCAGCAATGATGTGAATAAAAACAGACATATAATAGCTAAACATTGCATATAAACGGTGCCTACTCTGGTCTGGCAAAACAACTCGAGCACCACGCATCCCTCCGTCACCGCGTGGGCCGAGGCCGGCAGGGAAAACTCAACTTGAACAGTCAGTAATGGTCGCATCCGGCCACAGCAGACATTTTGGAAGGCACAGGATGACAGGTAGGGATGAAGGCCCGGGTGCATCCATCACTAGCAAGGGGGACGAACAAAAGTTAACTGTGCTGCACAGCCAGTTCTTAAGAAAACATATAATTCTATCTCTCAAACACAGCTATTTGCAGTACAGAACACGGAGGCCCATATCGTATTAATATTAAAGCCTGAAAAGGATCCATCAATTTGTAAAAACTATAGACCTATATCTTTGACAAACATTGATATAAGAGTATACTCTAAGATAATAGTGAGACGAATAACAGAGATTATATCATATATATATATATATATATATATATATATATATATATATATATATATATATATATATATATATAATCTGGACCAAACGGGTTTTATGAAGGGTAGGGAAACAAGGGATAATATTATCAAGACATGTACACTGATGGAATACGCTCAAAGAAATGCCATCCCTGCCTGCCTTCTGGCTATAGACGCCGAGAAGGCATTCAATAGGGTGGGATGGCAATTCTTGGAGGAAGTATTGAGGCAAATAGCAATGGGACCCAAAATGCTAGATAGGATCACTGCATTATATAAAAATTCAAGAGCTAAGGTTAGAACAAATGGGATGTTGTCAGAATATATAAAGGTATCAAATGGGACTAGACAGGGGTGTCCCTTATCCCCACTTTTGTACGTTATGATAATGGAACACCTTATGGAAGCTATAAGGGGAAATAAGGATATCAAAGGGATAGAGGTCAAAGGTAAAGAATATAAGATGGCTGCATATGCAGATGATCTTTTATTATATATAACGAACCCTATGATTACAATACCAAATGTAATAAAAGAACTGGAAAGATTTGGGCAATTGAGCAATTTTAAAGTTAATTATGATAAATCTGAATGAATGAACATCTCATTGGAAGAAGGAATGCAAAAGATAATACAAAATGATTTCCCATTTAAATGGAAGCGGAGATTAGGTATCTTGGAATATATATTCCAAGGGATTTAAAGCTTCTACAGGACATGAACTATAATAAAGCAATTTATAAGGTAAAAAAACTTTTAGGAAAATATGATAAAATAACTTATTCCTGGTTAGGGAAAATAAATATTGTAAAGATGGTGATACTACCAACTATGCTATATGTTTTTCAAACTGTCCCTATTATACCATCAAGAAAGATTATGAAGGATTTAAGAGAATCTGCAGAAAGTTTTATATGGTCGCATAAGGTTCCTAGAATAGGAAGAGAAGTATTAATAAGAACAAAAAAAAAAAAAAGAAATGGAGGACTGGCAATGCCTGATTTCACCAAATATCTTCAAGCAGTGTCAATAATGAGAATTATAGATTGGCAGCATAATGCAAAAAATAAACAATGGGTAAAGTTAGAAGAAGATATAATAGGGGCTAGAATAAAACATCAACCATGGATAAAACCTAATTTAAGAATAGAAGAAAAGGAGTTACCCATTTTTGTAAAAACAACATTAAAAATTTGGGATGATATAATAAAAAAAGGAAATCTCTCCTCGTTGAGTGGCCCTATGACCCCATTATTTGTCAATCCGGAATTTAGACCAGCACTAAAAAGTAAAACATTTCTTAAATGGAATATGCAGGAGCATGAGCGAATAACACAAATTTTGATAGATGGGAAAATGCCAACGTTTCAGGAATTGGGACATGAATATAAAAATAAATGGCTACAATACTCTCAGTTGAAAACATATATAGATCCATTAATGATAAGTATTAATAGACAATTAACTGTATTTGAGCAAATAACATTAAATAAGGATAAAGCAAATAAAAAACTTTCTAAGATATACAATTTATTACTCCCTTTCGGTGACACAAAAAAAATAGCAGCAGTGAAAAAATGGGAGGAGGAAATAGGGAAAGTGTTGACAGAGAAGGATTGGGAAGGCATATATGGAAGAATACATAAACTATCGGTAGCAATCAAGTATCAAGAAAAAAATATATAAAGTTGCAATAAGATGGTATAGAAGCCCAGCAGTAATGAATAGAATAAATAAAAGGAACCCTGAAACCTGTTGGAGATGCAAAATAGAAAAGGGTACTCTAGAACACATATGGTATCGCTGTTACAAAATAAGAGATTTTTGGGGTAAGATAATAGAAATGTATCAGCGAGTGACAGGTACAAGGATAAAGATGGATATAATTATAGTACTATTCTCTCTTACACCTAAATCATTAACACAGAAAGAGATAAAGTTTTTGCACTGTATGACTACAGCTGCAAAAGTTGTAATAGCGCGAAAATGGAAAAAGGAAAATGCTCCATTAATAATAGAGTGGAAATGTGAAATGAGCGAAATACACTATATGGAGGAGCAAATAAGAAAAGAAGGATATGTGGAGAATCCAATCTCAAAGTATTGGAAAAAATGGGAGGAGTTTTGTACCTCAGGGAATTTGAAAGAGTATTTGTAAATGAGGAAGTGAGGAGCGTTGGGGTAGGTGGGAGGGATGATGGATGATTCATATTACATTATTATATATTTTATTTAATTTTTTTGAGAAAATGTGTAGTAGTTGATGGTTGTTAGATATGTTGATGGTTGAGAGTTGTTGGTTGTTAGGTACATTGATGGATGTTTTGTATGTTTTATAATTATAAAGAAATAATAAAGAGAGATTTAAAACAAAAGGTCAAAAAAAAATTGGAAATTATTTATTTTTTTACTCACCTCTAAATACCTGTTGCTAGGGGGTACCTCGTAGTCTGCCTTCTTCCTTGCCCGGGCTGGTGACATCACTTCCCCTCACGCTGCAGTCATCTGGGACCTGTCACGTGTCCAAGATGACTGTGCGGCGTATCAGTACGAATGACGGTGCCGCAAGCGGAGCGGGGAACATGGGGGGGGGGGGGGGGGGGGGCTTCGTTCCCCCGCATCGCTGGACCCTGGGACAGGTAAGTGTCCAATTATTAAAAGTCAGCAGCTGCAGTATTTGTAGCTGCTGACTTTTATTTTATTTTTAGGGGCACTCCACTTTAACTCCCCCCTTCCAGTGTATATATTCCCTTCCCGGGGAATTACATTTTCCATTTGCTATCTCCAGTGGCATGGTTCACCCACACTCATAACTGGATAAACTTTTACATTACAGTAACAAACATATAAATAAAAAAAAAAAACACACCTATTATCTATTATTAAAAATTCTCTATAAAACAGTTTACATCTAATTCCACACTTACCGGTAATCCTAATGGTTTCTTTGTATCCAACCTATGTATCCAATAAGTTTCATTTCGTGATACCCCCTGTCTTAAGTTTGAATTTCTCCAATTATGTTCTATTCTATCAATAGCGTAAAACTTTAAGTGCTGCGGATCTCTATTATGTATCTCCCTGAAGTGTTTGGACACACTGTGGTGCTTGTAACCTTTTTTTAATGTTCCTAATGTGTTCACCTATGCGGACAGACAATGCCCTTGTGGTCCTACCCACATACTGTAGGCCACAGCTACATTCCGTCACATAAGTTACATGCGTACTGCCACAGGTAATCAATTTATTAATCTTGAATTTCTGTTTCGTTGAGTATAATTGAAAGTCCAAAGTTTCCCTAGTTCTTTTATCAGTAAGCCTATAAGGTTTACATTTACTACAGCGGTAAAATCTTTCTGCTCAAAGTTGTCATTTTCTTCGGGGGGTCGGGGACATTTTTGACTATTTGATCTCTCAACCTTTTTGCCCTCCTATACACAAATGTTGGCCTAGAAGGGAGAACTTTGCTCAAATGGGGGTCATTGCAAACAATGAGCTAATGTTTTTAACGCTTTTTCCAACAATCTATATTGTTTGTTGAAACCTGTAATAAATGGTACACCTTTCAATCCTTGAGTTGTTCTATTTCTATCCCCGAAGAACTTTTCCCTATTCTCATGTCCTATTTGATTATTTATCTCTAATTTTCTCCAACTCCATTCTATTATATCCCTTGTCCACAAACCTTTCTACTAGTACCCCTGTCTGTATGTAATAATCTGCCAATAGATCGCAATTGCGCCTGAACCTAATAAATTGTCCCTTCGGGATTGATTTTTTCCAGTGAGGGTGATGGCAACTACTGAAGGGTATATATCCATTTCTGTCAGTATCTTTAAAGTGTGTTCTAGTATGCAGGTGAGTTTCATTTTTAAAAATAATATTACTCTGGTGTATGTTGACCATAAATTTAATACCATACTGATTTCCTCTTATATGCTCCACAAATCCTTCCAATTCCTTCTAGTCACCCTCCCATACTACCAAAATGTCACGAATGAACCGTTTGTATACCTTCAACTGTGGCCAACATCTTCCAAAAATCTCCTCCTCCTCCCATTTATTCAGGAAGATGTTGGCCACACTAGGGGCATATTTGTTTCCCATCCCTACACCTTTTATGTGTTCATAATATTTATGGTTAAACCAAAGGTAGTTATTACCCATAGCCATCCTCAATCCCTCCAGTACGAACCTCCTTTGTTTCAATCTCAAACTTGAAAAGTGCTTCATGGCCCATGCTACTGCTGCTAGGGTGTCCGTTTGTTTGATGTTGGTGTACAGTGACTCCACATCTATTGTTACCAACAGTGTGGAGTCACCGACCTCAAAATTCCTCAGTAATTTTATTGTGTCTTCACTGTCTTTTAGGAAAGCTTTCCCTTTGCTAGCTAAAATTCTGTCTCCATTCACCATAATGGAGAACATGTGGAGGAAAGTATTAATCTTTTCCCTTTATGGGAGCATTGTTAGTGAGCTTTAGAACATAAAACAGAGCCTATTGGGCATTCCAGGACTCGGTACTATACATGGGTAAAGTACAGACAAAAACACAAAGTGTTATACAAAAGCTACCAACTAAACAAAAGTATGTCCATCTACCAAATAAGCTCAATCACAGTATAGTGGGACACAAAGAAACCCAGGGTAAACTGACAAAAAAATTAGATAGGAGAGGCATTCTTTGAGATTTACCCCACACAACAGTGTACGGTAATATCAGTAAAGGCACAAGGGTCACCATAAATCTTAATATAAGTCAAAGCAAATCAGTAGGAGATGCGGGGTCTGCATTAGTGGAAGGAGTGTATACCCAAATATCACACATATTATGAATTGTTTTTGGACAACCCCTCGATAAATACATAGCCTTATACAATGGCAGAGTCAAATTGACTTCCCGATTTGAGCACAATAGCATTCTTGGCATAAAACATAAGTAGCCCCAAGAGAGTTCTGGAGGCTCTATGATGCACCAGAGGGTCCACCAGCCCCAGAAGACACACATCCACCATCAGCAGCACCTAAATAGTAGTCACTGCATATATCCTATGTAAAAGTGCAGGGGTAAGGTTGATTTTGTGGAAATTTTTAAAACTGTACAAGCCTGTCTCTGGCAGAGACCAGTTGCAAAGAAGAACCTTCACACATTTATTCTCAGTCTTCTTCATCCAGCTCTAGGAAGTCTTCTAGCTATTTGGTTCTGAGCGCCTCAAATCCTGTATGGATGGAACTAGTTATTTGTATATACTGGAAAAATAGGATTTTTTCATCATACTTACCTGTAAAATACTTTTCTTCCAGTACATCATCGGACACAGAGTGAGGCTATTATTCCTAACTTACTGGGATGTCCTAGAGCAATAGCCTTGACAGGAGGGAGAGACCCTTCCAAAACAATAGCCATCAGACCTGTATGGCAGCCTGCAGTACACTGTGGCCGAAAGCTGAATCCTTGGCTGCTCGAACATCTACTTGATAACATTTTGTGAATGTATGCACTGAATACCAGGTAAGCAGCCTTACAAATCTGAGCCACAGATACCTGATGGCGAAAAGCCCAGGAGGTTCCAACACCCCTGGTAGAATGAGCTCTCACCCTGAAGGGAGGAGAATTATCTATCAGACCGTAGGCCTGAATGACCAAATTATGGACCCAATGCGCAAAGGAAGCCTTGGAAGCTGCCTGCCCCTTCTTGGGTCCTTATGCTTAAATAAAAAAGGAGTCTGATCCTCGGCTCTCCACAGATCTAGACAAATAAACTGACTGCTCGTACTACATTCAAGGAGTGCAGTCGTTTCTCTTCCGCCGAATGAGGCTGAGACAAAAAAGAAGGCAAACGATGTCCTGATTCAAATGAAAGGCCGACACCACCTTAGGCAGGAAGGATGGAACAGGTTGTAACATGACCCTGTCATGGTGAAGGATCAAGTATGGTTCCCTGCACAAAAGGCACTCTGATAACCTTCTAGCTGAGGTGATGGCCATCAGGAAGCTTGTGTGACAGCAAGACTAATGGAATTTCCTTGATCAGCTTAAATGGTTGTTTCTGTAAAACAGACAGTACCAGGTTTAAAGTGGTTGTTAAGCCACTCTATTCTGTATAAACTATCAGCACTGCCTCCTATTGCAGTGTCCCCCTCTGTGTATAATTTATAAATATAAAGCTGCAAATATCTAATTTCACAGCAGAGATTGCTATAAAGAATGGCTGGGTCTCTCCTTTCCTCCTCTGACAGATGGAAGGGTAGATTGAGTGACTCTAAAGTATCACGCACCTCATCCCTGGTATTGAGAATGAATAAAAATGAGAGGATGGGATTACAGCAGTGCTGGAATAAGGAAATGTACATATAGAATAAAATTGAATTCCTTATTACATAAAATAGAGAAAAGGTTTTTACTGGTCGCTGGTGTCCACAAGGGTAAAGATGGTTAAAGGTAGATGTTATATTCCAACATGTTTTGCCAGCATTAGCTTCCTCGGGGGATTATTATTTAGGACCACCAGTACTAACACAGCTCTAGCACGAATAAGATACAAAAAGGTTTTTGCCAATTATGAAAAATAAAAGAGAAAAAAACAAATACACATAGATATAAGAAATAAAAAATGGTGCGACCTGACACAACCTATTAGTAGCAGCAAACAAGCTTCCATCCCGGGTATGTGTTCAACATTCAAAAAAGGGCAAATGGGACTTTAAATGAGGCGTGTTGCTGAGTAAAAAATATATATATTTATTTGTTGGGTACAAAACCATATCACAAAAAGTTGGGGACCCGCCCTTTGCTGGGGATTTAGGCTGTCTGTGGTAACCAGCTGACCATTTCACCTTGACTCAGCCACACAAGCAGGATTACATGCATATCTGCAGCCATAGAATTATACACAAGGTAACTGAGACTATTGCATTTAAAATGATTGCATTAATTGCACACTATTTATTTAATTTACCTACAAGTATGGATCTGTTACATCAATAGTAAAATAATTTCAATAGGCTTTATCTCTATATTTCTGCAGAATAGCATGTCCTGGTAAGCACACATTCTACACTATCATGGTCACCTGGGTTTTACACAGCTGCTATCCTCGTTTTGGGTGCGATTCCTCACCTCAGCCCCGGGGAAGATCGATATCCCTGTCCTCTGTATCTCCTGGACAGATGCTTGGTGTCACCTATGGGCCGGACAGTAAGTTATAGCCCCCCTTTTCTTGAGAGATTGTTCTCCGTTTAAAGGTTATCCCATATTTATAGACATTTTTGATCTAATTTCAGAGCATCTGTACTCCTGATGATTGGCAAGAGCCATGAAACGTGCGTCGAGTATATATCCAACTGATGCCCAGATTATTTCGACTCATTATAAGCAATGGCTAATATTTATTGGTTTTATGAATGGATGAGTATATTTACACATCTGCATTGTTACTGATGTTGTATTGTACCTTGCAAAATGATTGTATATCTAAACAAATGTATTCAAAGAAATGTACTAAAATTAATTGTGTCCTATATTAGTTCGACACTTTTTGTGATATGGTTTTGTACCCAACAAATAAATATATATATTTTTTACTCAGCAACACGCCTCATTTAAAGTCCCATTTGCCCTTTTTTGAATGTTGAATAGATATAAGGAACACACATGTATACATAACATCTGTCATTGTTTAAAAGATATAAAGATATATACCCACCTCCACCAATCTTAGTCAGAGTGCAAGATGGGAAAGCCCTGCCAGCCCAACTAAGTAACAGCGGGGTAGGAGATGGGTATATATCTTTGAAGCTATGACAGAGGTTGTTTATACATGTGTGTTTTGTATATCTATGTATATTTGTTACACGTCCATACTGTCAGTGAGTGCATGACACAATTTACCTTACCACACAGATCTCCTTTTTAATTATTTAACTTTTGGACCATAATTAGAGTGACTTTCTTTTTCTTTTATATATCGTAGGCACCTGTGAATCAAGCTGGATAGCTTGTGGGTGCTATTACACAGCATTGAGGTTTCTTTCATCCCCAATTGGCTGTATGATATCCTTATTGATTTGAGTGGAATAAAGGACTTAACGCTACATTTTGCAACTAAGTAACTACAATACTATTAATCTATAATAAAAAAAAAAATTAAAAGATACTTCTAACTGTTATCAGTCCATTATGGTTTAAAGGTTTGTAAATACAAATATAGAAGCCTAGATAATTAAAAAAATAATAATAAACAATAAAAACAATAAAATTCCTATGGAGGTCACTTTTCGTTTTGCCCCCATCTTTAAATATTTTTGATTTGGTTTAAATATATAGTCTATTGACTTGTAAGGACATTTTTTTTTTTTTTTTTTTTTTTGTTTTTCTTACTGTCCAGACTGGCCCCCCCGTCTGTGTTCTCCTTGCTGCATGTTCGGCCATCTGATTTGGTGCCTTTGCACTTTTCTTTTTATAACATCTGGATGGTCTTTTCCTGCAGGAAATATAGTTGTGGAGTAAGAGTAAGCACTCCTCTCTATTTAAAGCTCTGGTCATACTGATTTACATTTATATATTATAAATCTATTTTTCTGGTTTGCCTTTGTATTTGAATGTATATTGTTTATTAATTTACCTATGTTTATGTCATTTACTTGTTAGCTTGTATATCCCCTGAGGAAGCTGTTGCGAAACATGTCGGGATAATCGGTTACAAGCACTTTAACTGAACTATTATATGGACCCCATGTTATATGTAACACTTTTGTATATTCAACAATGCTGGCTTTGTTTTATAGAATTTCTATAATAAACATATTTTTTATATTTTTGTAAAAAACATTTCTCCTCATCTTGTTAAACCAAAATACTGCATTGTTAATGTCCCATTGTTTTCCTTATTTGGGTTCTTTCCCCAAATTTTTTTTAAATATTTCTATCTGGGATGAAGTGCCATGTATATTGGGTGTTGATGGAAGTCTGAATCAAAATTCAAAAAAGAGTACGAGAACCATTGCCGACTACGCCATTGAATTTTGTACTCTGGCAGCAGAGGTTGCTTGGAAAAATGAGGCCCTCGTAGCTGCTTTTTATCATGCTCTCTCAGATTCCATCAAGGATGAGATAGCAGCCCGAGATATACCCACTGAGCTGGAGAGCTTGATCTCGTTTGCCATCCTCATTTACTCCAGACTCAGAGAAAGACTCTCTCTTAAGGAGCACTTGCGGAAGCCTCCTCTATGTTTGTCTCTGAGCTTTGCAGTCCCACCCGTGCCTCCCTCACCTCCCATGCCTCCTGTTACCGAGTCATTCAGTGAAGATGAACCCATGCACTTAGGCTTCACGCATATCTCTGCGAAAGAGAGCCTTTAGGAGGAGGGAGAGATTGTGCCTTTATTGTGGCCAGGCAGGTCACTTTTTGAAGTCTTGTCCTACCCGTCCAAGGAACGCCCAAACCTTGAGGTCCTATCATGGACAGACTATATGTGGCATTGTTTCGTCCCCAGTTATCCGGAAGGATAAGCCCCTGGTTTAGGTCATCCTTTCTTGGGCTGAGTCGTCCATCGAGATACAGGCTCTGAATCGACTCTGGGGCTGCAGGCCTGTTCATTGATGCTGCATTTGTTTACATTCCTGTAAATGTAATTTCCACTGCTGGTTTTTCGATGGACCCAGAGAAACTTCCGGCAGCCCTACAGTGGCCTCGACCTGTGAGTTTACGTCCTCTGCAACATTTCCTGGGCTTTGCCAACTACTATCGGAAGTTTATACGCAACTTCTCGGCTCAAGCCCCTGACTGATATGACCAGAAAGGACGGTAACCCACAGAGTTGGTCTCCGCAGTCCATTAAGGCCTTTGAGACTCTCAAAGCTGCCTTTGTTTCTGCTCCTGTGTTGGCACATCCTGATCCTACATTGCCTTTTATCCTAGAAGTTGATGCTTCTGAGACTGGAGTTGGCGTCCTTCTGTCTCAACCCCCAAACTCTGAGAGCACTATGCATCCATGTGGCTACTTTTCCAAGAAATTGTCACCTGCTGAGTGCAATTATGAGATTGGTGACAGAGAGCTGTTGGTGATCATTTTAGCCCTGAAAGAATGGAGACATCTCCTTGAAGGTACCACTGTGCCGGTTCTTATTCATACTGACCATAAGAATCTTAGATTCATGTCTGAGGCTAAGCGCCTCTCTCCCAGAAGGGCGCAATGGGCTTTTTTCTTGTCGAGTTTTAATTACATTGTCTCATTCTTACCCGGTACTAAGAATGTAAGGGGTGATGACAATTTTCCTCCACTTCCAAGTCAGAGTTGGTACCGGTTCCTGTGATCCCTCCTGATTTTATCTTGGCTACGGTTCGCACCAGTCTTACTTCTTCTCTGGGTGACAAAATTCTTGCTGCTCAGGTCCATGCTCCTCCTGAGAAACCTTGTGACCGCTACTTTGTCCCAGAGAGTCTCCGTACTGCCGTGCTCCAGACTTAGCATTCTCCCAAGGCAGCTGGCCATCCTGGGAAGGATCGACTCATTTGGGCCATTTCCCAACAGTTCTGGTGGCCTAGTCTACGGGCTGATGTTACTGCCTTCGTAGCTGCCTGTTCCCTGTGTGCCCAGAGTAAGACTCCACGACACCTTCCAGTGGGCCTCCTACAGCCCTTACCCAATGGAGAGAGGCCCTGGACCCACCTGTCAATAGATTTCATTGTGGAGTTGCCAACTCCCAAGGCAACACTGTTATTCTTATGGTGGTTGACGGGTTCTCAAAGATGTGTCATTGTATTCCACTTAAGAAATTGCCTACTTCTAAGGAACTGGCTTCCATTTTTGCTCGGGAGATCTTTCGCTTACATGGGCTGCCCAAGGTGATTGTCTCGGACAGGGGCAGTCAGTTTGTCTCCCGGTTCTGGTGAGCCTTTTGTGCACAGTTGGTAATCCAGCTTGCTTTTTCTTCTGCGTATCACCCACAGTCTAATAGGGCCACAGAGCGAGCCAATCAGTCCTTGGAGCGATTCCTATGTTGCTATATTTCTGACCACCATAAAAACTGGTCAGACCTATTACCATGGGCAGAGTTTGCTCACAACAGTGCCTTGAATTCTGCCTCTTGATTGTCTCCATTTATGGTGAATTATGGTTTCCAACCTTCCATGTTGCCTAACTCGTTTGTTCCGCAGAATATTCCTGCATTAGAGGAGCATCTCTGTGGTCTTCGTTCTACTTGGGTACAAGTTCAGGAGGGTTTGCATCATGCTAATGATAGGTAAAGACTCCATGCTGACCGCAGACGCCTGCCTGCGCCTTCCTACCAGGTTTGAGACAGGGTCTGGCTGTCATCACGCAACCTCTGACTTTGTGTTCCCTCACTGAAGTTTGCACCTCGTTTTATTGGGCCTTTCCGTATTCTTCGCAGGATTAACCCAGTAGCTTACGCGTTGGACCTTCCTCCTAGTATGCGCATCTCTAATGTGTTTCATGTCTCCTTATTGAAACCGTTGGTCTGCAACGGATTTACCACCTCGGTGCCACGTCCTCATCCTATTCAGGCTGAGAACCATGAGGAGTATAAGGTACAAGCCATTGTTGACTCCCGTAGGTTCCGTGGGCGCATACAGTACCTGGTGTATTGGAAGGGGTACGGTCCGGAGGAATGCTCCTGGGTTTCATCCTCGGACGTACATGCCCCTGTCCTCTTCCGCAAGTTCCATAGATATTTTCCCCTCAAGCCCGGTGGCCCTCCGAGGGAGAGGGGTCATTGAGGAGGGGGTACTGTCAGAGCTGGCTTAGCCCTTCATTCTCTGGGCTGGCTGCTCAGCTGTTGGCTAATTGACAGCTCTCTTCTCTCTCCACAGTCACCCAGCTGTTCCTGATCCTACTCATCTGATCTGCCTACTTAAAGCTGTCCAGCTCACTTTATCTCTGCCTTTGCCTTGGTCACATCACAAGAAACCCTCTCCTGCGGTTCTGCTTAAAGACTGGCTACTGACATCCCTTCTGGCTCCTTACCCAGCTTGCTGTTGCTCCAATTGGATCCCTGACTTCTGGCCTGGCTGATTACCCGATCCGGTTATTGAAATGGGGACTGGCTGACTACTCGATCCGGTTACTGGACTCTGGCTATGCTTTGACTACACTTACTCTATTTACCTTTTTTATTTTTTATTAATAAACAAGTGTGATTTAATTGCACTTCTGTCTCGGTCTGGTTCATGGTTTCTGACAGGTGCTCTTTGAGAAGGGGTAGGACATCTGCAAAATGCCTCTCATACATCCGGCTCACTGCATCTGGATTGGAAAATCGGGTCACAGTACCTTCTGGAATTTTAGGAAGGATCCATTTTTCCTGATGCTTTGTAGAGTACATAAGCGTTAAACAGAGCCAATTGGAATAGGTATATATCCATTTTTTTGTACCAGTGCCTGGCCTTACGGACAATTAAGTACAGCCCCATCATCTGGTTGTTGAAGTCCACCCCTTCCATTTTAAGGTTGTATTTGTGGACACAGTAGGACTGCTCAACACCAGTCGCTATTACATTTTAGACTGCCATGTCTGTGTTATTGGAAGACAGAACGAAAATGTTCAGTTTGTCCTTCCAACTTCCTGCAAGCAATTCATTGCACCTCAAGCAGGCTCTCTCCCACCAAGTTGGGCATTTACAAGCCTTGGGGAAGCCCTGGCAATTAGACTGCACCGTGCCACATGTGCCAATTCCTAACTGAAAGAGGTGCCTAAAAAGTGGCACGTTTGTAGAAAAATTGTCCATGTATAAATGGTACTCCTTTCGGAATAAAGGTGACATCAAGTCCCAAACAATCGTGTCGCTGCTTCCTATGTAGTCTGGGCAGTCAGGGGGCTGTACACTGCTATCCTTTCCCTTGTAAACCATGAAACTACATGTATAGCCTGTTGTCCTGTAATGCCCCGTACACACGAGCGGACTTTTCGACATCCAAACTCCGACGGACTGAGTCCGGCGGACTATCCGATCGTGTGTGGGCTGCAACGGACTTTAGCGAAGCTAAAGTCTGACGGACTTTAGAAATGAAGCATGCTTTAAATTTTCCCGACGGAACTCCGCCGGACCCGGTCCCCTTCGAAAAATCCGCTCGTGTGTGTGCTACTCCGACGGACTAAAACCGACGCTAGGGCAGCTATTGGCTACTGTCTAGGAACTTCCTACGTCGAATCCAGTCGTACGTCATCACGTTCGACTCCGTCGGAGTTTGGTGTGATGGTGTGTGGTCAAGTCCGTTCGGTCAAAAAGTCCGCCAGAACTCCGGCGGAACTCCGGCGGAACTCCTTTGGAGGTCTGTCAGACTTAATCCCTCTCGTGTGTACGGGGCATTACAGAGCTTATACATTTTGAATCCATATCTGAAATGTTTGCTGGGGATTAACGGTTTGAAAACAAAGCATCAAGAAAACATAATCAGGGACCCATTAATGCTGACATCTTGTTCGTGGATATACTTGGCTGCAAATTTTTGGTTGAAGTGGTTTATGAGGGGCCAATTTTTTTGGAGCTTATCATATCCAGGGTCACCCTGAGGACAACAGAGTACATTGTTGTTGAAATGCATAGAGAATACGGGCATATGGTGAATTGGGTCAGTGGACCAATATGACCGCAACACACACTTTTTTAGTAACGCTCATGATGAGGATAGGCCCAGAAAGGTTCTAAACTCGGAAATGGTGATAGGTTTCCATGCATATTGCCTAAAAAAAGGGTCACATTTTGGTTTGCGGATATAAATTGATCAGCGTATAAATTTCTTCCACAATAGATCGGTACAGATCTTCTGTGAAAAACTGTGCTGTTTACACCTGAATTCCGGGTTGGCCAGTGAATGAGGGAAGTATGGGAACTGCAGAAGTGTTGGGCTGCCAATCAGGATTTGCAAGCACATTAGGAAGGGCACTATGGGGCTCTACGGGCCTGTGGGACACTACTTGTGCTAGCCACCACTCCAGCTTGAACTGCACTTGGGACTCAACATGTCTCCAAGTTTTACTGCAGTGCTGGTTTGTCTATGACCAGGATGTACTAGGCTGATGGTGCGTGCTAGTTAACCAGAAGGTACAGCAGCACTAGTAACGACATCCGAGAACCACGTGAATGCTGCACCTCAGAAACAGAAGAATGGGGGTGGGTACACCTGACCATAGCAGAGACCTCTCCTCCATTGTCAAAGATATCTTTCAGGGTGCCGCTGCTCTCTACAGGTTTGAATATGGAGCCTGAATCCAATTCTGATAGTGAGGCTGCGCTCTCATCTGACATACTCAGTATCATGTAGGCCTCTTCACTAGTGTACCTTTCCTTTTACATTTTGGCCACAAAATTTACAGGTACCTAGTGTGACTCACAGGTAAAAAAAACAACTGGTTGTCGAGGACTTTTTAAATTGTAACAAAAAATGTAACTGCTACCGCTAGCAGAGATCAAGAAGGACCATAATGCTTCGGTTTTGTGTATTGTGTATTGGAAGTGACACTACTGACACTTAACAATGGTAATCCTCTATCAGATTGGTTACCACTATATAAATTGTCTCTATGAGTCCAGGCAAGAGAAGAGTAGAAGAATGACTCTTTCGTATGTCAGACCTCTCCCTCTCTCTCCCGACACCACAGACCCAACAAACACTGTATTTAACCACTTTCAGACCAGACCATTTTGCTGGTCAAAGACCAGACCACTTTTTGCGATTCGGCACTGCGTCGCTTTAACTGACAATTGCGCGGTCGTGTGACGTGGCTCCCAAACAAAATTGACGTCCTTTTTTTCCCACAAATAGAGATTTCTTTTGGTGGTATTTGATCACCCCTGCGTTTTTTTTTTTTTGCGCTATAAACAAAAATAGAGCGACAATTTAGAAAAAAACTCATTTTTTTACTTTTTGTTATAATAAATATCCCCCAAAAATATATAAAAAAACATTTTTTTTTTTCCCCTCAGTTTAGGCCGATACATATTCTTCTACATATTTTTGGTAAAAAAAAAAAAATCGCAATAAGCGATTATTGATTGGTTTGCGCAAAAGTTATAGTGTTTACAAAATAGGGATAGTTTTATAGCATTTTTATTAATATATATATTTTTTTTACTAGTAATGGCAGCGATCAGCGATTTTTATTGTGACTGCGACATTATGGCAGACACATCGGACATTTTTGACACATTTTTGGGACCACTGTCATTTATACAGTAATCACTGCTATATAAATGCAGTGATTCCTGTGTAAATGACACTGGCAGTGAAAGGGTTAACCAGTGGGTGGCAGTGTAGGGGTTAAGTGTTCCTAGGGGTGTGTTACTAACTGTGGGGAGGTTGGGCTTTCATTTAGTGAACACTGATCTCTGCTCCAATCACATGGAGCAGAGATCAGCGTCACTAGTTGCTAGGCAGAATGGAGAAATGCTGTTTACACGGCATTTCCTCCATTCAGCCGTCCCGTGAGACGATCGCGGGTATGCCCGTGGCGATCGAGTCCGCGGGTCCCGCGACCGGACTCACGGGGGTCCCGACCAGCTCCCGATGGCAGGGCGGCATTGAAGATTGGATGTACATGTACGCTAATATGCCTGCCCGTGCCATTCTGTCGACGTACATCGTCGTGCGCTGGTCGGGAAGTGGTTAAGTCATTTATTGGCTTAGTTTCCCAGATAAACTGTCTTGCACAGCCACTACATATACAGAGCCCTGGACATGTGTGTGCATGCACATATGGCACCAGTAACTTCAGTCCCTTTGAAGAAGGATGAGGCTTTGTATCGTCTGCTAGTCACTCTCATTGGTGCACTTAAACACCTGAATAGCAGAGCCAAACAATACAACTGGCCCGGATTATCAAGTAAAGAATGCAGGATCTTCCTCAGCAAGAGGAAAGGACAATGGTGTCTGTATACAGTGTCTCTGTATCTGAATGGCCTTGTGTCTTGTGGCACCACAGGTGTCAGCAAGGTGACCAAGAGCAATGACGTCTGTATACAGTGTTCATAAAGCTGGATGGGCAAAGTGAAACAACTCTGTCTGTGTGCAGTGTCCTTGTTTCCTGCAAATGGGCAAATGTCCTCTCACCCAATCCTGCGGTCAGGCCCAAATATCCTGGAAACAGACAGGCTCTTCTGGTGACCGTTGAAGCAGGTGCACCTGGATATGCGCCTGAGATCCCCACAGGCTGGATGGCCCGACCGGCTGTGGAGCTTATGAATGAGCGGTGGACTGACCCGGAAGCAACATTTTTTCCCTTAAGTCCAGTCTCTTCCCCTGCCTCGTGGTGACTGAAAATTTCCTCAGATAAGCAAGATAGAGTCTCCAGTTCCCACCCTCCCCGAGTATGCTGGCTTTAGTAGTTCCTGTCCCCATACAAGACTATGGGGCAGCTTGTGATAGGGACTACATATCCCAGAATCATTTGCAGCTGCTGCTTGTGAAAGTTCTTTTGATTTGCTCCTGTAATTGGCTGTGCTTGTTCTCATTCTCTCCCTCACAGGAGAGCCTCGGCAGCTTGGCCTGGAGCTGCAAGCTTATGCAGGGCAACCGCTACACTTGCATTAAGATAAAAAAGGTTTTGGTGTTGGCATCCCCCCTCAACCCCTCCTTTTACTTACCTGAGCCATTGGCTCCCAGTGCTGTCAATCAAAGCCAGTGATAAGAGAGCGGGGGTGGGGCCGAGTCCTACTGTCTGTGTCAATGGACGCAGCAGCAGAGCTCGAGTGCGAGCACACACAAGTGCCCCCATGGGAAGCACCCTACCATGGGGACACTAGGCAGAGGGGAGTGGCCAGTTTCTGATGCACTCCTTGCTTAAAAAACAGCAGGATCCTGGAAACTGAGTATGTGCGCGGACGCCACCCCATCTCCTTACACATCGAGATTGTAAGCCTTCCATGTATGATGGTAAATCTTTCGAGAAGATGACTTCCATGCCCTCAGCATAGTGGAAATTACTGAGTCTGACAGACCTTGGCCCCTTAGTACCTGGCTTTCAACAGCCATGCCGTTAAAACCAGCGACAGTAAAGCAGGATGAAGTATCGGACCTTGCAATAGAAGGTCTTCTCGCATCGGCAGCCGCCAAGGAACATCTGTCACCAGTCGTACTAGGTCGGCGAACCAAGGATGTCGAGGCCAATCTGGGGCAATCAATCGCTGGAATCCCCTCGGCCTCCACTCTGCGCAGGAGATGTGGTAGAAGTTTGAGTGGGGGGAAGGCATGAATCAGACAATAATGCCCCCATGGAGCTAACAAACGCATCTAACACGTCCGTCCAGGGGTCTCTTGACCTGGACACAAACCTCTGCACCTTCCGATAGAGCCGAGAGGCCAAGAGATCCACATCTGGAGTGCCCCACTTTAGGCAAAGGAGCTGGAATATATCTGGATGAAATGACTATTCCCCTGGGTCCAGCATCTGACGACTTAGTTCGCCTGCCAGTTTTCTATGCCCGGAATGTATATGGCCGACAGGACTGTCAGGTGCCGCTCTGCCAACTGGAGGATGCTCGCCACCTTCCGTGCTGCAGCCAAGCTCCTTGATCCTCCCTGATGGTTGACATACGCCACCGCTGTGGCGTTGTCTGACTGGATTCTGACCGGACACCCCTGTAGCCTCCTTGACCATGTGGAGAGTCACCGCCTGATCGCCCGAAGCTCGAGCACATTGATCGGCAGTTGAGATTCTTCCCAAGACCCCCCAACCGGTCAGGCGGGCGACAATTGACAATCCAGGGATAACAGACAAAATCTCCTTTTGCAGGACTCGAGTATGAAATTGAGCATTTCAAAAGTGGCTACCATGAGGCCCAGAACTTGCATGCAGAAGCGCAGTGACGACCACCTGCGGTTCACCAACAACTTCACTGCAGCTTGAAGAGTCTGCAGCTTGCCCGAAGGGAAAAAAAACTCCAGGAGTAAGCCCAGGTACTCCAGGCGTTGAGTCGGCACTAACACTAACTTCTTTAGGTTTAGCACCCAACCAAACTCATGGAGAGTCTGTATGGTGATCACTACATCCTCCCTTAATTCTGAGGCAGAAGCTGCTCTCAGAAGGAGGCCATCTAGGTAACCCATGATTGCGATCCCACGTTGCCTTAACAACGCCAGATTTTAGCCAACACCTTGGTAAAGACTCGGGGTGCTGATGCCAAGCCAAAAGGGAGAGCCACAAACTGGTAGTGTTCTTCCCTGACTGCAAATCGCAGAAACCTCTGATGCCTGAGGCATATGGGTACATGTAAGTACGCATCCTTGATAGCCAAGGACCACGGAGTGAACTGATTCCATCCTAAACCTTTGCACTTTCACAAAGCTGTTGAGGGCCTTCAAGTTCAGGATTGGACATACCCCTTCTTTTTTGGGGACTACAAACACAGATTTGAGTAGAATCCCTGAAACCATTCCAGCATCGGTACAGGTACTATCACCCCGCGCAGCAGCAGGTCATGTACTGCCCCGAACAGGCCTTCATGACGAGCCGGAAGCAGATGTAGGTTGGATGGAAAAATCTGTTTGGTGGACAAGAAAGAAACTCTATTTTGTATCCCGATGAAACCAGTTCGCAGACCCACTGGTCCGGTAGTAGGGAGGTCCACCAAGTTGCAAACTCCCGGAGGCGACCCCCCCACCCAAGAGTCGGACAGGGGCAAACCTTCATGCGGTAACATTTTTGCTTGCACACTTGTTTGGCTTGTGAAACCAGGGATGCTTTTGTCCTTCAGCAGGTGCCTTGTCGGACTGGGAACGCTTAACTGCCGATCCGGGCGGGCGAAAAAGACATTTCTGAGCGGAAAAAAGAGGGCTCTTGCCTATGGCGTGGCTACTTACCCTCCCTGGACTGTGGGAGCAACGTGCTCTTCTCACCGGTAACATTTTTAATAATGTTATCCAGTGACGTGCCAAATAGCCTCTCACCTTGGAAGGGCAAATCCACCAGTGCTTTTTTAGATACCTGGCCCACAGACCAGCATTTAAGCCAAATCAGGCGCTGTAGCATCACTGCTGATACTGATGCTCTAGAGAGCAGGGTGACCGTATCCAGGGCCGCATAACAGACATACTTAAAGCCATGCACCAACTGATCTGCCAGTTCTACGCAGACCGGGGAAGTCAGTCGCTTCCTTAATTCACAGTGCAACAACTCTGCCCATTTAGTAAGCGTCTGCAATACCAAGGACGTGGCCAGCACAGGTCGTAATGCTGACCCCACCACCGTAAACATGGACCGGGCCACTGCCTCCTGTCGGCAGGGTCCTTGAAGGCAGGAGTTCCTTCTACCGGAAATGTGGTTACTTTATTTAACCTGGATACCAGGGGGTCCACGACCAGAGGCATTTTTCAGGAGGATCACCTCAAAAGGGTAAAACACCACCATTCTTCTTGGGACTGAAAAGGCCCATTGCGGGCTTCCCCATTCCTTGTAGATGAAATTATCAAAATAAGTAAAATATGGAAACACCTTAGGCGTGCAGGCTGGTTTGTGGGACCCAAAAGGGACCGCCACCTCAGCAGAAGTTCCTGCTGCATCCTGTATCTTCAGAGTATCCCGCACCATTGTGATAAGTGCTCCTACTAGAGCTTTTTCCTGCGCTAGCCTGGACACAGTCATTCCCACTGTCCCAACAGTCCTAGTCCGCATCCTCCTACAAGTCAGAACAGGGGCCGCCAGTCACCGTGGGGCCTGAGTCTGAATCAGAGCCCTCCCCAGAAGACAGGGGGCATTTTTACCCCCCTTGCACCCACGCGTCACTTCCACCCTGGCAACAAAGGTCTCCAGGACCGCCAACAAAGTGTCCATAGGCACCCCATTTTGGGTAGGTGAGCCGGTTGCACTAGCAGGGATGTCTGGGGAAGAAGCGCCAGCTTCTGACATCATGCGGACCCTCACTCGCCTGCCAAATCTAAGGGACTTAAGGCAAGGTACACAAAACCCCACCCTCCTAGCTGCTCGCAGCCTGAGGAGCCCCCCATGTTGTTCTGAAGTATAGATACTAGGGATGAGCTTCGAGTTCGAGTCAAACTCATGTTCGACTCAAACATTGCCTGTTCAGCGAACAGTGAACAATTTGGGCTGTTAGAAAAGCCGGAACACCCTATACAAGTCTATGGAAGAAATCTAAAGTGCTAATTTTAAAGGGTAATATGCAGGTTACTGTCCTAAAAAGTGTTTGGGGACCTGGGTCCTGCCCCAGGGGACATGGATCAATGCAAAAAAAAGTTTTAAAAACGGACGTTTTTTCAGGAGCAGTGATTTTAATAATGATTAAAGTGAAACAATTGTGGCAGCACGCAGGTAAAGTCACCTGGTTGTATCCAGGATGGGAAATATGTGTGCCCTAGATTCAGGCTTTATGCAGACTTTTACAATTAGAGGGGAAGAGTTAATGAGCCCAGCTGAAGTAAGTGGGCTCATTAAGACCTCTACAAAAAACCCCAGCATGCTTAGGGAGATGCTCCATCCTGGAACCCGTTTTGTGTTGTATAGACTGGGGAGTGTGACACCTGTTCTGTGCGGTGAGTTAACGCCTGTGTGGCAAACCTCTACAACAGAGACAGGGACTGGTGCAGCACAAGGCTGCACTCAGTTGTTAGATAGGGAATCTAAGTGTGTAATTAGAGGTTAAGCTGACCAGGATTTATTTTCATGTTTTATTTTTGTTTGGCTGTTATATGTTTCACTGCATGTAGCATAAATAAACCGCATCTTTTGTTTTTTTGCACCTACAACGCTGTCTGCTGTGCCTGATTTTGTGTTGTGAACTCATCCAGGGGGTCACACACACCCGCTGCCGAGCTAACCCCTCACACAATAAAAGTGTAAAATAAAAAAAATAAAAAAATAAAAAAAAGATTCCAGCGGTGCTAATCCACTCTTGCTATCCAGCAACGGATCTCCGGGGTCCAGCGATAGATGATCATATCCAGCGACAGGGAAAGGTCTCAGTCCAGCGCTGTCCATACATCCGTCTTCTGTCTCCACTGCGGAGACACTGCGGGGATCCCAGCGTTTCTTATATTAGGAGGGCGGGGCCACCGTCACATGACCCTGCCCCTCTGACGCTGGTGAGGGGAGCCAGGGATTCCCTAATGACGTATGGGTGACCCCGCCCTTCTGATGTAATGGAAACCTGTGTTACATCAGAGGGGGCGGGGTCACCCATACGTCACTGGGGAATCCCTGGCTTCCCTCACCAGCGTCAGAGGGGGCGGATCAGGTGACGAGTGGCCCCGCCCTCCTAATATAAGAAACGTCAGTGCTGGGATCCCCGCAGTGTCTCCGCAGTGGAGACATTAGACGGATGTATGGACAGCGCTGGACTGAGAGATCCCCCGTCGCTGGATATGATCATCCATCGCTGGACCCCGGAGATCCGTCGCTGGATAGCAAGAGTGGATTAGCACTGCTGGAATCTTTTTTTTATTTTTTAATAAAGGAATTGTTCAAAAGTGTGTTTGTCTTATTTAACCATTTTTAAACTTTCTTTGTGAAATGGTAGGGGTACTTTTGTACCCCCTTACCATTTCAAACAGGGGGGGGATCTGGGGGTCCCCTTGTTAAAGGGGGCTTCCAGATTCTGATAAGACCCCCGCAGACCCCCACAACCACTGCTCAGGGTTGTGGGGATGAGGCCCTTGTCCCCATTAACATGGGGACATGGTGCTTTGAGGGGTCACGGACCACAATGTTGAGGGCATGTGGCCTGGTACGGTTCAGGAGGGAGGGGGCCGCTCTTTCGCCCCCCTCTTTTCCTGCGGCCTGCCAGGTTGCGTGCTCGGATAAAGGGTCTGGTATGGATTTTTAGGGGGACCCCACGTAATTTTTTTTTTTTATTTGATGCGGGGTTCCCCTTAATATCCATAGCAGACCTGAAGGGCCTGGTAATTGAATTTAGGGGAACCTCCACTTTTTTTTATTTTTTTTTATCAATGAATGAATGAATTGTCGGCTAATACAGAGAACACTCATTGAGTGTTCTCTGTATTACGGGGAGCGGACAATATAGCCGCAAGTGATTTTAAAAGACTTTTTGTCCTGCACAAATGACACTTTGTGCAGGGACAGTTCTAAGCACGGGAAACATGCGCCCCTTCACAGGCATACTATAGACACCCCCCAGGTACCACATTTAAAGGAATATTACACTTTTATTGTTTCACTTGAATCATTATTAAAATCACTGCTCCTGAAAAAACTGCAGTTTTTAAAACTTTTTTTTGCATTGATCCATGTGCCCTGGGGCAGGACCCAGGACCCCAAACACTTTTTAGGACAGTAACTTGCATATTAGCCTTTAAAATGAGCACTTTAGATTGTGAACGTTCGAGTCCCATAGACTTTAATAGGGTTCTAAAGTTCACACGAAGTTTAGGTCTGTTCGCAGGTTCTGGTGCGAACCGAACAGGGGGGTGTTAGACACCAGCACTAGAGGTAAACCGCGCTGAGGCGACAAAAAAATGGCAGCTAGCCGTCCCAGCAAAAAAAAAAAAACCAAGAAAATGTCCGCCAAACCTTCTAGAAAATGTCTGACAGCATACACGCTGCATAAGGCTACAGGAAAATGGCCGCAGCCCATGCAGTGGCCTCCCGTCTTGGCAAATTGCCCGAGTACCTCACAGTGAAGTAAAAAAGCAGGGAAAGAAAGAGCAGACCCTGAAAGCCAGTGCAGCCCCCCGCTAAGGCCTGGAGCCCCACCGGCCAGGTACATACACCGCACCTCGTGCCCAGTCACACAGCGGCCCCAGCAGGGGGAGGAAGAAATGAGGGATAGGGAGAGAAGAAAGGGAGAGTGAAAGACCCCGTAGTTAACCTCCCAGGAAATGCCCAGCTGCTCCATCCTGCAGAGGTAGGGAGAGCTACGGCGAGGATCGAAAGTTTGGGCACCCCAGGTAATAATGTGTATTAATGTGCATAACGAAGCCAAGGAAAGATGGAAAAATCTCCAAATGGCATCAAATTACAGATTAGACATTCATCTATGTCAAAAAAAGTTAGATTTTATTTCCATCATTTACACTTTCAAAATTACAGAAAACAAAAAAATGGTGTCTGCAAAAGTTTGGGCACCCTGCAGAATTTATAGCATGCACTGCCCCCTTTGCAAAGCTGAGACCTGCCAGTGTCATGGATTGTTCTCAATCATCATCTGGGAAGACCAGGTGATGTCAATCTCAAAGGTTTTAAATGGCCAGACTCATCTGACCTTGCCCCAACAATAAGCACCATGGGTTCTTCTAAGCAGTTGTCTAGAAACCTGACACTTAAAATAGTTGACACTCACAAAGCTGGAGAAGGCTATAAGAAGATAGCAAAGCGTTAAAATGTTAAAGCAAGATCTGGAAGACCAAGAAAAACATCAGACAGAACAGCTCGCAGGATTGTGAGAAAGGCAATTCAAAACCCACGTTTGACTGCACGATCCCTCCAGAAAGATCTGGCAGACACTGGAGTTGTGGTACACTATTCCACTATAAGGAGATACTTGTACAAATATGGTCTTCATGGAAGTCATCAGAAGAAAACCTCTTCTACGTCCTCACCACCAAAATCAGCGTTTGAACTTTGCAAATGAACATATAGACAAGCCTGAGGCATTTTGGAAACAAGTTCTGTGGACCGATGAGGTTAAAATAGAACTTTTTGGCCGGAATGAGCAAAGGTACGTTTGGAGAAGAAAGGGCACAGAATTTAATGAAAAGAACCTCTGTTGAACTGATAAGCATGGGGGTGGATTAATCATGCTTTGGAGTTGTATTGCAGTCAGTGGCACAGGGAGCATTTCACGAGTAGAAGGAAAAATGGATTCAATAAAATTTCAGCAAATTTTGGATGGTAACTTGATGCCATCTGTGAAAAAGCTGAAGTTAAAGAGAGGATGGCTTCTACAAATGGATAATGATCCTAAACACACCTCAAAATCCATGGGGGATTACATCAGGAGGCGTAAACTGAATGTTTTGCCATGGCCTTCACAATCTCCTGACCTCAACATTATTGAAAACCTTTCGATAGACCTTAACTGCTTCCCTATGGATAGACCTAACTGCTGACGGCCAGGTGGCGCACCTATTGTGGCATATGACGGCCTTTAAACAGGGAATCCGTGCGATTGTGCACGCGCATCCCTGTTTCTTTGGTGACGGCATGTCACGGAGACACCGCTCGCCACCGAAGGGGGTGAACAGCCATTGGTTATGGCTGTTTACCACGTGATCGGCCGTGATGAAGTCACGGCCGATCACAGATGGTTACACCCCCACTGTGCACAGCGCATGCGCGCGAGTGCACTGCTCGTGCACGTTGGTGGCGGCGTGTTCCCCGGGAACACTGCTTGTCGCCGACGCTGGTAAACAGCCATTGGCTGGCTGTTTACCCACGTGATCGGCTGTGATTCTTTTCACAGCCAATCACTAAAATGTAAACAAACCACGGTAACAAGATGTTACCGGGTACTCCTCCTCACACACCAATTGCGTGTAAGGAGGAGATTGCGGTAACATCTCGTTACCGCTTACAGTGTACACCAAACACACCGATTGCCGCCCCCCAATAAAGAGGACCTGTCACCGCCCCGCATAGTACCTGTCACTCACAGTCCATCAGAGTACCTGTCACAGTCCATCAGAGTACTTGAGTACCTGTCACAGTCCAACAGAGTACCCGAGTACCTGTCACAGTCCAACGGAGTACCCGAGTACCTGTCCCAGTCCATCTGAGTACCCGAGTACCTGTTACAGTTCATCTGAGTACCTGTCATAGTTCATCTAAATACCCGAGTACCTGTCACCGTCCTTCAGAGTACCCAAATACCAGTCCCCAGGCCATTAGAGAACCTGTCACCAGGCCATCAAAGTACCCGAGTATCTGTCACCAGGCCATCAGAGTACCCGAGTACCTGTCACCAGGCCATCAGAGTACCTATCTGCAGCCCATCAGAGTACCAGAGTACCTATTTGCAGCCCATGCTTCATAGAATATACGCTGGGGTGTTTGCTTTCCAAAATGGGTCATTGTGTGGGTAATTTCACTGTCCTGGTGCTCCAGGACCTTCAAAAGTATGATGGGTAGGAATGAAATGATGTGTCATTTATGCTCCTAGAACGCCTGAACGTACTACTTCAATGTTCGGCCTCTCTATGTGACCAGGCTGTGTAAAAGTCCTACACATGTGGTATCGCCATACTCGGGAGGAGTAGCAGAATGTGTTTTGGGGTGTCATTTTTGCTATATACATGCTATGTGTTAGAAATATCTTATAAATTGACAACTTTGTGTAAAAAAAGTGTGTTTTCATTTTTTTCCAAATATTCAAAAAACTTCTGGAAAAAAAATGAACTGTACAAAAGACTCATCATGCCTCACAGGTTATACGTTGGGGTGTTTGCTTTCCAAAATGGGGTAATTTTAAGGGAAATTCCATTGTCCTGGTACTCCAGGGCCTTCAAAAGTGTAATAGGTGGTTGAGAAATGAGATGCGTCATTTTTGCTCGTAGAACGTCTGAAGGTACTACTTCAATGTTGGTGTTCTGTATGTGGCCAGACTGTGTAAATGTCTCCCACGTGGTATCACCATAATTGGGAAGAGTAGCGGAATGTATTGTGGGGTGTAATTTGTTGTATGCATATGCTGTGTGTGAGAAATAACCTGATAATATGACAATTTTGTCAAAAAAAAAAATAATAAAAACATTTTTTTGCAAAGAATTATGGGAAAAAATGTCAACTTAAAAAAAAAACTCACCATGCTACTTGCTTAATACCTTGGAATATCTACTTTGTAAAAGGGGGTCATTTGGGGGGTATTTGTACTTCCCTGACTTGTTAGTGTCTCAAGAAATGAGATACACCTGATGTACTGAAGGCCTGATCAGATGTGATCCATTTTCAGTGATTGGCACCATAGTTTGTAGACTTTCACAAAGAACAAATAATATACACTAATGTGGGTTATTTTTACCAAAGATATGTAACAGTATAAATTTTGGCCAAAATGTATGAAGAAAAATTACTAATCAGCAAAAATGTATGACAGTAACAAAGAAAAGGGCATTTTTTTCACAAAATGTACGTTTTATTTTATTTATAGCACAAAAAATAAACCCACTAGTGATTAAATACCACTAAAAGAAAGATCTATTTGTGTGGAAAAAAGGACGCAAGTTTCATATGGGTACAGTGTTAGTAATTGTCATTCAAACTGTAAGAGCGCTGAAAGCTGAAAATTGGTCTGGCCAGGAAGGGGGTGTAAGTGCACTGTATTGAGGTGGTTAAAAGAGCAGTGCGTGACAGACAGTCCAGAAATCTCAAAGAACTGGAACACTTTTGTAAGGAAGAATGGGCAAAGACACCACAAACAAGAATTGAAAGACTCTTGGCTGGCTACAAAGAGCATTTACAAGCTGTGATACTTGCCAAGGGAGGCAGTACAAGACATTAACTCTGCAGGGTGCCCAAACTTTTGCAGACGCCATTTTTTTTGTTTTCTGCAATTTTGAAAGTGTAAATGATGGAAATAAAATCTAACTTTTGTTGACATATTATAAGAATGTCTAATCTAATTTGATGCCATTTGGAGATTTTTCCATCTTTCCTTGGCTTCGTTATGCACATTTTTACCTGGGGTGCCCAAACTTTCGATCCCCACTGTATACTTACCCCTCCTGTCAGGATTTCTGGACGCATTCCACCACAGAACCATCACCCGAGCAGTACGGAATGGCTGTTGTCTATGGCACACTGTGACACGGACAGCAGTAGCCTGGTCATATGTGTGCCGAGGAGAATATAGCTCACTGGTCGCCCCAGGACCAGAAGGGGCCTGTTGTGGCTGACCCAGCTCGTAGCTAGGGATTGCTCACGCTCGATGGCCAGGCTGGGGAGACTGCAAGGATCTATATTATTCAGCCTGTCACCCAGCCTGGCTGTTGACTGCAGATCACAGGATCCAAATTGCATAAAAAATTTCCAGGACCAATGGTCCCCTCAGGGGAGCCAGGTCCTTCTCCTACACTAGGCAGAAAAAAAACTGAGCTGCAGGAAGCAGGGTGAGGGGTTATAGCCAGAGGGACTGCCCCCTGGGTGGTGCTGTGCAGTCTTGCTGGTTTACATGTTCTCTGGACCGTTTTTAAGGCAGGGCAAAAGGGAAGCTGCCCTGGGCCCCATCATTGTAGTGGGGCCCAAAGCAGTTGCCTAATACTTGCCAACTATCCCAGTTTAAATTCCCTTATCCCTTGAAGTTTTAGTCCCGTGCTGTATCCCGATATCCAAGTATAAACTTCTGCTGCTTCTGCCCTATTGCCATGTAGAGATGACTCACCTGCAGACCATGTGTTTACATGTAAATAACCTGCATTGATATGTAAATAATGGTTGCATTAATATGTAAATAGTCGTGGACCGCGGCATTGATATTTAAATAGAGGTGGCATACATATTTATATCATGTTCCCCTGAGGTCACATCCACCATCACTTCTGCTGAATGCTGCCAACTGGGGAGGTAAAGGAGCATGCTTGAAAGTTCTGCCTACAATTGTGGTCATTAAGCTTAACATCATGTTTTGCAAAAGTAAGCAAATTGGAGGTGGATTCTTCAAATAACATGGTGCCACAGCACCTGAATTTTGGTGCATGTGAATATGCAAGCAGGCAGTGAGGAGATGATGTGCTGTAATCTTTAGCAGCCAATCAGTGAGCAGTAATGCTATGCACTAACCTCTTGCAACCAACTAGTGAGCAGTAATAATGTGCCGTAACCTCTAACAACCAATTAGTGAGTGGTATAGATGTTCAGTAACCTCTAGCATTCAATCAGTGAGCAGTATTGATGTACAGTAATCTCTAACAACCAATCAACAAGCAGAAGTCATGTGCTGTACCCTCTAGAAAATAACAGTGAGCCATAATGTGTGCTGTAATCTCTAGCAGCCAGTAGGTGGGGGGTAATGATACACTGTAACCTCTGGCAACCAATCGCAATTGCTTCCTGATCTGATTCAGTAAACTAATTTTGAGTCTAGCTTATATTTATTGTATGTCTCAAAGCATGCAGAGAGTGAAATTGCATGGAAGAGGGGGCCCAAGAATTTTTTTTTTCCCCAAGTCCAGTCAATATTAAAGATGGCCCTGCATGTTCTGCCTAGTCCTCTCCTGAAGGTGGCATGATAACTCTAAGGTCAATTTTTAAAGGAGCTGTGTCCGTCAATGAACAAAAGAGAAACTTTGTTTTCTAAATTGTTGGTCATTTTTGTTTTCTTTAGGAAAAAAAAAACAAGAGTGATTAAATACCACCAAAAGAAAGCTCTATTTGTGTAAAGAAAACCATAACAATTTTACATGGTTACAGTGTAGCATGACTGCACAATTGTCATTCAAAGTGTGACAGTGCTGAAAGATTAAAAATGGCCTGGGCAGTAAGTGCCTTGTATTGAGGTGGTCAAACATTAGGGCACCCTTCAATTTATCATTGAGACCCCTGACAATCCACAATTTCAGTTTCAAGTCTACAAACAAAAGGGAGGGGTACATAAGCAAACCAGGATAAATGTATGGTGGAAGACCCTACTCCCCGAGCAACTAGGAGAGGTGCCAACTTTCATATTCCTGGACAAAGCATACAGGATATATCAGTGAACTTGCTAATAAACCAATGGAGCTGTAGCTGGAAATCTTTGCAATAAGGCTCTCCTCTCCACCACAGGTAGACCATTAAAGATAAACATAAAATAGGACCATTGTGTGATACAGTTTAATAAAAAACTAAGAGCATAAAAACAAAAAGCCAAATGGCTGTTCACATTTTAACGGTGCCTTGTCCTGGCACTGGGGATAACAGCGCACAACACCAGGTGTATGATCTGCAGCCGCCCAGCCTCCACTCAGTGTCTGGCGTGCGTTCCACCACCATGGTGATTGTAAACCGGAAGTCAATGAATGGAAGGGACTTGATCGGGATGCACCTCTACGTACATTTCCTTTTACAACGTCAAAGATTTCCAGCTACAGCTCCATTGGTTTATCAGCAAGTTCACTGATAGATCCAAACTGTCTGCTGTGACCTTATTTTTAGTTAAAGAGGTCATGTCCATTTGGTGAGTAGGCATTTTACTAACACTCATCAGGTGATATTCATAAAGATTAGCCTTGGTGACAGTATATGGATACAAATCACCACATTAAGAATCTATATGGACTTTGGATTGTTTTGAGTACTTGAACTCATTACCAACATTATCAATTGTTTAGATTGTATTATTATTTTTTATTCATTTGAAACATATATTTGCACTATGCACTTTATTATGTTTGCATAAACGCAAATGTATAATAATAATTCATAGGATTTTTGTATTGCACATTTCATTAGTGCACCCTACCACACATCATTTCAACACTAAAGTTAGCACATTGTACTTTTAGGGGAGCAGCTCCAGTTAAAATTTGCACATTTCTATCTTTAGCATGAGATTCCATAGTTTCAGTTTAAATAGTGTGCAGGGCTAGCTGATAAGCAGGAAATGAAGACCAGGTGAGTCACTGTGGAATGAAGAGTACTGGCAATTAACCGAATTAACCGACAACTGAGCACAGAGATTTCAGAAGGAAGGTCTGACCCCGGACCTGACAGTTGCGTTCCTGCAGGCAGTGACGAATATCTGTAAAGGTCTTGCACGTTTTTGTCGTTCTGGTGAGAAGTCGGGGAACAGCATGACGGCGGCATTGCCATATTGCAGAGTCGGGTGTTTCCTGGCTTCTGTAAGGATACAGTCACAATCTCTGTGTTGGGTCACCTTGAGGCGAGGTGACAGATGCACTGTAGGAATCAGGAGTGCACCGCAAGGTTGTGGACCCTACGGCTGACTGCTGCGGACGGGAGACAGGTCCCACTGAGGTTAGAGCATAAGATTCCCTGGGGCGCGGAGTCTAAGAGCCAGCAGGTGTTCACCAGAGCCTTGAGTGGTGAGGATGGACTTGGCTGCAACTGGCTCCAGGTCGCGACCCCCAGGGTCCCCCAGCTCACACCCACAGTAGGCAACAGGAGGATAGGGATGGTGAGGGACAAAGCCAAGGTCGGGGCCACAAGCAGACGGAATAGTCAGGGACACACCAAAAGGTCAGGATCACAGGCAAACAGGGATAGTCAAAGGCACGCCAAAGTCGGTAACGGAACAACAGAAGAGCACACGGCAGGTAACAGGAAGCTAAACACACAATGAATACACAATGGTTGATCAGCCCTGATGGCCTGCAGTGCACAGGTCAATATAGGGCTCCCTGATAGGCCCTGGGGTGGAGCCATGCTTAGAGGAGAGGTTATAAAAACCACCAGTTGGAGGTGGCTGGCCTCTTAGTCTGAACACATGAGGGGAGGTAAGCAAACACAGGAAGATCACTGCATAACCATGACACTCTGTAATTTAGGATGTACAAAAGAAAGGGATGAGGAGGGTCCCTGGTGTAGGGTGACCCATTGGAACCCAATATGCCTGTTCGAACCTCAGCCCGGTTGAGATTTTTGAAGAAGGCTTCTGAAAAATCCACAGGGTGATCCACTTTGACACCGTCAGGTAGACCAAGAACCCAGACATTATTGTGTCGGAGGCCATTTTTAGTGTCATCTGACTTTGCAACTGGGAGTTCACAGTATGCTGCAGATCTGCAATCATGCTGTCCCATGCGATCCGAGACTTGGGCTTCTGAATCTGAGAAGAGGCCCCTAAATCTTATCCAGGTCATTCCTAATAAGGTTACATTCCTCCGCCAGATAATCAATCCTTACCAGCAAGGTTTTATGAATATGTAGTAATGTTTGTCTGTCAGCTTACTCCTCCATGTGTTCTGCTTAAGAGGCCAGCCACTCTGACCTGGCTGCTTAAGTAATCTTGCCTCAAAGCATGGCTCCACCATAACCCAGAGTACCGGCTCTCCTGTATCACCTAGAGCTCCATCCGCAGAAGTCAGCCGTAGGGTCCACTAACTTGCGGTTCATTCCAGATGCCAAAGGGGTGCATCTGTCACCTGGACTCAGGTGACCTGACATAAGGAGGTCTTGTTGCTCTCAAATGCAGCCAGAATTAATGCCGTGTACTCCTCTGCCAGCAGCTGGCTAGGTGGTGAAGTCAGAGCCTCCGCTGCAGCACTCTCCTCCATGTCCATGAAGTGCCTGCAGCTTCCAGGCCAAGATGGTGTTGGCCCGTGGAGCAGGAAAGCGGTCACTGTCTGTACTTTACCCGAATGAGCGGTGGAGGAGCGCTGCTTTGCTGTAATGATCTAGACTGCTGTGCCAAGAGGAGTTTCAGGTGCCAGAATGTTGGTGCAGGGGAACCCAGGAAGCAGAAAAAAGGGTAGAATACCATCAGGATGGCAGGAGCTCACACAGACACAGCCTCGACTCAACTTGTTACACTGTTCAGAGAAACTTTTGTTCGGTTACATGAGTTTTGAATTTATGTTCTTTGCCCCAGATTCATACAACTTTGAGAAAACCTTTCAAGGCTTTCATATGCTTACTGGAAGATAGGAGGGTTTCTCTACATATCAGCTGCATACAGGCCATAATGTAATGTGTAATGAGGACACAATGCTGCCTCTGCTACACAACAGAACTGCTGTCAGCTTTGAGAGTACAAGCTAGTAACTCTTCCTATCTTCATAATCCCTCCTTGTGTACAATACATTATTAGCACTCACTTCATTGATTTTAAATAGGGGCAGAGAAATGCTAAAAGCTAACACGGCTAAACGCGCATTAACGTCAATGTTTTTACAGACACTTTTCCTGGCATTGGTAGTGGCTGTGCAGTTAATGTTTTCTAAAGCCCTGTGTGCATGAGGACTTGTACACCCAGCATCCCTTGCTGACTTCTTCCTCCTCAGCAGCAGTCCACAATATTCATCATTTTCAGGGATGCAGAAGTATTTCACCTTCTCTGCTGTGGCAATGCTTGGGTAACCAATAGAGGTCTTTTGAATGCCAGCTGTGGAGGAAGAATATCAGTGAGGGATTAATGGTGAGTATAGGGGGCCCTTTGCGGAAACACTGTCACATAACCATGCATTTATTCCAAGTATTTTTTGCATCACTTTACATATATTGTACATTCACATCAATCCCTGCCCTGAAGATGCCCTATCGAATATACATATACTAGTGCCAATTTAGACAAGAGATAATTACCCTACCAGCATGTCTTTGTAGTGTGGGAGCAAACCAAAGTAGTCGGGGATAACTCATAAATGCAGTGGGAGAACATGCAGACTCCATCCAGGTAGTGTTTTGGTTGGGATTTAACCACTTGCCAACTGGGCACTTAAACCCCCCTCCTGCTCAGACCAATTTTCAGCTTTCGGTGCTCTCACACTTTGAATGACAATCACTCAGTCATGTAGCACTGTACCCAAATGATTTCTTTGTCCTTGTTTTCATACAAATAGCGCTTTCATTTGGTGGTATTTGATCACCTCTGGGTTTTTTATTTTTTTGCGCTATAAATGAAAAAAAGACACATTTTTCTTTGTTTCTGTGATAAAATTTTGCAAATTATAATTTTTTTTTTCATGAATTTTGGTCACAATTTATACTGCTACATATCTTTGGTACAAATAACCCAAATTAGTGAATATTTGGTCTTTGTGAAAGTTATAGAGTCCACAAGCTGTGGTGCAAATCATAAAAAAAATTGATCACACCTGAAGTACTGGTGGCTTATCTCATTTCTTGCGACCCGAACAAGCCAGAAAAGTACAACTACCCCCCAAATTACCCCTTTTTGGAAAATAGACATTCCAAGGTATTTAGTAAGAGGCATGGTGAGGTTTTTGGTGTTATCATTTTTCCCCGCAATTCTTTGCAAAATTACGTTTTTTTTTATTTATTTTCCACAAAATTGTCATTGTAATATCTCTCACATGACATGTGTATACCACAAATAATGTCCCAAAATACATTCTGCTACTCCTCCTGAGTACTACAATACCACGTGTGTGGGACTTTGACAGCCTAGGCACTTAGAGAGGCCCAACATGCAGGTAGCGCCATCACGTGTTCTAGGAGCATAAATTACACATCTAACTTGTTGAATGCCTTTTTACACTTTTGAAGGACCTGGAACACAAGGACAATGACACGTGGCACTGATGGCACGTGACACTGATGACAGATGGCACTAATACGTGGCACTGATGACACGCGGCACCGATGACAGATGGAATAAATCTTGCACTGGTGGCAGATGGCACTAATATGTGGCACAGATGACAGCTGACACTGATGATAAAGTGCAGAAGTACCGCTACGGCGAGCCAGGTGGGCTAGCATTCTATGTTCTGTGTATTTACTGGAGAAGAACCCCTGCGTGAGAAACCTGTGTTACAGATTTTTATTTTCCTGTTTTAATAAACATGAGCTTCCGTGCCCTAAAATATAATCCCTGACTGGCATGAATCACTAACAAAAGCATCTACCACGAGAGCTAATGGTCCCTAATGTTACAATATATTAGAATATAGAAGATTTATAAGATTATAAGAATTATATTCTTATTATATAAGCAGAGGGCAAAAAGTGCAAAGTGCTACATTAAATAAAATAAAATAAACACACCACAGAGGTGATAGAATCCAAATAAATGAAAATCAAGTGAACAAAGGTAAGTAACTAAAAACAGTCTCTTAAAAAATTACTATTTTGATAAAGTGCAGAGAAAATGCAAAAAATAAAATAAATAAATAAAAAATAAATAAACGCACTACAGAGTCAATTGAAAACCTCCACGGAAACACAACTGCTTCAATTGAGTGCAAAGCCAAAAAAAACTGTGAATTGATCATAAAGTGCCAAGTGTGTCTTATAAATGTGCAAATAAATAAACACTCTCCAGAGGTGATATAAGTGAACCACCCTAATAATAAACAAATGATATACAAGAAAGTAAGAAAGAGTATACCTAGATCAAAAAGAGGGTACCCTCTCCTGATCACCTGGAAATAAACTTTAGAATTAAACAAAAAAATATATATAGTAGTAAACGCACTACAGAGCCGGCTGTAACATACGTTATAACAGAATGAATCCGGTCTCTAGCAGCTGTGTTTCCGTGGAGGTTTTCAATTGACTCTGTAGTGCGTTTATTTATTTATTTATTGATTTATTTATTATTTTTGCATTTTCTCTGCACTTTATCAAAATAGTAATTTTTTAAGAGACTGTTATTACTTACCTTTGTTCACTTGATTTTCATTTATTTGGATTCTATCCCCTCTGTGGTGTGTTTATTTTAATTAATGTAGCACTTTTTGATATTATTCAGTAGACATTTATATCTATATTTTTATATTACACTATTGATTTATGTAGCTAGGCATTATACTTATCACCCACGGAGGGTTATTTAATATAGGGGCAGCGCAATACCATCATATCTTTAGTTTCATATTAAGTGGATACGGTGTGATCCATTCCGGTAGTAGCAGCAGCCCCTGACATTTGATAGATCACCAGTGGTAGCGCAGGAATAAAACACTATCATTTATATAAGCAGAGGGCACTGCTTGTTAGAGCTTACAATCTAAGAGGGAGAGTCAAAAGATACAAAAAAGTTTATAACCGTGGGGGGTGGGCTGATGGAGATTTTTTTTTTTTTTTTTTTTTTTTTTAGAGTTGTTAGCTGGGGACAAGATAGGGCTCTCAGAAGAGAGGCATTTCAGCAATCGTCTAAAAGTGGACAGAGAAGGAGATAGTCAGATTGGGGTAGGGAGTTCCAGAGGATGGGAGAGTCTCTGGGAGGTACACATGAGAGGAGGGGACAATGGAGCTCAAGAGCAGGAGGTTTTGGGAGGATCGAAGAGAACAATTAGCCCCCACACACACGGTCGGACATTACGATCACAAAATCCATAGAATAATTTCTGAAGGATTTTGTCCGAAACTGGTGTTGCCTACACACGGTCGGACAAATTTGTCAGAATTTCCGATTGTCAGGAACGCGGTGACGTAAGCCGCGTACAACGGGACTATAAAAGGGAAGTTCAGCACCACGTGCGGTACCCTTTGGGCTCCTTCTGCTGATCTCGTGTTTATTGCGTGTTAGTAGAAGTTTGGTTAGAGACGATTTGTGCTTTTCAGACTTGTACTTCAGATCGTTACTGCTCTACAATTTGTGCTTGTCGGCGCGTATCTGTTTATCAGTGCGTGTAGTCAGTTCGCATTAGTTTGTCATTGCGGCCTATATTTTATATAGTATGCTTTGATTTTCAGTGCTTATTGTCCGCTCGTTTCTAATTTTCAATTAGTTCTTTCAGGCCTTGATGTTTATCGGTGCTTTCTGTTAGTCCGTTCTGACCAGCTGACCGTTTTGAAGCCATGTTAGTTTGTGCTGTGCAGGGGCTTGGTGTTGGGCTTTTAGCTTTGACAGAAGCCCAGTCTATTAATAGGGCGAGGAGTTGTTCATGGAGCAAGAATTGGTTGCTCCAGCGTGACCAATTCTCGAACGTGCCTTTGCTTCGTGAGATCCGGGAGAATAATCCTGATGATTTCATGAATTATCTCTGGATGGCGGACCCCGTTTTTCACCGTCCATTGGCTTTGCTGTCCCCTTATATCAGCAGGCAGGATACCTGCATGTGGCAAGCCATCACTCCGGAGCAGAGGCTAGTTGCCACATTGTGGTACTTGGCAACAGGGAGAAGCCTTCAGGACCTCAAGTTCTCGACAGGCATCTCCCCCCAGGCTCTGGAGATCATTATTCCAGAGATCATACAGGTCCTGCAGAAGGACTATATTAAGGTAAGATTTTTCCTTTAACATCACATTCTATGGATTTAATGTTTGCTAATGTATTGCATTTCTTTCATCATTCCCTAATTACCCTGATTGCAATATCCTGTAATTTATATGCTGTGCCGCTTTTGTCCTCATGCATGCTGGAAGCTTTAAAAGTTACTTTTTTGTCCTTCATGCATATTTGCCTTCACTAACCTCCCCAGCATGCTCTTCTGGGCCCATACACCTCTAGCCTAGTCACTTAGCAATGTATTTTATCAGCTCCATAGTATTGCATTCCCCTAAACACCCCCTAAAATGTGTACAAATGTTATGTGTGTGCTTAAATTCATGCAGAGTGCCAGAGGTTGTTTTTTGGTGGGCCAAACTCATTAGGAACCCCGCTCCCCCAACTGCTAGGGCAGCTGATACCAATCCTCTATGTGCTGACTTTGCCAAACCCAATACACACTATACTTACCTCTTTTGTGGTCAGATTTATGGATGAATTCACCAAAGCATGTAGTGCAAGGGCTTGCCTCAATACTTTCAAATGCTACTGTTTAAAGTTTTATTTTTATTTTTTTGTCCCATTATTATCTAAAGAGGTAATAGCAGAATGTAAAAATGTGCTTCCATGTGTTCATTTTTTTTTTTTTTTTTTGTATTAAGACACTTCTTACCTGTCCAGTGGGCTGCCAATAGTGTAAGTAAGGAGGGGCTGGCCAAAGTATCACATTATTTATGCATTCAGCTCTCAATGAAGTGGAGAGGGTTACCTGTCCAAAACATCCCCCCCCCCCCTAATTTTACAAGTGCACTGCAAAAGTGCACCTGAAACTGTACTTGGAGTGCAAAGTGGATTTGCCTTTGGTAAATAACACCCATTGTCACAGAAAACAACAACTTTACTACAAATACTGCTTTTGCGCATTGGAAAAGGAAGCCACACATTATTCATAATTGAAATTTTTACCCAAAGCACATTCACATGTGCGTTTATAAAAGGGTTTTCCAACAAACCAACATATTTGGTGTATATAACATTATTTTTGGTAACATTCAATAGAACTTGCCGTTTTTGTGGAAACAGGCTTGTATCAAAGCATAACATACAGAACTGAGGAACTTATGAAGTTCAACTTTGAAAAGTGAGGACAATATCAGACATGAGTATGTACAAACTGTGTTGATATTGCCTTCATTACACCCCTGTAAAAGCCAAATTTGGAAGATGCACACAAATTGTGAATCAAACTGGACATTTTCCTCCTGATCCCATGCCTAATGTCAACATGTGCTATCTCCCATCATGGGGGATCAATGCACGTGTTTTGGGGGTGCACCCCCTTCATCTCAGCCACTTTAGTAGCAAGGAAGGGGTTGCACCCTCAAAACCCATACATTGATTCTCCATGATGGGAGATAGCACATGTTGACATACTGTGTGAATCTTACAAATTTGGCTTTTCTAAAAATATAAAACAGTTTTTTTTTTAATAATGAAAATGGATGCTAGCTAGTTTTTAGATTTTCAGATTCTCCCTAAAACATCAATGATATTCTTCATTTTTTGTTGAACATCATTGATGTTTTTCTTGAGATGATCTAAATCGCAATTGTACCCCATTACCTCCCCGATGATGATATGGGCACTTTCACTGGTTAAATGTGATTCCTCAACCACAATATCCACATCACCTAAAAATAAACCAAAAAAAAAAAAAACCTTGTGTATTATAAATATGCAGGCATACATCTATTACCTGAAGCTGTGGTCTCAGACACTCACCTGTTGTGGTGCCAATTTCATCAATTTCAACAATCTCTCCTTCCTCCTCCTCCACTTTCGGTGTTGGTATCTCCCCTTCTTTGGGAGGTTTGGGGTCCCTGGTGTCCTCAGAAGTCCCGGGTCTTCTCTCCCCTATGAGAATGTAAAAAAGGAATACTTAGCACACTGATATTTGAGGGCAGAAATAGGAATATGAAACAGTGCTTAGAAGTGTTGTACAATTGTGTTTGTTGGCACAGTGCAAAGCTGAAAACATTATTTTTGCCACTTTCTAAAGCTGGAATACTTACCTGTTTTGTGCAAGTTTGACAGATGGAGACACCCCTATAGTATCTACTGGAGCACGTGTGTGGGACACCCTAATAAAAAGGTTGTTCTGGTGTCCCACACTAGTGTTTCTGAGTGCAGATGTGTAAACAGCTACTGAGTGTCCTCTCCTTTACACTGAATCGAGTTTGCATTTCATTCTATTACAAACCCCTCTAGACAACAAACTTCTTTTGACTATAAGTAGGCCTGAACAAATGTAGTCAAGTGCAACTTGCCACAACATCGTCTTTGAAGAGGGCGAACAAACAATATTTATTACAAACGATTGAACCCATTAACATGAGTGTGGCCATTTTAAACTGTACAACATTAAATCAAAGCACATGGAGCAGTATGCAAGCAATAATAATAATAATAATATGAACACAAGACAACTACTTACTTTTTTTAAGAACTCACTCATTCTGTACTGATCGTGCTCCCTCAGTTTCAGGTCTGACTAGTATTTCCTCAGTTGATCCTTGGATCGTCGTGCCCCAAAATTCTTCTGAAGACTCTTCACAACTTTAGTCATGATCTTGCCCTTTCTGACATTTGGGTTTGGGTAAGGGCCATACTTCCCATCATAGTCGTTCCTCTTCAATATGTCCACCATCTCCAACATCTCTCCAAAAGACATGTTTGAGGCCTTAAATCTTCTCCTCCGGGATTGGGACGTTTCTTGCTTCGGGCTTTCCTCGTCATCCCCCTCGTTAGTAGAATAATTAGCGTGCACCTGCTGTGTCTCCATGTGCTCTCCCCACTGCGCAGAAAGAGAAGGGGTGGGGAATAGACTAGAAAGAACATCAGGGGCGGGTGGAGTTTCACGCATGTGCACTGTATATAAAACGCAACACGTGTGCGTCATACGTATGATCTGTGAGCGGAGGAACTTTAGTGCGGATCGTTCGAACGAAGGTACAATTTTAACTTGGTACATCACTAGCCTATACTGCTTCTAGATTGAGGCCTATATTGGGACACGATTAGGAGAGTTTAGCCTGACATTAGCGTTTGTATTATGTTGTGTCTTGCAGAGAATATGGATGGGTTCAACGGCCATAGTTTCCTCCCCCCGTTCATCGACAAGTACAGGGAGCTGCCCTGTCTGTGGCAATCGAAACACCCCCATTACAGCAACAAATTAAACAGGCAGGCAGCAATGGAGAAACTGATGGGGTTGGTGAAGCCGGTGGTCCCCAGGGCAGACATCAACTATTTAAGAACGAAAATTGGAGATCTGAAAATGTAAAGAGGGGGAGTGGCCGGATGTGCAAGGTGCGGAGGGCGTGTGTGAAGATGTGACTGAGGTCCTGACAGGCTCTCTCCCTGTGTCTCCGATGCTCCGCATACAGTGGCTGGGAAGATGGAGTGGATGAGCGGTTGAGTGGAGCGGTGACCGGCGGGACGCGGGTAAAGTGAGGAGACAGTGGAGAATCCGGAACTCGCCGAGGGGAGCCGAGGCATTCCGAAATTCACCGGAAGTGGCCGAGCACCGCCGAAGCACGCCGATGTAAGGACACGCTGTACGAGAGACACCCGCGGGATGCCTTACGGTCGAGTATTGTCTTGGGGGACACGTTGAGAGCGGTGAGAGGAGTTGTGAAAGGCTGTGGTGTGGTGGAGATCTCAAAAGCCCTGAGGTATGTGAGGGGGGACTGGGGGGACTGGACGGAGCCAGAGGAGCCAGATTAATAGCAACGAAAGGGGATACCTGTCCCCTCTATTCCAGACCCCAGATCCAGCTGCTGAGTGGTAAGAAGAGTTGCATGTGTATATACTACCGTTGTGTATTAAGGGAGACTCCAACTCACATATTAAGCGGATTGATATCTCACCATCTCCAAGTACCCCAAGCTGGTTAATAACGGACCATCCGATCCGAGAATCATAAAGTACAAGGTCTGTGTGAATGTTTGAACTGCTGGGGTTTTTTTTTTTTTTGAAAACGCATAAGCGAGGTATACCCTGCTCACAAAAATATCGGTACTGAGCTACGTCCTTAATGAGGGAAAAATGATTGATTTTGGCTGGATGCATACCTAGTTAGCCAACCCAGCATACAGGTTTTTCTTGCCCCCCCTCCTCCATTATAGTCTCCCACCCCCCCTCCCTCTTGCCCGGGCTCCCTTTTGAGGTGTTAAGGAAACATTCACCTTATCTTCCTAAGGTTCTTTGGACCATAATATTGGTTTTCTTTTTTTTTCTCTACTATCGCTGTAATTTTGCTGCCTTACTGTTTAAAGCATCCACCTTAGTAGTGACTTTGGTAGTAATCCTGTATAAAAGATGTCAAGGCGCCGAGGAGAGGAACATGTGCTAGTGGAGAATGAAGGGACACAACACCCTCGCTCCTCAAAAGAAAATAACTCACAAGTAGCACAAGCAGCTGCTGCAAAATTAGAGCGGTATACTCGCACACAAGGTCAGTCCCCAATAAAGGGAGAGCAGTCGATACTATTGGGCCAACCTACACAAGCGAAGCCGCAACAGGGGGGCTCAGTGGACAGAAAAAGCCAGGGTCAACCCTCAGCATTAAATACTACTGGCGTACCAGGCCTAAAGAATGCAAGTAAACGGCAAGGGGCAACCCATGGTGATACGGAAATTATTGCTAAGAGCATTCCCCCCGTCGAGGAGGACCCAACCCTAAGAGAGGTTCTTCAAGCCATTAACGTATGCAAAGCGTCATTGGGAGAGTTATGTGGTCAGTTTAAGAGTATGAAGGAGGAGCTGTCATTGATCAGACAGGATATGCAAAAAGCAGCAGAAAGAACAGCACTGCTAGAAACAAGGATAAGTCAAATGGAAGATGATCTGTACCCAGTGCAGCAAGAAGTTAATAGCATGAGGAAACAACTAGTCAACCAATCTACCAGAATGGATGAAATAGAAAATAGACTTCGCAGAGATAACATAAGGATGTTGGGACTACCCGAGGGATGTGAAGGCCCTGATCCTATAAGATTCTTAGAATCATGGTTTATAGAAAAGTTTGGTAGAGAAAAATGCTCAGCTTTTTTTTCAATAGAAAGGGCGCACCGAGTCCCTTTTAAGCCCCCACCTACGGGGGGTCGCCCCAGGCCAATGATCCTGAAATTTTTCAACTATAATGACAAAGTGGTATTGATGCGTAGGGCAAGAGACTTGGGTAATGTTATGCATGATGGTGTGAAGATCTCCTTTTTTCCAGATTACTCGCCAGAATTACAGAGGCGTAGGGCTGAGTTCTTAGAGGTTAAACGTACCTTACGGTCCCATGGGATTACATACGCCCTCTTATACCCAGCGCGTTTGCGAATAGCGGCGCTGGGGGGAATACAGTTGTTTGAATCTCCGGGTGATGTGGTCTTATGGTTGGAGGCTAACAAAGAGTCATTATAGATATGTTAGGGGGGTGGGGGAGGGGTGAGGGGGGAGCGGGACTTCTTATGTTTCATTTTTTGTTATTGAGCATCTTTTTTTGGAGCACGGGGAGAGAGTTGAGAGTGGTTTAAATGAAGTATGAAACATTGATAGAAGGGGAGACAGGGTTAAAGGTTGTGGTAATTTTTTTCACTTGTTTATTATCACTTCTGGTTTTTGTATCTTCCTCGGTGGAGGAAGAAGGTTATAAGAGTGGGGAAGGGAAGGAAAGGAAGGGAAGACTGGTAGGGAGGAGCGTGAGAAGGCCATGTGTACCCCCCTGGGGGAGTGCCTAGATAGGTGGAGGGTTGGGGGGTGGGGTGGGAGGGGATTGTCAGGAATGGGCGGGAAGGGAGAGAGGGAGGATTGGATCAAGTAATTTTCGAGTTAGGGGATTATAAGAAGTTGAAGGTTGAACACTGCATAGCGGGTGCACAAATAGTAGCTAATTCAGAAGTTAATATTATAAAGATGATACACCTGTGGGGATTTCGTAAATTAGGAGGTTGGGGATGGAGCACGTATAGTGTATTTTCACCCTTTTGTTTATCTTATTGTTTTTTTATGTTGAATAATGCAGGATAAAATACTTAACGTGGCCTCCTGGAATATAAGAGGCCTGGGGAGCCCAATTAAACGAGCGGCGGTCTTCTCGATGTTGGAGAGGCATGGGATCGGACTGGCCTGTCTGCAGGAGACACATTTAACAAAATCAACCATACCCCAACTTAAAAATAGGAGGTACCAAAATCAGTATCACTCCACTTATACATCTTACTCGAGAGGAGTGAGCGTGATGATAGGTACGGGTGTGAGGTTCTCCTGCAGACAGGCCAGTATTGATGAACTCGGTCGTTATGTTTTTTTATATGGTAGTTTGGAGGATAAACCCTATGTCTTAGCGGGTGTCTATGTACCGCCCCCGTTTAAGATGGAGGTGGTGTACAGACTTATGGACTTCTTGGTGAACAAAGAGGAGGTTCCAGTTATAATGCTGGGGGACTTTAATGAAGTGCTCGACAGATGGACTGATAGATTCCCCATTAAACATCAATTGGGAGAGACAGGGTCAACAAGATTGAGTCACTTCCTAAGGGAAGTGGGACTGTTAGACATGTGGAGAGTGAGGAATGTGAACGTTAAGCAATACTCTTGCTTTTCAAGTTCGCACTCAACACTCTCCAGAATAGACCTGGCCCTGGGTAACGAGGAAGCGCTGCAAAATGTAAGGAATATAGAGTATCTGCCTAGAGGGATATCGGATCACTCATTACTGAAAATAGCATTGAGTATAGGGGAAAAAAAAAAAAGAGTAATAGCGGGGGGCTGGAGAATTAGTCCATTCTGGCTGGAATTATTGACGGACGTAGAAGAAATTCCAATAAGAATAAAAGAGTTCTTAGTATTTAATATAGATACGGCCCCAGCTAATATAACATGGGACACACTAAAAGCGTATGTCAGAGGCATTCTGATCCATCAGGTAGCTAAAATTAAACAGAAAAATAGGAGTTGGGAGGAAAAGATTAGGAAGGAAGTAATAGAGGCAGAGGAGAACTATGTTAAAGAGCCCACTTATGAAAAGAAAGGGATATGGTTGAATAAACAGCAGGGGTATAGATCATTAATTATAAAAAGGGAGGAAAATAAGCGGTTATGTCAGAAGCAATGTTATTTTGGAGAAGGAGAGAGTGTGGGTAGGATGCTGGCTCAGTTAGTAAAAACTAACTCCCCCCCATCTATAATTCCAGTGATTAAGTCTACGAACGGGACAGTCCTTACAAATGGGAAGGCGATTGTAGAAACATTTAGGGCCTTTTATGAGGACCTACCGTATATACTCGAGTATAGGCCGACCCGAATATAAGCCGAGGCCCCCAATTTACCCCCAAAAAACTGGAAAAAATTATTGACTCGTGTATAAGCCGAGGGTGAGACATGCCTGTCCATCCCTGTGTGTCCGTCCATCCCTGTGGGTCCATCCATCCCTGTGTGTGTGTCCATCCATCCGTGTGTGTGTGTGTGTGTGTGTCCATGCATCCGTGTGTGTGTGTGTGTGTGTGTGTGTCCATGCATCCGTGTGTGTGTGTGTGTGTGTGTGTGTCCATGCATCCGTGTGTGTGTGTGTGTGTGTGTGTGTGTGTGTGTGTGTGTGTGTGTGTGTGTGTGTGTGTGTGTGTGTGTGTCCGTGCAGCCTACCTGTGTCCAGCCTGCCTGTGTCCGTCCAGCCTGCGTCCCGTCCAGCCTGCGTCCCGTCCAGCCTGCGTCCCGTCCAGCCTGCGTCCCGTCCAGCCTGCGTCCCGTCCCGGCCCGGCCCGTCCCGTCCCGAGCCTCCGTCCTTCAGCTCTTCGTCGGCGGCCATTCTAGGATTCAAAAGCCGCGCCTCCGTCGGTGATAGGCGGAACACTCAATTTCCCACTGACTGCTGGGAAATTGAGTGTTCCGCCTATCGGATGTCCGTGATAGGCGGAACACTCAATTTCCCAGCAGCCTGTGTTCCGCCTATCACGGACATCGTCTCATCCTCGTCCGTAGTACGAGGATGAGACGATGTCCGTGATAGGCGGAACACAGGCTGCTGGGAAATTCAGTGTTCCGCCTATCACAGGCGAAGGCGGAGGCGCGGCGTTTGAATGTTAGAATGGCCGCTGTCTGTCTGCTCGATACGCTGATCGAGCAGGCAGACAGCGATGACTCTAGTATAAGCCGAGGGGGGCACTTTCAGCCTCAAAAAAGAGGCTGAAAATCTCGGCTTATACTCGAGTATATACGGTATATAGAACCCGAGGTCAGAGAAATTAAAAAGATATGGGTGCTTTTCTGGAGAAAGTGAAACTCCCAGCCCTCACACAAGAGGAGAGGGAGGATTTGGAAGCCCCCTTAACTTTGAGTGAGATACAGCAGGCGGTGTTAGGTATGGCCAATCAAAAATCTCCAGGGCCAGATGGCCTCCCGGTGGAGATATATAAAAAATATAGTGAAATCTTACTTCCAGAATTTCTTAGGACTTTAAAGGAGGCAAAATTAGAGGGGAAATTACCCGCATCTATGAGGGAGGCGACCATTATTGTGATACCTAAGGAAGGGAAAGATCCCCAAGAGGTAGCCTCGTATAGGCCGATATCACTCTTATGCTCGGACGCTAAAATCTTAGCGAAGGCATTGTCAAATAGGTTAAATAAGGTAATTAAGAGGCTTATACATATAGATCAGACAGGCTTCATTGCAGGGCGATCAACCAGTATGAACATAAGAAGGGCATTTTTAAACATTCAGGCCCCTCCGGTGGGTGTGGGCTCGAGGGCCATCCTGTCCTTGGACATGACAAAGGCCTTTGATAGCTTAGAATGGGAGTACTTGTGGCGTATCCTGGAGGGGTGTGGGTTTGGCCCCACATTCATCGGATGGATTAAAATGATGTATAGCGCCCCCAGTGCGAGAGTAAGAATAAATAAAGAACAATCTGAAAGGATAGAAATGGGTAGAGGGACAAGGCAGGGGTGCCCACTTTCCCCAATGCTTTTTGCTATCGCAATGGAGCCATTAGCGATTGCTATTAGATCAGAACCGGGGATATTAGGGTTTCAAATGGAAGAGGGCAGGGAGGAAAGGATCGCATTATATGCGGACGATGTTCTCCTATTTTTAGGGGACACTGGTCAATCTCTGGTAAGGGCAATTAAATTAGTGGAAAACTTTGGAGGATTTTCGGGCTTAATAATAAATTGGGGAAAGTCAGAGCTGCTTCAATTAGATAATCCAGGCGTGGGAATCGCAACGGGGATACCGCGGTTAGAAGTGGTAGAGGTAATGAAATACCTCGGTATATATTTAACAGCTGACCTAGAGCAGTATGTTGATAAAAACTTGGTCCCGCTAATAAGTAAATTTAAGCGAAGATGTGATGCCTGGAGTCGACTCCCACTGTCAGTAGCGGGCAGATGCAGTCTGATAAAGATGATATGGCTGCCACAATTGTTATATGTCCTGCACAATGCCCCAGTATGGATAGGGAAAAAGTGGTTTAAAAAATTTGAGACCCTCTTCCGGAAGTTAATCTGGAAGGGGGGACAGGCGAGAATTCGACTCCAGGCGTTACAGCAGCCAACAGACAGGGGGGGGATTAGCGGTGCCTAGCCCCAGGAATTATTATTTGGCAGCTCAGCTGCAACACCTGGTGGGTTGTGATCAGGAGGGGGAGGTTAACCCAAATGGCAGTGCAATGCTGATAGGAGCCCCACATAAAACCGTGGTGGAGGTATTAGAGGCAAGTTCTTTTCACCGTAAGGACCCCATAACAAACATGGTAAGCAAAGTATGGAGAACGGTAAAAAAGATGCTGGGATGTAAAGGATGGTCAGAATACACCCCATTATGGGATAATATGAATTTGCAAGAAGTACTGTCAATTGGGAAAATCAGTACCTGGGAGAAGAAGGGTATAATTAGGTTAAGTCAAATATATGATGGTAGAACTTTGAAAACATTTATGGACTTAAAAAGGGAATTTGATGTACCGCAAAAAACATTTTACCGATACTTGCAGCTTCGGCACGCCCTGACAGCGCAGTTTGGCCCACAGATACCTGAATGGGATAAGATATCCCTACCCCAGGAGATAATGAAAATAGATAAACCCCAGGGAGCTATATCCGCCCTTTATGAATTACTATGTAAGACCCCCGAAATAGAATCAGGCCTAGTTAAGCAAAAGAAGAAGTGGGAGGAGGATATAGGTGAAATCACAGAGGAACAGTGGAAGAGAATATTGGAACTAGGACCATGGGTATCGGTCTCCCCGTCACAGAAAGTATCACATTTAATGTTGATATATAGGGCCTATTTCACTCCTAAGAGACTGCTATTATTTGGAAGGAGGAAGGACGCTGACTGCCCTAGATGCCGAGGATATGGGGATCTTATACACATGATGTGGAGGTGCCCAAAGCTTTTTCGATATTGGGAAGGTATAGTAGAAATCATAAATAAAACCTTTGGGACTAAGCTTGATCTAGACCCCAAAACCTGTATTTTAGGATATAGGAAAATAACAGGAGAACAAAAAAACACTACGCTGGCAGTTATACGGTGTTTATTCCAGGCGCGGAAATTGATCGCGCAGAAATGGCAGTCAGAGAGCGCCTCTATTGAGTGAATGGACCCAAGTTATTAATGATTTAATTTGGAAAGAGAAGACTACATACATACGCAGGGGAAATCTTAGCAGGTTTGAGAAAATATGGAGGCCATGGTTGAATGAAATAGGGTACCCATCTGATCAATAAAAAATGGATGAAGAATAGGGTAATTTAAAATTACGAAGGGTAAGATTGGAAGCTTGTGTTCAACCTGAGGAGGGGGGGGGGGAGGAGGGAGTAATAAAAAAAAAATGCTAGTTAAAGGAAAACAGAAAATGCTGAAACTACCCAACAAAAGAAATATCTTTGTTACCGTCCGGCATATAATCTGTTTTTATTTTATGAAACTTTTATCTTTTCTTTTTTTTTTATGAAGTAAAATAAATAAAAAGAACTTAAGCATTAAAAGAGGAAAAGGAAAAAAAATGCATATGATGGTTCAGCAGCCCAGCCAATTTCACACAAGTGGTGACAATAAACTGGTTAGTAATATGGGGCACCCGTGCCACGGCGGCTGCTGTAATCAGTACAAATTGCTGGCTGTCCTCTGATGCAAAAAAAAAAAAAAAAAAAAGAACGAAAATTGGCGGCCTGTACATATCTGAGGGAGCACAAGAAGGTGCAGGAGCCCATGAAGTCTGGAGTTGCAGCAGATGTAGTTTACGTCCCCAGGCTGTGGTACTATGAGAGGCTGCATTTTCTGTCAGACCAGACTGAGGTCAGGGAATCACTCTCCACTCTTCCTTCCACGCTTCCTTCTACGCTTCATTCCAACCCTGCTAAAGCTTCCAAAGCCCAACCTGGGCCTTCCAGCTAGGAAGGTGTGGAGGAGCCCAGCTTGAGCCAGGTATAGTATTGTTCTACATATTTTTGGAGTAAAAATGAATGATGTTAACTTGATTTTTGCTCACTAATTGCTGATTTTATAAAGTATTTTACATATCAATAGACAGTAGTGGCCAACATATTTGGGCCACGAATGAAAAATGCTGGGCTCAGAATGATAGCCTTTTCTATTTGTTAACAATTTGCAACAATCAAGGGCTGAAAATTGTGTGTGTTTGATGAACCAAAAACTAAAACTATGTCCCTTTTTCATACACAGGAAGACCTCAGCCAGGAGGAGGGAGTGAAATGTGGCAGCCAGGAGGTGGCTGTGGAATGTGGCAGCCAGGAGGAGGCAGGGGTAAGTGGCAGCCAAGATGTGGGCAGGCCTAGGAGCCTGACTGAATCACAGGTCCCTCCCCTCCACCTTAGACCCAAAAGGGCCAGAAGGGGGGGATGTGGAGGAGTCGGCGCTCAGGCTAATTGGGGAGGCTTCTGGGGCCCTCAAAGCCACCCCCACTTATCAAGAGGCCTTTGCCGCCTTGGCTGCATGCAAACTGCACCAAATGGAGGAGAGGCAACACCTCATGTGAGGTAATCATCGTGAAAACTAAATAAGGGGTTGTTGGGCCAAAGTACACAAAAAACACACTTGTGTGACTTGGACCATGCTCCTCCTTCTGCCACACCTCCAAAACCACAGCCTCAGTCTGGAAGGAAGCGTGGAAGGAAGACCAGAGTGTGATGACCTGGGTTCAGTCTGGTCTGGCAGAAGATGCAGGCTCTTGTATGACCACAGCCTGGGGACATAGATGTCATCTGCTGCTGTTCCTGATCTCTTGGACTTCTGGACCAGACTGTTTTCACTTAGATATTAACTCCCTAGGCCACCAATTTTTGCCTTTAAATAATTTATGTCTGCCCTGGGGGCCAAAGGCTTCGCCAATTTCCACAGTTTCTCCAGCGTTGCCTCCCTCTTTATTTGTTTATGACCTAATAAAGGTTTTTTTTTTTTTTTTTGGTTCAAGAAATACTTACCTATGTGTTTTACTTGAAAAAGGACAGTTTATTTGTGAGTAGGCAGGTACATTTCAGAAATAAAAAGTCAAATTAACAGGGGGCACCAACACCAAACAACCTCCTCCAGATTAAAAAATAAAACAATAAAATAAAAAGATAATAATGGTGTTGTGGTAAGTTGACACACAAAATACACCAAAAAATATGAAGATGAGCAAAATGCAACAAAAAGGAGATATTGATTAAAAAACCAACCACAAAATTTGAAAAAAAAAATTATTCGGGAGAGCTGATAAAAATATTCTATTCATAAATCAGGAAAAAGAATAAGGAAATAAGTTTTGGAGAAGTCTGTGTGAATATGAGCAGCAAAACAACTTCATTCTTCGAGCATTATAAAGAAAAAGAGAATGAGCGGCATTAAACAATTTTTAATATAGTAGCGTGAGGAATGTGCTATATCCATTACGAACGCTAGTTTTACCTAACCGAGCGCTTCCGTCTCAGAATTTATTCTGAGCATGCGTGGCACTTTGTCCGTCGGACTAGGCTACAGACGATCGGAATTGATGCAATCGAATCATGTTGTCGGAAAATTTTATATCCAGCTCCCAAACTTTGTTGGTTGGAAATTCCGATGGAAAAAGTCCAATGGAGCCCACACACTGTCGGATTTTCAGACAAAATGGTCCGGACATTTTCTGTCGGAATTTACAACCGTGTGTACAAGGCATAAGGTTGGTATTTTGAGACAAGGTTAGTGACGTAGCTGGGGACAAAGTTGTTTTTGGTATCTTGAATTTAATTTGTTGGGTGAGCGGAAGCCAGTGGAGGGATTGGCAGAGAGGGTCAACAGACATTGAGTGGTTGGTAAGGTGGATGAGTCTGGTGGCAGCAGTCATGAGGAACTGAAGAGGGGGGAGAGCCTGTGTAAAGATAAGCTTTGTGGTGTCATTGGTTAGGAAGGAGCATATCTTGGAGATGTTGCAGAGGTTGAGGCGGCAGCTTTGGACAGTGTGGGGCCAAAAAGATAGTTTGGAGTCCAGAATTACACCTAGAACCTTGGTGTGCGAAGACGGGTTGAAAAAAAAGCCGCTGATTTTGCGGGAGAAGTCAGGGGAAAGGGCTCGTGGGGGAGTAAAGATCATGAGCTCAGTTTTGGATAGCTTAAGTTTGAGGAAGTGTGACGTCCAAGCTGATATGTCTGTTAGTAAATCAGTGATGCGTGTGGAGACTGATAGAGTGAGCTGAGAGGTAGAGATATAGATTTGGGTATCATCAGCATAGAAATGGTATTGAAAACCATTTAAAAGTAATCAACTGACCCAGGGAGGAGGTGTAGATTGAGAATAGGAGAGGTCTAAGAACAGAACCATGGGTAACCCTGACAGAGAAAGGAAGAGGAGAAGAGGAAGTAGAACTGTAAGTGACACTGAAGGATAGGTAAGAAGAGAACCAGCGAAGAGTGCAGTTACAAAGATCAAAGGAGTAGAGTTTTCTTGAGGAGGGGGTGGTCCACCCTGTCAAAGGCAGCAGAGAGGTCCAGGAGTAACAGTACAGAATAGTGTCGATTGGTTTTAGCTATTAGTAGATTCACTGTGAGTTTAAGGAGAGCAGTTTTCATGGAGTGTTGAGAGTGAACTCAAGACTGAAGGGGATCAAGAAGTTTGTTCTCAGTCAGATAGTCACTTAGTCGGTTGTAGACCATACCTTCATGGAGTTTGGAGGTAAAGGGGAGTAAGGACCTATGCCACATCACCTTACTCCCCTTTACCTCCAACATCCTTGAAGGTCTTATGGACGGCACAGTGGTGTAGTGGTTAGCACTCTCATCTAGCAGTAAAAAGGGTCGCTGGTTCGAATGCCAACCATGACACTACCTGCCTGGAGTTTGCATGTTCTCCCTGTGCGGGTTTCCTCTGGGTACTCCGGTTTCCTCCCACACTCCAAAGACATGCAGGTAGGTTAATTGGCTTCTGTCCAAAATTGGCCCTAGTATATGAATGGGGACCTTGTATTATGGGCTCCTTGAGGGTAGGGACCGATGTGAGTGTGCAATATACAGGGATAGGGACAATTGTAGACACTCACTCAAGTAGAATTGGATAGACTGGTGTCAACCTTACTAACTATGTAACTATGTCTGATCTACAACAAGCTTCATGATATGCTTCGGTCTTGACTTCACGCTCAAAAACATGCAGTAATCACCCCCATACTGAAAAATCCCTCACCGGACCCTACCAATCTTAACAACCTTGTTAAGATGAGTGGGGTCCAGTAAGGGCTTTTTCAGTATCAGGGTGATTAGTGCATGTTTTAGAGAGTTGGGGAAGATAAGTGGGAGAGATTGAAGATGGGAATTAGAGAGCCTAGAATAGAGCCAGAGGGTGATTGTAGCCTTTGCGAGGTAACAGGAGGCATGTGGTTAGGTGGGCGTTAGAAAAAAGTTTAACAACCTCATCTATAGTAGAAGGGTTGAATAAGGTAAACAATGATTGTACTTGTGGACATGGGGTGTTAAGTGAGGGGAGGTATCTGCACATCAGAGATCTCCTCATGAAATGTAGCACTCTTATTTTTAAAATTATTGGCGATCTCCTAGGCAGTGAGTGAGTTAATGGGTGGAGGAAGTGGAGGAAGAAGAGAGTTGAAGGTAGAGAAGAGTTGATGGGGACTGTAAGGTGTTAATTATAGCGATAAAAAAAAGGTCTGCTTGGCAGTGAGGAGGCAGGAAAAGTGTTTTTGGAGGGCAGAATTATATTGGCTGAAATCTGAGACTTAGGCCGCGTACACACGGGCGGACTGTTCGCCCAACTTTGTTCGTCAAACAATCCGACAAACAGTCCACTCAAAATTTGCATGAACGGACTTGACCACACACGATGAACGAACAGTCCGCTGAAAGCGTGCGCGATGACGTGAACGGCACGTACGACGGGACGAGAAAAACGACGTCCAATACACTGCAATGCAACCTTCGCCGTGTAAATCCTTTCTGAGCATGCGCGAAACTTAGTTTGTCGAACAAGCCTACACACGAGCGGACTGTCAGCTGAAACCAAGTTTCAGCGGACTGTCTTACGGAAATTCCGAAAAACTTTGTTCGTCAGACTGTCCGCTGAAACAGTCCGCTGAAGCCCACACACGAGCGGACTGTCCGCTGAAACACTGTTCAGCTGACAAAGTTGGGCGAACAGTCCGCCCGTGTGTATACGCGGCCTTAGTCTTTAGCCACAGGTGCTCAAGTGATTGTTATACTAATTGTCTCTGCTTTAACTTTACAGTATTTGAAGGCTGAATATAACATTGTTGGACACCAAGATCACATTAAAACTTTAAGGAGATTTTGATCTTATTAAATAGGATTTTAAACATGATTACAATATATAGCTTCCATTACTGACTATTCCTTGCAAAAAATGTAGTTGCTTGGCTGGCATGCTAATCCAATATACATACTGTATACACAATAAAGTAGTTAGCCTCTACTATAAATCCTCATAAATAAATTATCCCTGTTTATTTGCAGCCCGCTCTCCTCTATAGCCTTCTAAAAAAAAAAGGATAAAAGACCCTCTCTGCTCTAGGAGGTGGGGATCTGATGTCATATACTGCATGGCACTGAGAGGAAAGTTCAGTGTAATTTGAGTGACCACACAGACAATTCTGAGTGTGTGTGTCACAGATAACACAATCACTCAAAAAACAAAAATGTGTGAGACAGGCAAATTGAACATATGTGGTATCAATGTCCGAATATCAAATAGTAGGTAAATATAAAGTAATGAATGTGTAAAGAATAATAAACAAATACAGAGAGCATGGGTAGTCCAATACTAATAAAAGATCAGCTATTATAACTAATAAAGTGTTGCTGCTGGATCACCAGGAGCTCACTCATTAAAGGAACAGCTGTAAAAGAAAAAAACATGGTGCAAACTCTCCATTGTGTTGCAGATCGCCAAAATTTATTTAATAAAGTATTAAAAATGCACTTACAAAAGCAGAAAAGCAGTTGGGCATGAAAGTGCCATAAGCCAGGAAACAGTCAATCAGAAGATACACCTAGATTGGCAGACTGCCATGGGGAGATAAACCAGACCATACCTGGACACACAGGTGTTGTGGAATCCGTGGAAATGGGAGCCACTATTAGGCTGGGTTCACACTGCTGCGGGGGGGTGAGATCCGGATGTGATTCGCACCGCACTGCAGTGCAAATCACATCCGATCTCCGTAGCGATGCGAGTTCAGCCATACAGATAGTATGGCTGAATTTGCATCGCTCCCGCCGCAAACTCGCACGGGACCCTTTTTTTGGTCCACAGCAGAATCGGATCGCATGGGTGTTCACACCATGCGATCCGATTCCTGTGCGAGTGTGCAGATCGCACTGCGATATGCGGACGGATCTGGGGGTGTCATTAACATTTCATTGACACTCCCAGCAGTCCGCATAGGGCAGTGTGAACTGCCGGCGGGAGGCATGCGATGCGGGAAAACGCCGCGGATTCGCGGCGTTCCCGCATCGCTATGGTGTGAACCCAGCCTTAGTGTTGCACTTATAATTTGAGACAGGAGTGGAGAGAATTACAGAACCCCCTGCACACACTCTCATAGAGAAACATGGACATCTGAGGCTGTCAATCAACTGCTGTAAACTGTTGGGGGGGGGGGGTCTCCTGAGATTTTCTGGTGTCAACATAACTTATTATGATAGCTATGAAGACAGTTATGTATAAGGTACAGTACTAAAAATAAAACAATACAAAAAGCACCAAGAACTGAAATGAAATAATCAAAAACATGAATATTTAAAGACATGAAACATGTAATTCATCAAATTAAATAAAGACATTATATTAATATATATATATATATATATATATATATATATATATATATATATATATATATATATATATATATATATATATAGTGGTAGTATGGCACCCCACCAGTGGAAGGATGCAGGGTTCTCAACCAGGCAGGTTGAGGGGCTCCAGGGGAGTTGTTTGTTTGAGAGGAAACTGTCTTTTCAGTTTCCTCATTGTTTTCAAAAATCCAGTTTGGGACCTGGAGCCCGGAGATTCCATAGTGTTATGGGTGGGACGGAATCTCCAATCCTGGGACCGGGTTTTGGGAACAGCCAGAAGTCTGGCTGGTTGATTGCACAGGTGGGTCCTGGGCTTATAACAGAGCCGAGGAGTCCAGGCAAGCAAGGGAGAAGCATGCATGTCTGCATGGTATAGCCAGAGGGCCCAAAGCTATGGGCTGAGCAGCAAAGAAGATACAAAGAGGTACAGTAGTTGTACGACATCTCTGTTATAGGGATAAGAGGGCTGAAGTGTAAAGCCTGAACGGCAGTACTTCTGAAGAGAGCCAGGTGGCTAGGTATTTTTCATTTTATTATTACGCTGTTGTTGTGGAAAGCTGAAACCCCTGTGTGGGAAACCCTCCTATTATTGTTTTGTTTTACTTTTAATAAAAGTGGGCCAACAAGCCCTTAAATGGCATAACTGGCATGGACTCTACTCACTGGTGTGCTCTACACAGAGGCTAAATAACCCCCAAATATCACAACATATAATGGGATTTTTATATACAGCTTACCTGTAAAATCCTTTTCTTGAGAATACATCACGGGACACAGGATCTTCATTACATAGTGGGTTATATAGGCACCTCTGGTGATTGGACACTGGTTAACCCCAATTAAGGAGAATTCCTCCCCTATATAACCCCTCCCATATGGGAGGCACCTCAGTTTTGTAGCAAAGCAATAAGAAATCTTGTAAAACCCAAGAGGGGCGGAAGCCCTGTGTCCCGTGATGTACTCTCAAGAAAAGGATTTTACAGGTAAGCTGTATATAAAAATCCCATTTTCTTGATCAAAAATCACGGGACACAGGAGCTTCATTACATAATGGGATGTCCCAAAGCAATGCTCAAATTGAGGGGAGGGAGACACAGATCATAATTATAGACCACCAGGGACCTGAGGACCTAAACTGCAGCCTGCAGTACACTGCGCCCGAAGGCGATATTGCCCTCTGACATCCACCTGATAGAATCTGGTGAATGTGTGGACTGATGACCAAGTTGCAGCCTTATAGATCTGAGCCAGGGAGGCCTGGTGATGCACTGCCCAAGAAGCACTTACAGCCCTAGTATAGTGTGCTTTCACTTGAAAAAGAGGAATCTTCCCCTTTACACTATAGCCCTGAGAAATAACCTGTCTAATCCACCTTGAGAGAGTGGATTTTGACGCCGCCTGGCCCTTCCTAGGGCCTTCCGGCAAAATAAACAAGCAATCAGTTTTCCTTATCTGAGCAGTTGCCCGAAGATATATACTGATTGCTCTAACCACATCCAAAGTGTGCAAAGATTCTTCTTCTGCGGACTGTGGGTCCGGAAAAAAGGATGGTAGGATTAAGTCTTGATTCAAATGGAATCCCAAAACCACCTTAGGTAGAAAGGACCTGTTGGGACACATGACGACCCAGTCCTTATGAATAATTAGATACGGCTCTTTGCTGGAAAGAGCTGCTAGCTCTGATACTCTTCTAGCCGTAGATATGGCTACCAAGAAGACCAATTTTTTAGTCAGGAGAACTAATGAAGCCAGATGCAAAGGTTCAAATGGTTGCCCCTGCAAAGCCGAGAGAACCAAATTCAGATCCCATGGGCATACCGGAGGTTTGACTGGCGGTCTTATCCGCATGGCCCCCTGGATGAAAGCCCGCACCAGGGAATGCGATGCAAGTGGCTTCTGAAAAAATACTGACAGGGCCGAAATCTGCACTTTGATAGTGCTTATGGCGAAATTCATTTCTATGCCTGACTGGAGAAAGGCCAAGATCCTGATAATGACATACTTTCTAGGATGCCATTTCCTGAGTTCACACCAGGAAACATAGCCCTCCAGATTTTGTAATAAATAAGCCTGGAGGCCGGCTTTCTGGCATTGACCAGAGTAGAAAGGACTGGCCCCGAAAGGCCACGGTCTCTCAGAATGTGGGTCTCAGCAGCCAAACCGTCAAATTCAGACTACGTAAAGCAGGATTGTAAATTGGACCCTGTGAGAGCAGATCTGGCCGGAGAGGGAGGATCCATGGCCTGCCTACTGCCAACTTCATGATCTCTGCGTACCACGATCGCCTGGGCTAAGCCGGGGCCACCAAAAGGACCGATTTTGTCTCCCTCTTGACTCTTCCCAGGAACCGCGACAGAAGCGGGCTCAGGGGGAAGGCATAGATCAGATTGTACTGATCTCAGGGAACTGTCAGAGCATCTGACCCCTGAGCAAGTGTATCTCTTGTCCTTGACACAAAATTGTCCAGTTTCCTGTTGAACCTGGATGCAAACAGATCTACGTCTGGAGTACCCCACCTGTGACATATGTTCCGAAACACGTCGGGGTGCAGAGCCCATTCTCCTGGGCACAACTGCTGGCGGCTCAGAAAATCCGCCTGCCAATTTTCTACTCCTGGATGTCAATGGATGTCAATGGATGTCAATGGATGCCATGGTTATGCAGTGATCTTCCTGTGTTTGCTTACCTTCCCCCATGTCTTCAGACTAAGAAGCCAGCCACTTCCACCTGGGTTTTTTTATAACCTCTCCTCTAAGCATGGCTCCACCCCAAGCCCTATCAGGGAGCCCTATATTAACCTGTGCACTGCAGGCCTCAGTGCTGATCAACCATTGTGTGTATCCATTGTGTATCAGCTTCCTGTTTCCTGCCGTGTGCTCTGCTACTGGTTTCCGTTACCGACTTTGGCGTGTCTTGACTATCCCTGCTTGCCTGTGACCCTGACCTTTTGGCGTGTACCCGACTATCCTTGTCTGCTTGTGGCCCCAACCTTGGCTTTGTCCCTCACCGTCCCTATCCTCCTGTTGCCTACTGTGGTTGTGAGCTGGTTGACCCTGGGGGTCGCGACCTGGAGCCAGTTGCTGCCAAGTCCATCCTCACCACTGGAGGCTCTGGTGAACACCTGCTGGCTCTTAGACTCCGCGCCCCAGGGAATCTCACGCTCTATCCCCAGTGGGATCTGTCCCCCGTCTGCAGCAGTCAGCCGTAGGGTCCACAACCTTGCAGTGCACTCCGGATCCCTACGGTGTGCACCTGTCACCTTGCCTCAAGGTGACCTGACACTGGAATGAAGACTGCAGAAAGACACGGAACATGCTTTTCTGCCCAGACAAGTATGTGATTCACCTCTTTTTGGGCCACCAGACTCCTGGTACCGCCCTGGTGATTGATATAGGCCACTGCTGTGGCATTGTCGGACTGAACCCGAACAGGGAGACCTCGTAGTCTGTAAGACCACTTTATGAGAGCCATATAAATTGCCCGGATCTCCAGGACATTTATGGGCAATAGCTTCTCGATTGCAGACCATTTCCCCTGTGAGCACGTCTCCTCCAACACTGCTCCCCAGCCTGTCAGGCTGGCATCTGTTGTGATAATCTTCCATGGAAGAGGAAGAAAGGTTTTGCCCTTCAGCAAATTCTTGGTTTGTAACCACCAGATGAGACTCCTGCGTGTCCCTGGGGATAGACGCATAGGAAGATCCAAGGATTGGGGCTTTCTGTTCCAAGCCGCAAGGATGCATCTTTGCAGAGGCCTTGAGTGGAACTGGGCGAATGGGATGGCCTCAAAGGAGGCGACCATTTTCCCTAACAGTCTCATGCACAATCGAATGGGGTAAGATCTCTTGCCCAGAATTAGGCGCACCAGATCCCCAATGGCCAAGGCCTTTGGCCTTGGAAGAAACACCCTGCCCTGAGCGGTGTCGATGATCATACCCAGGGATTCCAACCTGGTGGCAGGCTGTAGGGACGACTTTTCTAGGTTTATGATCCAACCTAGGCGTTTCAGGTGTTCTAGCGTTCTGGTGACGCTGTGGTTCAGGAACGCTACTGTTTTCTCCATGAGAAGCAAATCGTCTAGATAAGCCATGACAGCTATACCCTGAGCTCTTAGGTTTGCCAAGAGAGGGTCCAGAATCTTTGTGAAGACTCGAGGGGCCGTAGCAAGCCCGAACGGCAAGGCCACAAATTGAAAATGGCGCCGCTCTACCGCGAACCTTCAAAATTTTTGGTGTGCGGGAAAAATTGGCACATGGAGATATGCATCCTTGATATCTATTGATGCCATAAACTCTCCCCTTGCAGGGAGGAGACCACAGTGCGGATTGACTGCATTCGGAAGGATCGGATGCGTAAAAACCGGTTCAGATCCTTCAGATCTAGGATAGGTCTGACATTTCCATTTGGCTTCGGAACGGTGAAGAGATTTGAGTAAAACCCTGAACCCTGTTCTTTTGGGTCCACTTCTACTATCACCCCGTGGGATAGTAAGTGATCTAAGGCCAGAAATAGCGGTTTTTGCTTTACTGGATCCCTGGGGATCCTTGACCTTAGAAAGCGAGAAGGTGGAATCTCCTGAAACTCTAGCCTGTAGCCCAGAGATACCGAAGAGATCACCCACTTGTCCCGGATCTCTTCCCGCCAGGCTCCTGCAGACTGCAGGAGCCTTCCCCCCACTCGGCCGAGTGGGGTGCCCCTTCACAAGGAAGATTTTGGGCTCTGCTTGGCAGGCTTTCGCCCCCAAGTCTTTTTCTGCCCCTGGGACCGACCCTGAGCCTTTCCTGTAGAGGAGGGCTGAGAAGGCCGTTGCCACTGCTTAGAGCTTGATGCTCTGGAAGAGAGAGCACGCCTGAATGAAGGACGCTTGCTCCTTTTGACTGGAAGGAGAGTAGATTTACCCCCTGAAATTTTTTGGACGAATTTGTCTAATTCTTCTCCAAACAAACGTTCCCCTTTAAACGGGAACCCAATCAAATGCTTCTTGCATGACAGCTCAGCTGCCCAATTCTTTAGCCATAGGGCCCTTCACATGTGTACCAACATGAGGGACAAACGTGATGCTTGTTGGACAGAATCCAAAATCGCATCAATCATGAAACACAGAATATGAGGCATCTCTGCATACTTCTCTACTTCCTCGCTGGGAAGGAGCCCAAGCATCTGCTTAACCTGTTCCTTGAGGAACTGGCACAACCCCACGGCTGCGACTGTAGGTTGCACTACAGCGCTAGCCATGGAAAAGGAGGCTTTTAATAAGGTTTCCAGCTTCTTATCAATTGGATCTTTAAATACCTGCACATTATCCAAGGGACAAGTCAGGTTTTTATTCACGCAAGAAACAGCCGCATCAACAGATGGGACCCCCCACTTCTTGGTGAAACTTTCCTCCAGAGGATAATGCATAGAAAACCTTTTAGGAGGAGCAAACAGTTTATCGGGATGTCCCCAATCCTCATACAACAATTCATCCATTAAGGGATGAATTGGAAAGGAATAGGCAGTCTGTGGGGCTTTCCTGACTCCCAGGGAAGAAACAGAGGACGTAGCGACTTCAACAGCAGGCATTCTGAATGTGGTACGCACCAATTCAGTATAATACTGCACCTGTTTTCTGAGCGCCTGGGAGGAGGGGACTCTCTCCTCTTCCTCTGAATCATCCGACTGCTCCTGATCCCTGTCCCAAGACAGGGATCTCTCCTCATTTTCAGAAGAATCATCTGAGAGAGGAATTTCAGCAGAGGGAGGGGATCTACCCCTTTTCCTGCTATCTTTCAGGGAAGCAGAAATAAAATTCATTATTGTCCCTTCAAAACCCTCCAATGTAGCCCTAAGGGAGTCCTCAGTGACATAAACCGCGGCTGGGACATTAGCAGAGGCTGCAAAACCTGACAGGGGCACTGACTCGTCTTGAGAGGCTGGCTCCAGTCTGGCAGGGGGGGGGGGGGGATGGTAACTTACAGGCACCTTTAGAAACCCTGGACCTAGGCAGTGATTTACCAGTGCCTTTGCTACCTCCCCCTGAGACCCTCTTACCGGGAGACCTAGTCCTAAGCTACAATGAAGAGGTACTAGTACAAGTGCAAGTGCAATCACTGTTGTGCTTAAAGTCTCACAATAAATATATATGCTTAAACTGCACAACCTGATGCTGAGTAGGTGTCTAAGGTTTGCCTGGATCCAATTCCCCTCGGATGCTTACTGCCCACAGCTCCTGTGTCTCACACTTGCAGCCCCCTGACGCTCTGGGCTTTTTAAATCTGCCGCCTGGCGCCTGCGCAGTACAGCGCCGTGCACACTGATGTGCACGGCTCACAACCACACTCCCCCCTCCTCCATTAGGCCGGGAACGCGCCCGGCGCGCGTGCACGAGACCGCAGGATCCAGGGGGGAAAGGAGAACTCCACCGGAGCTGCGTGGGACCCCCAGACTATGTGGGACCCCTGTGTTACCTTGTTGTGGCAGGGACTGCAGTGGAGACGTGAGACAGCTGGAGAACCAGGCTTCACTGAGCGTGTGTACTGAAAGGCATGTAAGTATGCATCAGGCTGCTCTTACTCCCTCTAGTGGTGGAAACCAGGTAAGACATACAACTACTTAAAATGAAGAAATCCATCATATAATTACATATATAGGATTAACTTCCCTTACCTGTCCTCGCCGCAGGAATTGCTGAAACAGACAAATTCCAGCCTTCACCCATCACGGCGGGCATTGTTAGCCAACCTTCAGGTTTATCTGGGGCTCTTTCTCGGAAGAGCCTCCTACCTGGACCATGTAAAAGACTCTGCCAGAAACTTTCGTGCGCTCTGTATAAACAGTACACCAAGTCTGGTTTTCCCAGAGCCCAGTCTTCCAAAAGGAGAGGACTTACAGGCCAAACCCCGCTTCTTCGGCTGACGAGGCCCGGGTACCATACCATCTTGGGAGTCAAATATCGGCCCGAGGTATGGATCCGGTTTGTTGTAGCCCTTAGGCCCCCGCAGGGACCTGCACAGAGGTGCCTCCCATATGGGAGGGGTTATATAGGGGAGGAAGTCTCCTTAATTGGTGTTAACCAGTGTCCAATCGCCAGAGGTGCCTATATAACCCACTATGTAATGAAGCTCCTGTGTCCCGTGATGTATGATCAAGAAATATATATATATATATATATATATATATATATATATATATATATATATATATACACATACACATCAAACTGAATAATAAAAAAAAACTTACATCTACATATAAAAGATTTAAAAATTCCACGACTACATTAAAGTGTATGAGACCTTCCATTTATGTGCACCAACAAATAACTGTGTGATATTCACTTATGTGAAAAAAAAAACATCTGTTCATCAATTAAATAGAAATAAAAGTAAAATGAAGAGGGGGCATGGCTTGGACGGGACCCGGGATGGCTGCCTGAAAGGAGAGCTCCCGCACTAAGGAGACGAAAAGCAGCTTATCCAGAGGATACAGGCAAGCACCAATCATGGGCAGGTCAAACAGGAGCACCTCGACCCCCCGCACTGTTAAGGAACCTGTTAAGGAACCCGGGGCAAATCTCTGCAATAACATCCCGGAGATGTTCTGCTCCCGCCCGGCAGGCCACCACGCGGAGACGCAGGCCTCGCAGGCCTCACAGGACGCGCAGGCCGCATCCCCGGCCCCGCGTAAATGCACAGCGCACCGAACGCCGGAGCGTCCCGCAGCACCGAGCCTCTTGGACCTCCAGCGAGATCTGCAGAATGTGGCTCTTGATATCAAAGACACCCTGACATCTGCCATCGCTGAACTAAAAACAGAAATCCACGCCATGAATCACTGCCTGGCAGCAGTGGAGGATACTTCCCAGCTACAAGCAGCAACGATCAGGCAAGTACAAAGGTCCTATGATATGCAACTTCCCCACATATTTGAGCTCCACCATCAAGGGGAAGATTTGGACAACAGGGGCCGCAGACATAATCTTAGACTAAGAGGGGTTCCTGAGGGTGTAGATGCGGCCTCCATGCCACAGACAGTATGTGCCATTTTTAATGACCTGCTGGATCGGCCTGCTGATTCCCCTATAGAAATGGAACGTATCCCCCGCACGCTTAGACCCCCCCCCCCCCCCCGGGACTCTGAACCTCCTAGAGACATTATCTGCTGTATTGTCAACTTCCCCCTTAAGGAAGAAATCCTTAGGAAGGCGAGAGAACGGGGACGTATTTTGTTTAATGGGTCAGAAGATAAACTTTTTCAGGACCTCTCACAAATAACTCTGCAGAACAGGCGCACGCTGCGCCCCCTGCTGGACATACTGCGCACACGCAACATCCAGTATAGATGGAAGTTCCCATTTTGTTTATCAGCTACCTCCAGAGGCCGCACCGCGTTGCTCAGAACCCCAGAGGATTTACCTACGTTCTGCGAACAGCTAGACATGCCGCTGGTAGATATTCCGGAGTGGTGTGCCTTCTATTTTCCTACTGAGCCGTGGAAATCAGTGGTACTTAATGCATCGCCTAAGAGTCAATGACCAAGCTCCAGACGCCGCAGACTGGACCCCACCTCTCCTGGCGACCGCCAGTCAAGAAGGGATCTCTCTTCACGCAGCGCACACATTGCCGACACCCCAAGAAGGGACCGCCACGATCTCTAAGCTACCCTGCCACTTTGTCTTTCTTTCGATCTCCGCCTGCAGGCAACAACATGCTTTACCAGTTTCTTCCCAACAGATGCCAGTTGTAGGAGCTGCCTCCTTCTTCCCCCTCTCCTCTCCCCCCTTATTTTTGTCTCCCTTTCTCCCCTCCCCCCCTTTTTTTTCCCTTTCTCCAAACTCCTCTAGGCATGAACAGCCGATGAATCTCAACACCTTGCAAGGACTGCTTACATAGGAGAATCCTCTGGAACTGCCACTCTGGACATCCTAGTCTACTTGGATCCAGGTACTGTCACTGCTCTTGCACCTGCCTGCCATGGGCTAGGCTCTTACAATAGGATCCTACCACACATCGGGACTTTGCCACATCCCACCCGCTTTCAGGACTGTCCCAACATCAGTACTCTGAGACCCCCCCATCCGCTTCTCGCCCCCCCCCCTTCTTCCCCCCTCCCCTCTCTCCCCCCTTTTTTTTGTTGTTTTGTTGTCTGTTTTTTGTTTCTTTCCTCTCTCTTCCTGGTGACTCTGCTTAGTTGTCGTGTTATTTCTCAAATGCTGAGTTGACCATTTATATTATCATCATTTTAAGTTTCCTGTTCACGCTTCGTTTCTCTCCCCATGTTTATGGGGCCTGAAACGGGTGTATGTTATGTTATATATGCCTCTGTATGCTTGTTTTCATGTTGCACTAGAATCTCGACATTTGAAATCTACATGTGATTCCTATACTGCCACACATGACTTGTACACAAGGCAGACTCACTCAAAACCCTTCTACTTGGCTGACCCTTACCTCCCGTTTTTGGAATGCCTGTTCGCTCCTTGCTCGTACTTAGGCTAATTCTATATGCAACGTCCGAAAATGGAGCCCTGCACCCTGCACTGCTGAGCAAACCCCAGGCCAATGCACGTGCCTAGGCATTGCCTTGCACGGTACACACATTCCTCTGTCACGTCAATTTGCTCTCCTCGTCCTCCTTGGTGCTACTCCTCCTGTCCCTTCCCAAGCTTACTGACCCCACACAGCTGGTCATAACGACCTGAGCTGACAGTCTGGCTTCCCCCCACTAGGTGGATAGGCACGCCTAAGACCGCCTCCGGTACAATCCCTGTCAGGAATCTGCTTGGATTCCTGAATACTTTTCTCCCCCTTCTGCTATTTCCTTTTCCCCTTCTCTGTTCTTTCTACTCTAACCCCCCTTCCCTTTCCCTCCCTCCACTACATTTTCCGCTCCCCCTCCTCCCCTCTACTGACGGGGCCGCTCCTCTCCCTGTCCTCCCACTCTCGGGTCGTGAGATCGAACCCTACTAAAAACAAAACTTTTATAATATAACTACTTCTTCCTACGCTCACACTACCCAGAACTTTCAATTAAGTACAATGCGGAAGGATTCGAACACGCAGACACACCTCTCACTGAAATCCCTCTCGCTCAATGTGAAAGGCTTAAACCTCCCAAAAAAAAAGTCCTCTTGGCCCTGTCTAAAAATAAGGCTCATTTCCTCATGCTACAGGAAACACATTTTTGCTCGGATGCAATCCCTAAACTGACGAACCATATATACAAACGAGCACTTCATTCCACTAATCCAACCTCCAAAACTAAAGGGGTCTCGATTCTTATTTCCAAGTTTGCTGACTTACAACTGACTGACTCCTTGTGTGACCAAGAGGGTAGATATATCTTTAATAAAGGAATGTACGCATCCAGGCCTATTACGGTGGCCAATATTTACTGTCCGAATGAACACCAAGTGACCTTCTTGAGAAAAACATGTGATCTTTTGTCATCATTCAAGGAGGGAATTCTGATTTTGGGAGGTGACTTCAATGTCCCACTCAATCCGATCCTGGATTCCTCTACGGGCACTTCTGCACTCCCCTACCACACTCTAAGACAGATTAAGATTCAACTACAGAATCTGACTCTCCACGACACATGGCGCACCCTGTTCCCGACTGACAAGGATTACACCTTCTATTCCCATCCACACCAGAAGTACTCAAGAATAGACTACTTTTTCCTCTCCCAGACCGACCTCTCTCTCCTCTCCCAAGCTACGATAGAACCAATGTTCCTTTCCGATCACCACCCCATCACAATGACCCTTACCTTCCCTGAATCTAGACATATAACCAAAACCTGGCGGATGAACCCCTCTCTTTTAAAAGACCCAGCAAACATACAACAAATAGATGCCAGAATCCGCCTATACCTCCAGGAAAACACCTCCCCTGAAGTTTCACCCATTTCACTCTGGGAAGCACATAAATGTGTCTTAAGAGGTGAGCTCATCTCCATGACCGCAAAGGCCAAAAGACAACACCAGGAAAGGATCACGTCCCTTATTAACACAATCCAGAGACTTGAAACGCCGCATAAGCATTCGGCCTTGCAAGCCACATTGCAAGACCTCTTGTGCGCATGGTCCTCCTTGATGGATGAGCTGGGTAAACGCACTAGACGTAGATATGTCCTTCAGCAAAAAGTGTTCTACGAACACGGCAATAAAAGTGGGAGGCTATTGGCCCGTACGATTCAAACAGCCAAAACCTCATCCCTAATTCACACCCTTCGAGACGGCCAGGGCTCACGCCTTTCTAAAAACGAAGACATAGCAGCACACTTTGAAAAATTATATTCTGCACGCTATAATCTACCGGACAACAACATAGGGCCCCCTTATGCACCTGACCGACTCTCGTGAATAAGAGACTTCTTAGCCCAGTATAGTCCCAACCCGATCTCCCCGCGACCTTGGACCACCCACTCTCCCTCAAGGAACTGTCCCTCGCTATAAAACAAATGAAGCCGGGCAAAAGCCCGGGCCCTGATGGCTTTCCCTTTGTCTACTACAAGAGATTTTCTGATACTCTTTCTCCCCGACTCTTGGCAACTCTGAACTCCCTCACAGACCCATCTACCCCTGCAGGAGATATGCCGACAGCCCACATAGCCGTTATCCCTAAAGAGGGCAAAGACCCATCCCAGGTCTCTAACTACAGGCCTATCTCTCTACTGAACGTGGATATCAAGCTCTATGCTAAGATGATCGCAAATAGACTCTCACCCCTTGTCCCTGGCCTCGTCTCTCCTGACCAGGTGGGGTTTGTCCCGGGGAGGGAGGCCAGGGACAATACTATTCAAACGCTAAATATTTAACACTGGCTTACCACGAACAGGAACGAGGGATTTTTTCTTTCACTTGACGCGGAGAAGGCGTTTGACAGGGTGGCCTGGGACTATATGCGGGAGGTCCTGGGGACCATTGGCCTTCCCTCCCGTATGCTTGCCTATATTAACGCCCTATATACCAACCCTTCTGCAAGGGTGAGAGCCAACGGCCTCCTGTCAAACGCCTTCTCCATACGTAACGGCACTCGGCAAGGCTGCCCACTTTCCCCCCTGATATTTGTCCTAACGTTAGAACCTCTTCTCAATAGACTATGAGCCAACACAGACGTCCAAGGGGTCGTTATTAAACGCAGAGAATACAAAGTAGCCACATTCGCGGATTATATTTTACTATCTCTGCAGTCGCCTCGGACATCTCTACCTAACCTCAAAGGATATTAAGGACTTTGGTCTTCTATCCAATCTTAAAATCAATTATTCCAAATCCCACGCCCTCAACATTTCTTTACCCCCACAGGAGGTATCCCATTGCCAAGCATCTTTCTCCTTTCAGTGGAAGAGAGATGCGATTACTTACCTTGGCATCCAAATAACCAACGAAATGGCGGGTCTTTATGCCCTCAACTTCCTGACAGCCCTAGCTAGAATCCAAACAGACCTGAGAAATTGGGCCAACCTTAATGTGTCCTGGTTTGGCCGTTCTGCCTTAATAAAGATGATAGTCCTTCCGCGCATTTTGTACCTCCTGCAGACGATCCCAATCCATATTCCCCCATCTTTCTTTCTGACATACAAGAAGCTATGCACTACGTTTATTTGGAAAGGCAATGCTCCACGCATTAAGTATTCTCGCCTGACGTGCCCTAAAACCAAGGTCGGCATAGCCCTACCTGACCTCTACCATTATTACTTAGCATGCCATCTGACAAGACTGTTGGACTGGAAATTTCATAGGAAGGGGAAGACCTGGGTGGCCTTAGAGAGCTCCTTCTCGACTTACCCCTTACATACCCTCCCTTGGCTCTCGCAGACACACTGGCCCCTCTCCGTCAAGACGCACCCTTTCATCCTCACCTCCCTGCTAGCTTTCAAGAAAGCGGTAACCTCTCACCAGATAACCTCACAACTAGGCCCACTGACACCTCTGAGGGGGAACCCAGACTTCCCACCCGGAGAATCGACTACATTTCTTACACGGGAATGGCCACATGATGATGTCCTAGCACAGCAATTTTTTCATAAAGGACGACTACGATCCTATGACACCCTTAAATCCATGTCTCGCACAAAGGAGTTTCCTTTCTGGACCTATAGACAATTGACGCATTTCTTCACTTTCAAGAACCACACCGACGTTTGGACAAGACCACTTACTCCGTTCGAATCTCTCCACACCCAGACCACGCCTCAAAGACACCTTATATCCCTGCTCTATTCTATCCTACAAGACAAAACACACTCCTCACAGACAGAGTCCTCAAGAGCATCATGGGGTAGGGACCTGCATATACCATTTACAGATGAGGACTGGAGTGCCATTGCCACGTATGCACACAAAGGGTCACTGAACGTTGCCATTCAAGAAAATGGCTACAAGATAATTACAAAATGGTACAGGACCCCATCCCGCTTACACAAATTCTCCCCCTCAGTTCCAAACGTCTGTTGGAGGTGTAATAATGAAGAGGGCTCTATGCTCCACATATGGTGGGATTGCGCCATGCTCCAACCATTCTGGAAGGAGGTACACTCCATAATAGCACAAGTCACCACTTACACACTAAATTTCAATGCTGGTCAGTATCTCCTCCACCACACCTCTCTGCCCAAACGAGCATATCACAAATTCCTGGCCATGCACATGGTTAATGCAGCAAGATTATGCATCCCTGCGCTTTGACGCTTCACCCAGATCCCTACTATCAGAGATTGGCTGACGAGAGTCGCTAAAATTGAGGCGATAGAAGAGCTGATTTATACTTCTCAGGACCGCCCGCAGAAATTCTCCGCCACTTGGGCCTGCTGGACGCATTTTAAGTCCACGGACAGATATAAGTCTTACTTTACACATTAACCACCCGGGTTGGACCCTGGTGTAGCCTGTGTGTTGTGTCAGGGCTGGGGAGAGGAGCGGCCTCCCTTATTCCCTGTATTCCCTCACTTCCCCCCCTACTCTTCCCCCAACCCCCCCATAGCCCTACTATGGCTCCTCTTGGCCCCCCCTTCTCCCCTGTACCCCCCCTTTACCTTTTTTCTACTCCTTCTTTATACTCCTCATAGGTACACTCTATCCCATTGGCACACTATCCAACAAAGATGCCCCTCACCTCTGTAAACAACGATACCGGGAGGCATTTAACATTTACCATTCCTACGTGCAAGTCCCTTGACCCTTTCCAGACCATGAGAGGACCTGTTGAGGGTGGTTCCCATGGTCATTGTTTATTTTAAGTATACACTTGCTACTACTACACCAGAGCCTGTCAAGAACACGTAACTGTTGGTAGTACATATATTGTTTTTTTCTGTTTACTGGTTACTTAGGCTCTGTACATTCTGTACTCTATTTGTTCTTGCCTAATCAGTTGCGTATAATTGTCTGTATACTTTATCAATGTACCACACAGTCATGGATGCTACTTTTGTGTACCCATGTACTATGACGTGTATCTGTTTATCTTATTTAAGAATAAAAACCTTTTTGTGGAAAAAAATAAAATAAAAAATAAAATAAAAAGAAATGAAATGAAATCCATTCCGCCAGTTCATAAAAGGTACTTTTAAGTAGACCAACAAAGAACATTGTTATATCCTCTAATGTGCAAAGAGTGCCACCAACACTCTGCACTCACCTGAGGGTATAGCTGCATAAATTATAGAAGCAAAAGTGTTTTGTTATATAACTCAGACTGGTTCCAATTTGCACTGCTTTTCGGTCACTAAGGCAAAACCTAATTAACTATGACACCACTATCCAGGGCAGAACAAACAGATGTCGTGGCTGTATGGAGGAAAAGCTCACAAACTGGAGCCAGACAAACCTCTCATGGTGTAGCAGTTTACTAGAAAACTGAATCAAAATATAATATACAATATATACAGCAACATACAGCAGTTCTCAACTACTAGCTATGCCTTGACAGTTACTCACACCAGTTGCCCCATCCAATCCCTACCCTGCCCACCCCCTAGTTCTGCCCCTAAACACACCATCATAAATTATCTAATGAAATGACAGTGTTAACTGTTTTATGCAGAATTAAGGTAAAAAATATTTATTAAAGCGGAGTTCCACACAAGAATGGAACTTCCGCTTTTCAGAATCCCCCCCCCCCTTCCGGTGTCACATTTGGCACCTTTCAGGGGGGAGGAGAGAGCAGATACCTATATAATCCAGGTATTTGCTCCCACTTCCAGTCATAGATATCTGCAATACCTGCGGATAGCCATGTCATATCCGGAACCTCCTCTGTCCCCTTCCGCTGTCTTCTGGGAGACACACAGGTCCTAGAAGACAGCAGGGACCAGTGGGATCATGCAGCTCGACTCGCGTAAGCACAGTAGGAAACCAGGCTGTGAAGCCGCAAGGCTTCACTTCCCGATTCCCTTACTGAAGATGGAGGCGCCTCTCCCCGAGAGCCAAGGGACAGACCAGCTTCGGGTGCCAACATTGGGGGCGCCCTGGACAGGTAAGTATCTTTATTTTAAAAGTCAGCAGCTGCTGTATAGAATAGAATTTTTTGTACTCACAGTAAAATCCTTTTCTCTGTAATTCACCGACCGACACAGCTCCTCTCTTAGCCATTGGGTTGTTTGCCCTATTACTAGGAGATACTAGGCATTAGTTGTAATACAAGACTCATAACTCTTAGTTCCGCCCAGGGGGAGGTCCCTTGGGCAACAACCCTCCACCCTGCCATGCAGTCATCAGTACATCAACAAGTATGACGTAAAGATAAAAAAGGAGGGGCGGCTGCTGTGCTGGTCGGTGAATTACAGAGAAAAGGATTCTACAGTAAGTACAAAAAATCCTATTTTCTCCTATTTTCACCGACCGACACAGCTCCTCTCTTAGCCATTGGGACATCCCCAAGCAATGGCAAAGGAGGGGTGGGAAAACAGCATAGAAACTTCCTTGACCATGGCAAGTGGGAACTAGTGAAACTTTACCCACAAAAAAACACAAAAACTAGGGCACCCTCAAAGGGAGTGACTACCCATAACCGCACCAAAAACTGCAGAATGCAATGCAAAGGCACATTAACTCAACAGTACTGTGTTTTTATCGAAAAACCAGGAAAAACAGATAATATATATTACGTATTCAATTGCAACTGCATGGCCGCCTGCAAAACTTTGCGGCCAAAACAGGCATCGGCCGATGCACTGACGTCTACGTTGTAGAACCTGGTAAACGTGTGGACAGATGACCAGGTCGCTGCCTTACACACCTGAGCGGCAGACGCTTGGTGTCGGAAGGCTCAAGACGTTCCAATTGCCTTTGTGGAGTGGGCCGTGACCAGAAAGGGGGGCACCAGCCCCTTCAAGGCTTAGGCTTGTACTATAATCAGTCTGATCCACCTGGAAATGGTGGCCAACGAGGGTGCCATACCTTTTTTGGGACCAGCCACCGAAACAAACAGTGAGTCTGACTTCTGAAAGGGAGCAGTGACAGACAAATACACCTTCAGGGCCCGAACCATGTCCAGAGCGTGAAGGGCCATCTCCTTAGGGTGCTTCGGCTTAGGAAACAGAGATGGTAATACAATGTCCTCATTGATATGAAAATCCGAGACCACTTTTGGTAGAAAAGATGGTTGCGAACGCAACACCACCTTATCCTTGTGGATAACCAGATAGGGCGACTTGTAAGACAAGGCTGCCAGTTCCGAAACCCTCCTGGCCGATGTGATGGCCACTAGAAAGACCACTTTCTGGGAAAGAGTCAGCAAGGGAATCTCCCTGACATTTTCAAACGGCGGCTTTTGAAGCGCCGATAACACCAGGTTCAAATTCCAAGGGGGTAACGGTGGACGCACCGGAGGGACTACATGTCGTACCCCCTCAACGAAGGTACTCACTAATGAGTGAGATGCCAGGGGTCGCTGAAAGAAAGACAGCCAAGGCTGAAATTTGCCCCTTAATGGTGCTTAACGCCAATTTCTGGTCTACTCCTTGCTGAAGAAATAGCTACCTCCAAGTGCAGGGGGTCGCAATGGGGTCGAAATGTGCACCCTCATATGCGAACCTGTACCTGGGGGGGGTAGGAAAGGGATCTATTTTCGGATGAGTCAAGGATGGGATACTTGTCCCATGTAATTTCATGGAATCACTATATTGATGATGTCCTGATGATTTGGATAGGATAAAAGGAGGATATGGTAGCCTTTTTGGAGGGCCTCCAGATGAATTTGTATAATTTGAAGTTCACCTATAGCTTTGACCGCAAAATAATTACTTTTCTTGATGTGGAGCTGTTCTTGGATGAGAGAAGGGTGCTGTGCTCTACCCTGCATAGTAAAAGTTCAGCTTGTAATAATCTCTTGCACGCTAACAGCTCACATTCAAGTAGTTCAGTCAAAAGTATTCCTTACAGCCAATTCCTGCGTATTAAACACAACTGTACACGTGAAGAGGACTTTCAAAGAGAAGCCAAATCCCTGCAGGATAGGCTTCTGGAGAGAGGCTATAGTAGGATTGTGTTGAAGAAAGATTATAATAGGTTTAGGGATTTGGACCGGCAATCTCTGTTGTATAAACCTAGACAAAAGAGGGAGTCTACCTCAACACGTGTTATTACAAAGTTTAAAAGACAGCAGCGGAAAGTTTGCAATATTTATGAAAAATAAATTTTTCCAAATATCAAAAAAGTGGAACCTAATGTTAAGAAAGCCTGGGAGCTATGTTTACAAACATGTTCAATAGAGATGATGAGGATACTTTGTGAACAATATGATATGGATATGGGGGAATTAGATAAAGAAATTCAAAATGGCAGGCTGACAATATTAACCACTTGCTTACTGGGCACTTAAGGTTGAATATAATTTTTATTGTTACAGATCAGGTAACAGTATAATACAGTAAGAGTTGAGGGGGGAGGGGGGGGTACAGAATAAAGAAGGTTGGGGAAAGGGGGGAAGGGTAGGGAGTGTATTTCTTACAAAACAACTTACAGGCATCTGCAGTCTGTTCATCAAGTTATACAGCAAAACCCACATAAGAAGGGAATGATCATAGACCCTTCTCTACGGTTATGTCCATACAAAAACCCTGCGTGGGAGGCCTATGCAGACAGAGGGCCCGTGAGTCTAAAGTTAAGCCACATCACTGAGAAAGCGGGCTGAGGAAGAGTGATGGAGCCACGGATACCATAGGGACATATAGTTATCCCATTTGTCAGTTCGTTTGGCGTGCAGTTCTTCCATGAGCATAATATCGTTGATGGCATCAGTCCATCTCGTAATCGGGGGGATAACATCCTTTTTCCAGAACTGCGAAATGACATGACGAGCTGCGGACAGAAAGAATCGGAACAGACTCTTCCGGTGTGAGCTCATGGAACCCGGGAGTATGGAAAGTAAAGCTATGGGTGGTGTTGGTAACACAGAGACATCATACAAATCATTATGAATTTTAAATACCTTATCCCAAAAGGGGCGTATCCGGTCACATTCCCACCACACGTGGATATACGTGCCCGCTCCTCCGTGGCAACGCCAGCACCTATCTGAGGCCTCCGGAAACATTTTGCTCACCGTGACTGGATCCCTATACCATCTCGTCAACAGCTTGTAGTTTTGTGAGTGATTTGTGAGTGATCATGAACGATGTGTTCCAGTGTGTCGTGGATAGTTCAGTGCCAAGGTCCCTGGACCATTTTTGTGTATAATTTGGGAGTGTGTTATAAGAGTGTAGCTGAATGTCTTTGTAGATCCGGGATAGTGAGTGTTTAGGTGTTTGAGAGACCACACATATGCTCGAAGGTCATGAGAGGTCTATGTACCAGGCCGGAGAGATGGAGTGATTTGCAATATTGCGCTATAGTTAGTCTGGAGAGCCAGTCTATTTGAGTTAACGTTTGAGGGTCTATGGGTGACCAGAACAGCCCGGTGGAAGCCTGTATATATTGTTTGGCGGTAGGCCACTGGTCTCTAGAATAAGAGCCACATTGTCTCCCTGTGTGCAGTGTTGGGATTGCCGAGTTGTCAAAAAGGGGTGACAACGGGCTCGGATCCGTAGAAAGGTGAAGGGTCGTCTGTTTGCGATACCACAGGGTGAGAGCTGCTAGAATCAAAGGGGATAGTCCGGGCATGGTGCGAAATTTCGCATGGTAGCCCCAAAGGAGGGCTCTGAGATCAACCCGAGCCATGGTCTGTTCAATTGTCGTGGACAGTTTAGTCAAGGGGCGCGGAAACCATTCAAGGAGTCATGACGAGATGGCAGATAGGTGGTATAACTGAAAGTCTGGTAGACCCATGCCCCCCTTATCTCTAGGGGCGCATAGAATCCTGTGTCTTAGTCTAGGGGGGTGATTCTGCCAGAGGAACCTAACCGCCACGGAGCGAAGTGTGCGGAAAAAAGCCAGAGGAAGAGTTATGGGTAACGTCTGAAACAAGTACAGCAGCTTAGGCAGGATGTCCATTTTTAGTACATTCATACGTCCCCACCAAGATAGTTTGAGGTTATGCCAAGATTCCAGCGAGTGACGGATTTTCGCCAACATAGGGCTGTAATTCAGGGCATAGATGTCTGCAAAATTCTTAGTTATCTCCGTCCCCAAGTACTTGACTGATTGCGGTTGCCACTTAAATGGGAACCTCTGTTTTAGTAAAGATACTGTACGTGGCTTCAGAGTTATATTCAGGGCCTCCGTTTTTGTCATATTTAATTTAAAGTTACTATGTGCCCCGAAGCGGTCAAGCTTGTGTAGCAAAGCCGGAATGCTAGTTAGAGGTTGGGTAATGTAAAGAAGCAGGTCATCTGCATATAATGAGAGTTTGCTAAGTTCCGTGGAGGCCGGAATCCCATGAATGGCAGGGTTGGCCCGAATCGCTTGTGCCAGATGTTCAATGGTGAGTGCAAACAGCAAGGGCGACAATGGGCACCCCTGTCTGGTACCGTTTCTAATTGGAAAGGACTCCGAGGAGTCTCCATTCATTGCCACTTTTGCAGAAGGGTTAGAATATAAGGACATCACCTTAGACAGCAGCTTTGGCCCCATCCCTATTTGTAGAAGTGTCGCTCGCAGAAAGGACCAGTGCTTTCTCAGCGTCGCACGCCAACAGGCACATTGGGATGTTACTTTGTTGGGCATATGATATAAGATGCAACGTCTTAGTAGTGTTGTCGCGAGCCTCCCTATGTGGGATGAACCCAACTTGGTCATTGTGCACTAAGGATGGTAAAAGAGGGGCTAAACGGGTGGCTAGAATCTTGGCAAAAAGTTTGAGATCGACATTAAGGAGTGAAATAGGTCTGTAGTTACTACAGTGAGAATGATCTTTTCCGGGCTTGGGCAGTACCACTATTTGGGCTTGGAGGATGTGAGAAGATAGCGGGTGGGTATCATCTATTCCCTCAAACGCACAAGACATAATAGGGGCCAATTGTTGGGCAAACGTTTTGTAGAACTGTGGAGTGTACCCATCCGGACCTGGACTTTTCCCATTCTTCAGTCCCTTAATAGCAGTCAGGAATTCTGTGGCAGTCAGGGGTAGTTCTAAATCTTCAGTCTCCGCGGGCGTCATGGTAGGAAGGGCTGTGTCCTGCACATAACCTTGTAAGTCCAATGCGGTCGTGGTGGCCTGCGTGTCCCGGTCAACGTGTGGTTGGAGGTTATAGAGGGATGAATAATAGTCCCTGAATTCGGACACAATTTCCGAATTTTTATGCCGTTTTTGTCCTGTATCGGTGACTATAAATGGGATATTTTGTCTTTGCTGTCTGGGGTGTAAAACCTTGGCCAAGTGCTTCCCGCACTTGTTCGCCTGGGAGTAATGGACATAGCGACCTTTGTTGTGCGCCGTCAGTGCCCTGTCAGAAAAAATGCGTAGTAGGTCGCGGCGAGTGTTGGACAGTTCCACTAGTGTTGCCGGGTCAAGGGAGGTTTTATGCGTGGACTCAAGAGTGTGGAGTCGGTGAAATAAGCGTTTAATGTCCTCTGTACGAGCCCTTTTCAGCCTGGCCCCATGCCACATCCCTCTAAGCACACATTTAAGAGTTTCCCATTGATTCATGACAGAGGTCTCATCATGCGCGTGATTGCGCACAAAGTCAGTGATGGCTGTCGACACCTCCGCAGCACAGACGCTGTTGTGCAACAAATTATCAGTCAGTCTCCACGTGGTCCTACGTGTTTGGCTCGGGTTGTGCCCCAAAGTGACATGTACCGGGGAGTGGTCAGACAACAACTTCAGGCCCATGTCACTTCGGGGGTCCAGGTCTAGTAGTGGTTGGGACAAAAATATGTAGTCTATCCTACTGTATGAGTTATGGGCTGAGGAGTAATATGTGTAGTCTCTCTCAGAGGGGTGGAAGAGGCGCCAAGTATCAACCAGAGACAGATCAGCTAAAATCGCTCTCATTTTAGATAGGGAGGAGGAAGTGATGTGTGACTTACCAGTAGAGGAATCCAGTCTAGGCACGAGTGGAGCATTAAGATCACCTCCCAATATCAGATTGGGTGAGCCAAAGGATCTCAGGCGGGTTGCCACGGAGGAGAGGAAGTGGAGCTGATCCTGGTTCGGAAGATAAACATTAACAACAGTTATAATCCGCTGTTGTGAGGTGCAGTGGGATTCTGAGAGCCTGTAGAGCTGGAGTGAATAGAAGAGTGTGGAGTGGGGTAGAGGGGGAAAGAGAAGGTAGGTGTGAATGGAGGGGGGGAGGGTGGGTGCCATTCTAGAGCAAGTTAACGTGCCAATGAGCTGGTCGTGTTCCAAAATAGCACACATGGGAGCAACCCACCCGGGAGTGGAAGCCCGGGTGGCCTGTAACATGCTACAAAAAGTTGCGACTGAATGGTACCCTGTAATGTTCTGGGTGGCAGAAAGCTGGAAAGGGAACCCCCAGCGGTATTTTATTTGCTTGGCTTGCAGAGCGTCAGTAACAGGCTTCAGGGCCTTCCTCATCAGAAGGGTTTGTCTGGACAGGTCCGTCAGCAACATAATTGGGGTCTCATTAAACAGGATGGCCTCCTGATGTCTGGCAGCTTGCATGATGTCCGACTTGACATTGAAATAGTGCACCCGGCAAATAACATCCCTAGGGTAAGCCAGATTCTGGTTGCGGGGGCCCAGAGATCTGTGAATGCGATCAGTTTCAATCAGGGAGTCCGCAGGCTTGTTGAGCAGTTGGTTAAACACTTTTGTGGCCGCCGCAAGCAAGTCCTTGTTTTCAACAGACTCCGGCAAGCCGCGCATGTGGATATTATTGCGTCGGCTCCTATTTTCCTGGTCATCCAAACCGTAAAATAGCTGCTGGATCTGGTTAGTGTGTTCCTGCAAAATGATGTCCTGTTCAGATAACCTGGAGATCGTTTCCTCCACTGAGTGTTCAATATCTTCCAATCTATGCCCAATATCTTTGCGGAGGTCATTCATCTTTCTATCATAAGACCTTTCCAGCCTGTTAATGTAGGATTCAATGTCCTGTTTAGTGGGGAGGGCTTTAAGATAGGCCTCCATATCCCAGCCATCCCGCTGTGAGTGGCCCTGGGAAGATGGGCTCCTAGATGGAGAGGGGCTGCCTGGGGGGGGTCCCCTTCAAGGTCTGGGGAGTGGGGGGAGTGTGACTGGTCGCCAGTAGGCTGTACCTGAGACGCGGCCCGCACAGCATGTGCGGCCGCCATCTTGGGAGTGGAGGCTGCTCTGTGTCTGGCGTCTTTTGCGGGGAAATAGCTCCCTATGTCGCCCGTCTTTGAGGTCCCGGAGGAGCGGGGGGTGTTGCTGGGTCCCCTCCTGCTCATGTGGAGCCGTATGGCGGCCTCTGTCCATGCTGCTGCCGGCGGGAAGAGAGACGGGAGCGGGAGCTGGGCGCTTACACGTCCGTTCTCGCCATGAGCTAGGCCACGCCCCCTTACTGGGCACTTAAACACCCTTCCTACCCAGACCAATTTTCAGCTTTCGGTGCTCTTACACCTTGAATGACAATTACTCAGTCATGCAACACTGTACCCAAATGAATTTTTTGTTCTTTTTTCCCCACAAATAGAGCTTTCTTTTGGTGGTATTTGATCACCTCTGGGGTTTTTATTTTTTGCGCTATAAATGAAAAAAGACCGAAAATTTAGAAAAAAAAACGCATATTTCTTTGTTTCTGTGACAAAATTATGCAAATTATGAATTTTTCTTCATAAATTTTGGCCACAATTTATACTGCTACATGTCTTTGGTAAAAATAACCCAAATTAGTGGATACTATTTGGTCTTTGTGTAAGTTAGAGAGTCTACAAGCTGTGGTGCGAATCGCACAAAATTGATCACATCTGATGTACTGGTGGCCTATCTCATTTCTTGCGACCCGAACAAGTCAGAAAAGTACAAATACCCCCCAAATGACCCCTTTTTGGAAAGTAGACATTCCAAGGTATTTAGTAAGAGGCATAGTGAGCTTTTTGATGTTGTCATTTTTTTCCCACAATTCTTTGCAAATTAAGATTTTTTTTCCACACAAAATTGTCATTGTAATAGGTTATTTCTCTCACATGGCATGTGTATACCACAAATGACACCTCCTCCTGAGTATTACAATACCACATGTGTGGGACTTTTTCACAGCCTGGCCACATAGAGAGGCCCAACATGCAGGGAGCACCATCACGTGTTCTAGGAGCATAAATTACACATCTAACTTGTTGACTACCTATTACACTTTTGAAGGCCCTGGAACACCAGGATAATGACACATGACACTGATGACAGATGGCACCGATATGTGGCACTGATGACAGATGGCACTAATATGTGGCACTGGTGACAGATGGCACTAATACGTGGCACGATGACAGGTGGCACTAATATGTGGCACTGATGACATATGGCACTGATAAGTGGCACTGATGACACGTGACACTGACAACAGATGGCATGTGGCACTGACAGGTGGCACTGATGACAAATGGCACTGATACGTGGCACTGATGACAGATGGCACTATGTGGCACTGATGACAGATGGCACTGGGGACAAATGGCACTGACAACAGGTGGCACTGGGGACAGATAGCACTAACAGGTGGCACTGGGGACAGATAGCACTAACAGGTGGCACTGGGGACAGATAGCACTAACAGGTGGCACTGGGGGCAGGTAGCACTGGGGCGGATGGCACTTTTTTTAACTTTTTTTTTTTTTTACTTACGGCCGCTGCAGCCGTTCATCTGTAACTTCTCGCACGCTGTCTGTGTGAGGAGGGAGAGCGGAATTGAGAGATGATCTCATATGTTTACATATGAGATCATCTCTCATTGGATAGGCCGATCACGCTGTAAACGGCCGCTGTGATTGGCCATTTACAGCGATCTGTGACTGGCTGTGTCCGAGGGACACGGCCAGCACAGAACTTACCCGATGTGCACTCGCGGGAGTGCGCATTGCGGAAGTAAACAGGAGGCCGTTCAGGAACGGCCTCCCGGCAGTTAGCGTCCGCTCCTTAGCCGTATTTCAGCTATAGGGTGGGCGCGAAGCAGTTAATCTAAGTACTCATGCCTATTTCATTGACAAGGATAAGGCGCTAAGGGAACACTTGACAAAATATGTGACTGGGATTATCAAATCGAAGGAGAGTACATTTTTGAGGGACAAGAAGGCATACGATCAAGAACAGGCCTATAAATGGCAACAACAAGGGAGACCGTTTCAACGGAGGACTCCTCAAAATCAAGTTTTCCAAACAAATAACTCTGATTTAGTCGATTCGGACACATCATCAGTGTCCTCGGCATCGTATGTTCCTATCTTATTACGCATGGATAAATTGGGGGCGATTCCGCAAAAAAGAAAGAAGGATAGTGAAACAAGTTCACAGGGTCGACAAAGATCAACTAAGACAGGCAATAAGAATAAAAAAACTTGACCCAAACAGACGATTACCTTGACAACCCCCAATACAACTGTAGTGGGGGATAGTTCAAGTCACTCAATACTATCACTAAATACCCCAATTAGAAATATCGAGACTGTAGAAGATAGCAGGACCTATGGGTTCACAAGGACGCTCACAAGGTCCTTCAGGAGCAGGCCCGTCTATGGACCTGCGAACAGCGCCCATTTTCTCTTCTAATGCCAACGACTCTAAGCGGACCCTAATAAATACACCCACTCCTTTTCGAAGAAAACATCTCAATATTTAAAGTAATTGGTCCGGGCCCCGATAACATCGAGAGTCGGAGTGTTTTTGAGATTATCAATCTTTCCTTGTATCCCCTATCAGAGAGTGAGACAGAAGTTTTACAGTTAGGACTAACATTTTGTCCAGATGAAAATGCTAATAAGTTTGGGTTGGTTAAGGACTTACATCTATTTGCTAGACGCTTGATGTATAAAGTATTGTATGATAAGGAACCCTCAGGGGTTCAAAATATGGAACCAATTGGTTCAATTTTGGAGGGGGTGAGCTGTGAGGATCTGCAGGCTCTGCATGACCTGATGGAACTATGGAACGAGTCCCTATTCAAAGGATAGAATGGATGGGACGGGTTCCCCGTTCCAACGGTTCATGCAGACCCACTTTTGATCCTCCAAAGGTTTACAAGCCTAAGTCCAAGTCATTTCTGGTTCTTCAAGGGAATCCCAATATCTGGGCATTCGTGATTCAGGTTACCAGGGAAATAGAGTCAACAAATTGGCATAGCTGATCACAATCAAATTTATCAAGAGCCCACAGGGAGGCACTCCGCAAATTGAGCTCTAATAAATGAGTTAGTGCTATGCTATTATTCTTAATAGAACATGGTACAGACTTGTTCCAGCGCCTCATGTTAATTACTATCTATGCAAATACAAAAGCATTTTAGCAACAGCACGTTCAAAGGGCATTATTGATGAAAAAACATTTGAGTATCTTGATATGAATCAGTTCACTACCCCGACCTTTTATGCATTTCCTAAAGTGCATAAAAGTTTGGTTTGCCCTCCGGGGCACCCTATAATATCGGGGTGTGGCTCATTAACAGAAAAGGCAAGTAAACTTATCGATTAATATCTATATCCACACGTTAAGGGGTTGTCCTCTTACGTAAAGGATACAATTGAATTGTTAAACATTACTGATGGCCTGCAAATACCTGAAAATGCCTGGTTGGTTGCGATAGACATTGAGGCACTGTATAATTCAATACCGCATACAAAGGGTGTGGAGGTGATCTGAGAATTTCTGAAAGAGTGAAATCTGGATTCTTGGAAATGCAATGAATTTGTCCTTGAAATGCTTAGATTTGTGCTAACACACAACATATTTATATTTAAAGGATCTCACTACCTCCAGGTGCAGGGGGTCGCAATGGGAGAGAAATGTGCGCCCTCATATGCGAACCTGTACCTTGGGGTGTGGGAAAGGGATCTATTCTCGGATGAGTCAAGGATGGGATATTTGTCCCATGTAATTTCATGGAATCGCTATATTGATGATGTCCTGATGATTTGGATAGGATCGAGGGAGGATCTGGTGGCCTTTTTGGAGGGCCTCCAGATGAATTTGTATAATTTGAAGTTCACCTATAGCTTTGACCTTAAAATAATTACTTTTCTTGATGTGGAGCTGTTCGTGGACGAGACATTGTCACGTAGGCACTTTTCAGTTACACCTTTTATATTTTTTTCACATATTCACATGGATCTTTAAAAACAAAATGTAATTAATAGCAGGTGAGCCTGCAGTAGGTGTAATAAATAGTAGGTGAGCGCCGTTACTACCACCTCTGGTACATATTCACATGTCTATATCAGTCTCAGTAATATCGCTGAAAGAGCGAGATCTGGATTCTTGGAAATACAATGAATTTGTCCTTGAAATGCTTAGCTTTGTGCTAACACACAACATATTTATATTTAAAGGATCTCACTACCTCCAAGTGCAGGGGGTCGCAATGAGGTCGAAATGTGCGCCCTCATATGCGAACCTGTACCGGGGGGGGGGGGGGGTAGGAAAGGGATCTATTTTCGGATGAGTCAAGGATGGGATATTTGTCCCATGTAATTTCATGGAATCACTATATTGATGATGTCCTGATGATTTGGATAGGATAAAGGGAGGATATGGTGGCCTTTTTGGAGGGCCTCCAGATGAATTTGTATAATTTGAAGTTCACCTATAGCTTTGACCGCAAAATAATAACTTTTCTTGATGTGGAGCTGTTCTTGGACGAGAGAGGGATGCTGTGCTCTACCCTGTATAGTAAGAGCTCAGCTGGTAATAATCTCTTGCACGCTAACAGCTCACATCCAAGTATTTTAGTCAAAAGTATTCCTTACAGCCAATTCCTGCGTATTAAACGCAACTGTACACTTGAAGAGGACTTTCAAAGAGAAGCCAAATCCCTGTGGGATAGGCTTCTGGAGAGAGGCTATAGTAAGGCTGGGTTGAAGAAAGCCTATAATAGGGTTAGGGATTTGGACCGGCAATCTCTGTTGTATAAACCTAGACAAAAGAGGGAGTCTACCTCAACACGTGTTATTATGAAGTTTAATAGACAGCACAGGAAAGTTTGCAATATTTATGAAAATTTGAGAGAATTTCAAAATTTTTTGCAATCTTACCCGGAAATTACTTATAAAAGGTCACGCTCCTTAAGGGACAGTCTAGTTTCAAGCCACTATAGGAGTGGTGAAACCATGAAAATCACCACGCTGGGTACTTACTGGTGTGGTAAGTGTGATTTTTGTCGGTTCATTTTGGAGGGGGGGAGTGTAACTCTTCCGGATGGTAATGTGTGGACACCCAAACAAAGGACCAATTGCCAGTCAATAGGATCAGTTTATCTTATGAAATGTTTATGTGGAGCCTTCTATGTGGGCAAAACAAAGCGCCCCCTATTTTGCCGTATAGGGGACCATGTCTCTTTAATATCGAAACAAAAGATGGAGACCCCCGTAAGCCGTCATGTGGGGATCTATCATAATTTCAATCTTAAATCAAACGGTTTCTTCAGCCTGGAACATCTTCGTCCACATGGTCAGGGGGGTGATTTGGATAAAAAATTATTACAGCTTGAAACAAGATGGATTTATTCCCTACAGGTGACTCGTTTTCCTGGCCTCAATGAGCGGATTGGCTATAAGCCATTCCTGTAGTGAAGTGGCTTAGCCCAGATGGGCATATCTTAATTTGATCTTGGGCTCCTAGAATCCGTGTGGGGGGTTGTACCTGTTGGGTAAGCCTTGAATGTTTGGTGCCTTTATTTTAGTGTATGGATATTGCAATTCGGTTTACGTTTTGTATTGTTGACGGAGTGCTCATGGCACTATGCCCGTGGTTTTCGGCTTTGGTGCCAGGAGCATTCCTTGACTGTAGGTATTGAATATCATACCTTTTGGACTTCAGTCTATGTGATGCAAATGTGTGGATGTATACAATCAAATATTTGAATAAAAAATATATACATTTTTTTTCTGTCCACCATTCTTCACTGTGGACCCTGCGGGAGGCACCTATTGGCCATTAGAAGCCTGTATGGACGCCCAAGGGTCCTGAATTTCTTGGGGGGCACATGTTCCCATTTTGGGGCTAATGTGCTCTCCTATGGACCCATTTGGGACGTCCCCTTAAGGGACACCATCCTCCAGAGAGCTCTGGACCATTATATCCTTTGTCCAGGAGGTGTCAGCAGGGTGAGTACTTTATTTTCCTGTTGACAGGTTAGGCGCACCAGAAATGACGCTTATTTCCAGTTCCGGCGGCAGCCTAGTGACCTGGGGCGTCCGTTTTTGCGTCCGCTTGGCGCCATGATGCTGTGACATCACATGTCACGTTTTGGCGCCATGGAGAAGGCTATTTAAACCCGGTCTGCCATGTGACAAGTCAGGAGTGTTTGGGAGCTCGGGGCGTTGATGTGTGGACACCTGACAGGTAAAAACAAGCTTTATGGCCATGTGCTTGAGTATTTGATGTGTATTTTTACACTTCTCATGGGCTATTGCTTTAATTTAGACATATAGATCACAGTCTGTATTGGACTTGGCTTTGTTTGGGCATTGTGGGATTGCTGCGTTTGGGGGTGAGGGTCTCTCCCTCTACTCGTTTCCTCCCTCCCTTTTCTCCCCCTTTTCAACCTTGGGGTAACCGGAGAAGTTAAGCATCAACAGCCCAGAACTGTTAAGAGGTGAGAGACTTTGCGTCTTGAGTTCAGTGATGCGTTTTTGTGCATTTTTTTTACTCTTTCTTTTGGAGTACACTACCATAATAATTCTGAGGGATGTATATATGTTTGTTATTTCTATTTCTATTAGATCTTGTGGATATTCTTTCTTTTGAAGGCTCAAGTCCTTAACCCGAGCTCCTTGATTTATAACAACTCTGTTCTCTGTAAATGATCTGTGAGGTAGGTAGGTGCGGTCCCTTTAATGTAAGCCTGGGTGGTTTCCTCATCGGCCTTCACCCCTATATTTATTGAGTCTGAGAGGATTTTCTGTAATTGTTTGTTCAGGTATTATTGCATATATTTTTCAGAGACACATGTAGCAATTACAACCCTCTCTTTTCTGGCCATATTTGGAAGCTGTCCGGCATCGTTTGCCGTGTTGATGAAGGGAATTGCTTAAGATGAGAATTAACCCCTTTGTGTGTTGGCGTCTCTCCCTTTGTTTTAGAGGTAAGGGAATTACCCAACACTTTGGCTATGCATAAGGGGCTTTCTCCTCTCCCCCCCCCCCCCCCACACATTTGCAATCTGTGATCTGAAATATCATGTTATATGTTATTTCATTTTTTTGCATATATTGTTATGCTATTTGAATTACAATGATATGTATGATATTGTTATTCATTTTTCTCTTTTGTTTATTCTTTATATATAGTTAGATAGTAACATATTGTTTTTCTGTGGATTAGACACTCCTAGTCTCTTGTTCCTGAGGAAGCCGATCAAGGCATAACATGTAGAAAACTTTAGGATGGAGATCATGTTGGTTCATAATAGAATGTCACCTGTTCCTTTATATCAGGTTTCCGTTATAGACCATAAGGAGTTAAATAACGTTAATAAATGTTAGGTTTTATATGGAACTCTGGTAATTGTTAAATAAATGTATACTTTTCGATTATATTGTTTTTCTTTTTGATCTTTTGGTACAGTAAAAGTCCCTTACCTCCAAACGATTTGTGTATGTACAATGATCACATTGAAGGTGAGCTTGTGTGGCATCTAGAGCTCCTTAAATACTGTACTAGGTATTGGCACATCTCTTGTAACTACTGTTGCCAGGTAACTTACTTTCTACAAATAAGGGGGGGGGGGGGGGGGGGGGCGTAGTGTCCTCTGAGAATTGGTAATTACCCTTCCTACCCACCTATAACTATTTTAACCTGCTCTAACACACGGTTGGTCATCGAGGTCCTCTCCCTTGACCTCGCTAGCACTTCGGATTATTGGATACACCAAGTACGCCCCCCCCCCCCCCGCTCAGTTCAATAAGGTTGACGGTGACTATGGAGGTATAGTCCAACCGATCAATTGTTGACCTGTACTGCTGGGATTGGACATCCTGCATCTGTTGCAGTGCACATAATTCTATAGATATTAGTCCCCCACCTCCTTCGCTGGCCCCGGCTACCTGGAGACGCGCTCAAGATGAGAGGACTTTCCTCCACGTGTGTGGGCGAGTCCGTTCATTTCAAAAGTACGGCGGATAGTCCGGAGGACTTAGTACGCCGTATTAGTCCGCTGAAAAAGTGCTGTGTGCGGGCAAGTAGCTCGTTCGGAAAGTTCAGTCCGTCTGACTAAGTCCGCCGGATAGTCTGCTACGTGTGTACGCGGCATTAGACTTACCCAGCTACCGAAAGCTTGAAGTCTTTGAGACACTGTTGCTCTTTCTGTTTAATGGTTTAAAATTGAATTCACTGGTTATATGTTGTATGTTTGTTTTTTTTAATCTTTTTTGTTTGTTCGCTTGTTCTGGCTTAAAGATATACCTACGACCTACAGTTGCTCCCCATTGATACTCCTTCCTACCACATGCTCTTCCTATGACACGGTCTCCGGAGGGCAGAGCCATTCATGGTTCTTCTGTTCACACTTCTGTCCCCACTCAGCGGACCCATCTGGGCCTTCTCTGCCACACCAGCTCCCCCTTCTACAGGTGGAATAGTATCTCTCTCTCCACCTCTGGTACATCCCTAGACCCCATACCCTCCTTCGCTTAACACTTTTTACACATTTTCTTCTCTCTCTCCCCTCTCCCCCCCTTTTTTTTTTGTTTTGTTCTCCTCTTCCTTCCGGTCCCTATCCCCCCCACAAGCCTTTGACCCTGCCTACCTTGTCTCTCCCCCCTACTACCTCTTATGGAACTGAGGAGGGGCCACCTCCCTCCCTTACTGACTCTCCTCCCTGGCTGACCGAGTCCCACACCCATCGATGTACCTCGCTATTCGAGGTTCTTTCCTGCTTAACTGCTTAACCTGTCACGGTACTACTTACAGTGAGCCCACAGGCAAGCAGGTGACACAGGATGCCTAAGAGTCAGCCGGTGTTCCGCCAGGGACCCTCTCACGAAGGTTTGGACTTAGCTGCGTGCTGACCCCAGGTCACGACCCCCCGGGTTCACCCTGCTCGCTAGGAAAGTGCCAGAAGACACTGTTAGACAAGGATGGATGGATGAAGCGAAGGAAAGTCGGATAGAGAGCCAAGGTCAGGGCGGGCTGCAGACAACGTAATCAGAACAAGTCGGGTCGGTACCCAAGGGATCAGTTCACGAGGGGTCAGGTAAAACAGGTTACACAAGGGAGCTCAGAAACAAATGTTGTTCAAGGAATAGTAGCCGGTTAGAAAGGGATTTAAATAGAGAAGCACAAGAGGGGCTGGACAGGAAGTAGCAGGAAGGAAACATATATTAGGCAACAGGTGATGGGCGGCGACACCCATAGAGTGCACAGAGCTGAACACCAGCCAGTGGAACAACAGATGCCAGACGGCCTACTGCAGTAAAGGTGAGACACAGATCAGCTCCGCAGCTGATCTGTGACAGTACCCCCCCCCCCCCCCTTACGATGTCCCTCTACACGTCTGGGGGCTGGCTTGGAGGGAAATTTCTGATGGAATCTGGTCACCAGATGTGGAGCAGAGACATCAGTGGCAGGGACCCAAGACCTCTCCTCCGGACCATAGCCCTTCCAATCAATGAGATAGAATAGCCTCCCCCGGGAGTACTTGGAGTCCAATATTACTTTAATCTCATACTGATCCGAGGTATCAGCCACAGGAGCGGGGTGAGAAGAAGGGCGAGAGAAGCGATTGAGGATCAGTGGCCTGAGCAGGGAGACATGGAAGGTGTTGGGTATCCTGAGATGAGAGGGTAGACAGAGCTTGAAAGCCACTGGATCGATCTGGTGGAGAATAGGAAATGGCCCAATGAAGCGAGGGGCAAATTTCATTGAGGATACCCGGAGTCGAATGTGCTTGGTAGAGAGCCAACCTCTATCTCCAGACAGGAAGTTAAGATCCGGACGGCGATGACGATCTACCACCGTTTTATGCCTGGAAGCAGCTAGATGAAGATTCCCAGAGACTTCTTTCCCGATTCAATTGAAGGACCTTTGGGTCTCAGCTGCTGCTGGTACAACAGGAGAAATGGGAACAGGAAAGGGAACAGATGGATGCTGCCCATAAACTGTGAAGAAAGGATATTCTCCAGAACTGGCATTGGTGTGATGGTTTAGGGCAAAAGGTCCACCCAGTCATCTTGGTGGGCTGAAATGAAGGCACGGAGAAAATGTTCCACATTTTGATTGACACGTTTCGTTTGCCCATTGGACTGGGGATGAAAGGAGGATGAAAAATCAAATTTAATCCCAAAAGAGCTGGCCAAGGCTCTCCAAAACCGAGCAATAAATTGAACTCCTCTGTCAGAGACGATATGGGAAGGCATCCCATGAAGACAGATCAGACTGCAGGACAGGGATGATGGTAACAGGTGGGACAGGGTAGGGACCAGGACAGGGAAACAGGATCAGAACCATGGGTCACAGGTTCAGGGCGCAGGAACAGGTTCAGAATCAGAATCAGGCGCAGGATCACAAGCAGCAGGTCAGGGCACAAGGACAATACCAAGGCAAACATATGAGTGCCTGTCAGCTATTTATAGGCCTGTGATTGGCCTCAAGTGACACCTTATTGCAGGAGGTGCTGCCTGCTCCATACTGCCAGGATCCATCCGCTGATGGACGCCAGTACTGCAGCCCAAAGATGATATAACATCAGCAGGGAAAAGCTCTCTTGACAGCTCAAAACTGACAGGAGACACCTGCTGGTGGACCTCAGTACTGCACGCCAAAAGACAGATATTATCAGCGGATAGAACATTTCCTGACAGTACCCATCCTCAAAGGAGCGGCCTCCGGATGCTCCAACTAGCTGCTGCTGGGACAAGTCCATGGAATCAAGCTGGGCAGCAGGCGGAGTCACATTAAGCTGGATATGAAGACAGTCTAAAACATTAAACCAGGCAATGGGCATCTCAAGCTGGATAGCAGGTGAAGACATAACAGGTTTAGCAGCAGGCACATCAAACTGGGCGGCAGGCTTCGGGTCGTTGGGTTGGGCGGCAGGATCCAGGTCATTGGCAGGGTCCCGATTGTCGGACTGGGCAGCAGTCACCTTGAACTGTGCAACAGGCACATCAGGCTGGGCAGCCGGCACAGGCACATCAAGCGGGGTAGCGGGTACATCAAGCTGGGCAGAGGGCACCACAAGCTGGGCAGAGGGCACAGGCGCTTCAAGCTGGACAGCGGGCACTTCAAGCTGAGCAGCGGGCACAAGCACTTCAAGCTGGTGCAGCGGGCACCGGCACTTCAGGCAGGACAGCGGGCACCGGCACTTCAGGCTGGACAGCGGGCACCGGCACTTCAGGCTGGACAGCAGGCACCGGCACTTCAGGCTGGACAGCGGGCACCGGCACTTCAGGCTGGACAGCAGACAGGAACACCTCAGGCCGGAAGGCTGGCACATCGGACCGGGAGGCTGCAAGGCAGGCACCGGAAGGGTAGGCAGCAGCATGGCAGGCAGCGGCACGGCAGGCAGCGGCACGGCAGGCACATCAGACTGGAAGGCCTCAGACTGGAAGGCTGGGACATCAGACTGGAAGGCCTCAGACTGGAAGGCATCGAGCTGGAAGGCATCGGGCTGGAAGGCCGGGACATCAGATTGGAAGGCCGGGACATCAGACTGGAAGGCCTCAGACTGGAAGGCTGGGACATCAGACTGGAAGGCCTCAGACTGGAAGGCATCGAGCTGGAAGGCATCGGGCTGGAAGGCTGGGACATCAGACTGGAAGGCATCGGACTGGAAGGCTGGGACATCAGACTGGAAAGCATCAGACTGGAAGGCCGGGACATCAGACTGGAAGGCATCGGACTGGAAGGCCGGGACATCAGACTGGAAGGCATCGGACTGGAAGGCCGGGACATTAGACTAGAAGGCATCGGACTGGAAGGCATCGGACTGGAAGGCCAGGACATCAGACTGGAAGGCATCAGACTGGAAGGCCAGGACATCAGACTGGAAGGCCAGGACATCAGACTGGAAGGCATCAGACTAGAAGGCCGGGACATCAAACTGGAAGGCATCAGACTGGAAGGCGGGACATCAGACTGGAAGGCATCAGACTGGAAGGCCGGGACATCAGACTGGAAGGCCGGGACATCAGACTGGAAGGTCGGGACATCAGACTGGAAGGTCGGGACATCAGACTGGAAGGTCGGGACATCAGACTGGAAGGCATCAGACTTGAAGGCATCAGACTGGAAGGCTGGGACATCAGACTGGAAGGCATCAGACTAGAAGGCCGGGACATCAGACTGGAAGGCCAGGACATCAGACTGGAAGGCATCAGACTGGAAGGCCAGGACATCAGACTGGAAGACCGGGACATCAGACTGGAAGGCCGGGACATCAGACTGGAAGGCCGGGACATCAGACTGGAAGGCCGGGACATCAAACTGGAAGGCATCAGACTGGAAGGCCGGGACATCAGACTGGAAGGCATCAGACTGGAAGGCATCAGACTGGAAGGCATCAGACTGGAAGGCCGGGACATCAGACTGGAAGGCATCAGACTGGAACACAGTAACTTCAGGCGGAGACACTGGCTGGATAGCAGGCCGATGTTTGGCAGAATCAGGTGGGTGATCAGGTTCAGCTGGCATGCAGGCAGACTGGAGCAGGTTGGTTGGTGTGGAGGCAGGTTGCGTTACTGGCAGGATCAAATGGGTAGGAAAGAACTTCTGTCTCTTTTTAGATTTAGCTACTGAAATCCTGTAGGTAGCTGCAGATCTATAGGTAGGGGATGAAGCAGACTGGAGAGAAGGGTTGGAATATGGCAGGGAAGAGGTAACAGTGTCTGGGGGAGGTTCTTGAGGGATAGTGGGCCACGGGAAAGAGGCAGTTGGATTAAAGGCAGGATATGTGCAGCAGGAAGAAATAGGGTATTGATATTTGGTGGAGAGTAGAGTATATTGGGCTGAAACTGAGGTTGCCATAGGTGATGGAGGAAGAGACTCTTGGGCAGGCAGGTGTTTGGTAGCAGGGAGGGTTTTTTGTGGGCTGACTGTGGCTGATTGCAAAATACCAGACCATGCTAAAAGTAGTGGTTGTACAAACTGCAGGTTACATACTGCCTGTCTAACAAGGGATTGTACGGAATCAACACATTCTATTATCATCTGTTGGGAACAGGCTGTGTAATGCTCAAAAAGGTAAGGGGAATCATCTTCCAGAAGCCATACGAGTGATGTGACTTGATTAATACTGAAAGGGGAGAAAAATCATCATGGCCCCCCGGGATGCAGGGCAGGGCCAGCTCTGTGCAGATTTTAATTAACGGCTGAACATCCCCAAACAGCATACAGCCCTGATCAACCCAGGAGTGAGATAAACGAATGGTTTCCAACAGCTGATCACTGGTCCACTCTTTCAGTGTCTGGCAGAGATAGTCACTACTCTCAGACGCCAGTAAAGCATAATAACGAATCGCCTCTAAATTCATTTCAGTAAGCAACCTGAACCAAGATGGTTCCTCTGTGTAGCCACTTCTGGTCAGGGATGGCCTTGGTATTCTGTCATGTATCAGATAAGACCAGAACTGTGTGGACTGCAACAGAGGAAACCCAAACGTGTATAAGTGAAATATAATGATTTATTAAGGAAAGTGAATAATATAAATACAACCACACAGTGCAATAAATCAACCAACAGAGACCCCCAAACAACAACAGACAGATATGTACAATAAATGGGAAATACCAGGATCGTAAACGATAGGCAGGCCAGGGTCATGCACAGAGGATCAGTAGATAAACAAGGGCAGGCCAGAATCAGAGATACAAGCCAGGCCAAGGTCATACATGGGGAGATCAGCAGATGGGGTAAGGAACACAGGACAGGGAGAGGATGGACGGATCAGACTGCAGGACAGGGATGATGGTAACAGGTGGAACAGGGTAGGGACCAGGACAGGGAAACAGGATCAGAACCACGGGTCACAGGTTCAGGGCGCAGGAACAGGTTCAGAATCAGAATCAGCTATTTATAGGCCTGTGATTGGCCTCAAGTGACACCTTATTGCAGGAGGTGCTGCCTGCTCCATACTGCCAGGATCCATCCGCTGGTGGACGCCAGTACTGCAGCCCAAAGATGATATAACATCAGCTCAAAACTGACAGGAGACACCTGCTGGTGGACCTCAGTACTGCACGCCAAAAGACAGATTTTATCAGCAGATAGAACATTTCCTGACAAGAAGGTAGGCCTGGGAGAGGAATCAAGTGACACATTTTGGAGAACCGATCCACCACTACCCAAATGACTGTAGAACCTGTTGAGGGAGGCAGATCTGAGATAAAATCCATGGCAATACAAAGCCAAGGTACACCGGGCACTGGTAAGGGCAAAAGCAACCCAGCAGGGGCAGACGTGGAAGATTTGGAAAGTACACAAACCGTACAAGCTTGAATGTATTCCTTGACATCCTTACGAAGAGAAGGCCACCAATAATGATGCCGAAGAAGATCACAAGTACGGGGTATGCCAGGATGTCCAGAGAAGGAGTCATGTGCCCAAGCAAGGAGTTTGGGACGAAGTGCAAGGGCTACAAAAGTTTTACCAGGAGGAGGCTGCATAGACTGGAGCTGAGTGGTGGCTAAAATACGATGCAGAGGAATGATGGGACCAGGATCTAGATGATTCTCAGAATCACTGACATCAAATGACCTGGACAAAGCATCGGCTCGAAGGTTCTTGGCACCTGGACGGAAAGTAATGTTAAAATTGAAGCAGGCGAAAAAGAGGGCCCAGCGAGCTTGACGTAGGTTGAAGCGGATTGTAAATGCTGCATATTTTTATGATCAGTATAGATGGTAATACAATGGGGAGAACCCTCTAGAAGATGTCGCCATTCTTGAAGAGCTAGTTTAATAGCGAGTAGCTCACGGTCCCCAATGGTATAGTTTTTCTCCGCATCAGAAAACTTATTGGAAAAGAATCCACAAGGTTGAGACTTGCCCTCCAGAGCTTGGAGTAAGATGGCACCGACTCCTACAGAAGAGGCATCTACCTCCAAAGAAAAGGGTTTAGTAATGTCCGGGCATAGAATAGGGGCAGAGAGGAAGGCTGCCTTGAGTTTGTGGAAAGCTTCAATGGCTTCAGGGGACCAGAGCCGAGCATTGACACCTTTGCGGGTGACAGATGTAATAGGAGCCACCAAGGTGGAGTAGTTACAAATGAATTGACAATAGTAATTGGTGAAGCCTAAAAAGCGTTGGGTGGCTTTAAGACCAGAGGGCTCGGAGATGGCCCAAAGTTTGGCTGGGTCCATGAGGAGGCCTTGTGACGAGATTATATAGCCCAGAAATGGAACTTGTGTTTCTTCAAATAGACATTTCTCCAATTTTGCATATAGACAATTGTCCAGTAGACGCTGTAGCACAGTTTTTACATGAAGACGAGGGTAGGTAAGTCTGGTGAGAAAATAAGAATATCATCTAGATATACAACAACACAGACATACAGAAGGTTGCGAAAGATCTCGTTAACACAATTTTGGAAGACCACTGGGGCATTGCATAAGCCAAAGGGCATCACAAGATACTCATAATGTCCATCCCTGGTGTTAAAGGCGGTCATCCATTCGTCTCCTTCCCGGATTCTTATTAAATTGTAGGCCCCTCTAAAATCCAATTTAGTAAAAACATGAGAACCTCGCAGTCTGTCAAAGAGTTATGAAATAAAAGGAAGAGGGTATCGGTTCTTCACGGTGATGGCATTAAGACCCCTGTAGTCGATGCATGGACAGAGTGAACCATCTTTTTTTTCGCTACAAAGAAGAACCCGGCTCCGGCAGGCGAGTTAGATTTCCTGATGAAACCCTTTTGCAGGTTTTCCCGAATGTATTCAGACATGGCTTGTGTCTCGGGGATAGACAGAGGGTAGACTCCGCCTCGGGGAGGAGAGGTCCCAGGTAAAAGCTCAATGGAGCAGTCAAAGTCTCTGTGAGGAGGAAGGCGATCAGCTGACTTTTTGCAGAAAACATCTCGGAAGGACTGATATTGGGCAGGCAACATAGGAGCTGTGGATGTCTCAGCAAGAGGAATGGAAGGAGGTAGCACCTTGGAAATACATTGTTGCTGGCATGGAGGACCCCAAGCCAATACTTGTCCAGAATTCCAGTCAAGATGCGGGGAGTGTTTCTGCAACCATGGAAGGCCCAGGATGATGGGACTGAAGGATTTAGGCAAAATTAGGAAAGAGATCTTCTCACTATGCAAAGCCCCAATGCGTAACTCTATAGGAGGGGTTTTAAACGGATTGGACTCATAGGCAAGAAGGAGCCGTCCACTGTGGTCACGGAGAGGGGTATAGCCAATGCAACAAAGGCGATGCCCAACTCGGAAGCTAAAGATTGTTCAATGAAATTCCCGGCAGCACCAGAGTCCACGTATGCAGAGAGTTGATAGGCATTCTGAGCCCAGTGAATAACCATGGGAAGGGTGAAAGGAGAGAAGCAAGGAAAATTAACGGATCAGTTTAGATCACCTCCCTCCGAGTGACCTAGACCCTGGAGTTTCCCAGACAGACTTGACAGGAGTTCAAAAGATGTCCTTTATCGCCACAGTAGAGGCATAAGCCCAACCCCATGCATCGGGCACGTTCCTCGGGAGTGAGGCAGGTTCGCCCAAGCTGCATAGGTTCTTCCAACACGTGAGTGGTTGAAGACGGAGAAGATTGCACTGGACTTTGGACTACCTGTGTTGGACGGCCAGCAGGGGGACGACTGGATCTGGATTTCTCCAGAGCCCGCTCCTGGAAGCGAATGTCAATTTGAATGCTCAATGCGATTAAGTCATCCAATGTGGTAGGAATGGTGCGTCCAGCGAGTTCATCCTTGACACGGTCAGATAGGCCTTGCCATAAGGTAGCAGTAAGGGCCTCACTATTCCATTTGAGTTCAGCGGCCAGCGTACGGAATTGAACTGCATATTGGCCGACTGTCATTTCTTGCCGACTAAGACGAAAGAGGGCTCCAGCAGGCGAAGACACTCTGTCGGGCTCATCAAATGTTTTCTGAAATGCATCCAAAAAGAGCTGGAGGTCAGAGGTAATAGGAACGTGTGATTCCCAGAGTGGAGAAGCCCAGGCTAGAGCATCATCAGAGAGGAGAGAGAAGATGTATACGACTTTGGTGCGATCAGTTGGAAAATGGAGGCTGGAAAGTTCAAAGTGGATGGAACACTGATGAATGAAGCTCTGACAAGCCTTAGGATCACTGGAAAAATGAGGTGGTGATGGCAGATGCAGGCAGGGATTGCCAGGTGCAGCAGGTAAGACAGGAGCAAATGAAGCAGGAGCCGGAACGGGAGGAGCTGAAGTTGAAGCGAGTTGCAGACGATCCAGACGAGAGGCCAGATCCTGGAGAACCAGCATTATTTGCTCTTGATTAGCTTGCTGGGAGTTAAGTCTCTGAACTAGATGTTGCATTTGGTCCTCGGTCAGTGGCCGATTCTCAGAGACACTCATGGCTTGAACAAACTGTCAAGGTACTACTTACAGTGAGCCCACAGGCGAGCAGGTGACACGGGATCCCCGGGGCGTGGAATCTAAGAGTCAGCCGGTGTTCTGCCAGGGACCCTCTCACAAAGATTTGGACTTAGCTGCGTGCTGACCTCAGGTCACGACCCCCGGGTTCATCTTGCTCCCTAGGGAAGTACCAGAAGACACTGTTAGACAAGGATGGATGAATGAATCGAAGGTAAGCCGGATAGAGAGCCAAGGTCAGGGTGGGCTGCAGACAACATAATCAGAACAAGTCGGGTCGGTACACAAGGGATCAGTTCACGAGGGGTCAGGTAAAACAGGTTACACAAGGGAGCTCAGAAACAAATGTTGTTCAAGCAATAGTAGCCGGTTAGAAACGGATTTAAATAGAGAAGCACAAGAGGGGCTGGACAGGAAGTAGCAGGAAGGAAACATATTAGGTAACAGGTGATGGGCGGCGACACCCATAGCTGCAGAGTGCACAGAGCTGAACACCAGCTAGTGGAACAACAGATGCCAGACGGCCTACTGCAGTAAAAGTGAGACACAGATCAGCTCCGCAGCTGATCTGTGACATAACCGCTCCATAATAACCATGAGAAGGGGCGTTGCACCCACTCCACTCCCGTTGTTGAAGTGTGTGTCCTTGAAAATGAAGTGCCTTAATCTCCTGAAAAGAGGTATCAAATCTTAACCTCCCTGATCAAACATAAAGCCCACTTCATTTTCCTCCAGGAAACTCACTTCTGCTCTGACGCGGTCCCTAAACTATCTAATCATATCTACCGTACTGTAGTTCACGCCACTAACCCAGAAGCTAAAACAAAGGGTGTCTCTATCTTAATCTCTGGATATGCCAACTTCCACCAGACTGACTCCCTTGTTGACCCAGAAGGCAGGTTTGTTTTCCTTAAAGGCACATATGCCTCAAAACCTATAACACTTACCAACATATACTGCCCCAATGAATGTCAGGTCCCCTTGTTTAGAAAAAACTGTGACCGTCTCTCCTCTTTTCAATCAGGCCTGGTTTTACTGGGAGGAGATTTTAATGTTCCCCTGAACCCGGTCTTAGATTCCGCTTTGGGGACCTCCTCCTTGCCACACCAAGCCCTTAAGCAAATTAAACTGCAATTACAAAACGTAACACTTCACGACGCCTGGTACACTTTGTTCCCCTCCGAGAGAGATTATACTTTTTACTGAGCACCTCACGGTAAATATTCAAGAATAGACTATTTCTTTCTTTCCCAATCGGACTTACCCCTCCTCCATCAAACAACTATAGAACCAATGTTCCTTTCCGATCATCACCCCATTACGATCACCCTTACCTATCCCGAGTCCTGCACCAGAACTAAAACCTGGAGATTTAACCTCTCTCTACTTAATGACCCAGAGACCTTAGACTATTTGAAAACATGCCTGCGTCTGTATTTTGAGGAGAATAATACCCCAGACATCTCCGCTGTCTCCCTGTGGGAAGCACACAAATATGTAATTTGTGGCGAGCTTATCACATTAGCAGGGAAAGCGAAGAGGATTCACCAAGAAACCATTTCCTCCCTGATCAGGAAAATTAAGCACTTAGAAACATCCCACAAACAGTCGCATTTGCACAGTCCACACTACAAGATTTGTTACATTCCCGTTCTCTCCTCTTGGAGGAATTAGGCAAACAAACTAGGAGACGCTATATACTCGGTCAAAGAGTCTTCTACGAGCATGGGAACAAAAGCGGGCACCTTTTGGCCCGCACAATCCAAGCTTCCAAATCCTCATCTATAATTCACCACTTGCGAAACTCCCACGGAACGCTCTTGTCCAGGAACGATGATATAGCTAAAGAATTTGAGAACTTTTACTCTAAATGATATAACTTGCAACAGAATCGCCCGGACTTGACTCCGTTGGCCACACGCACTGTCCGCATTAAAGAATTTATTTTACAATACTCTCCAAACCCAATATCCCCACAACAAGCCCGGGACATGGAGACCCCCCTTACTCTAGGAGAACTGCAATTAAACAGATGAAAACTGGTGAGAGTCCAGGCCCAGATGGCTTCGCTCTCCAGTATTATTTGTAATCGGAGTCTTCAAATGGGAAATACGATATTCCTAAGAAACCAAGGCCTGAGGTGTGCCATGGCCTAGCTGGTCAGTATGCCTGAAAAGAGGGCATACCCTGAATGTAAGAATAAGAAAAATACCATGAGTATGTATGACAAAACTGGGGGAAACGGGTGGGTGGGAACCCAGAAAACACCAACCCTGGCCCTGATGTAGGGGGAGGGTTAAATAGTCTCTGACTCCTCCCACAAATACAGGCTGGCCTTAGGCCAGCCTTCCCACTTGTAATCGAAGTCTTCAAATGGGAAATACGATATTCCTAAGAAACCAAGGCCTGAGGTGTGCCATGGCCTAGCTGGTCAGTATGCCTGAAAAGAGGGCAAAAAGACACAGTTAGGTGGAAAAGGGAAGGTAGTGATCCAATCCGTAACGCGTGCCCGGATGGCAACAGTAAGTAACCGGTAAGTATCCTCTGAGACAGGAGAACCCACCGACTCCTGACTTGGTGATGAGAAGGATCCCCCCTTTTAGCCTGAAAAGCTACGCAGAACCCAACTGAATGTCCCGTGAAGGATGGGATGAGCCAGATGCCCAAGGTAACCCAGACATGAGAATGAACTGCTATAAATGAGAGGATACATGGGGGAAAGGGAGCAAGAGCTGGCCAGAGGAACCCCTGCAAGAAGATAGCTGAGAAGACTGAAATATCTCAAAGGACAACAGTGAAGTAGCACAAATCAATTCGCCCCAACAATGGGCAGGGCTAATGGAAGTGAGTGCAGGCATGGTTGTTAACGGTATTGATGCCGAGACGGCCCAACCTGAGAACACAATTGGAGGAAAAACAGACAACCAGACATGAGAACAACAACGCCCCTCTGCCTACCTAAGAAAGTGAACATGAGCAGAAATGTCCAGACCACAGCAAGTGAATGAACCCGATGACAACCCCCCTGTGTAAGTAGTGCATGAGCCCGAGTAACCTGCAGCACAGAGACAGGTAATTAACAGAAAAACTCAGGGCTAGAGTACCCACAGACCGTGGTGGGTAGACGTACAGGTGTAGTGAATGAACATGCATCGTATGACGTATGGTATACAGGCAAGAAGATTGTGGTCAACAATCATTAACAAACGAAACCTCAGCCCGTATGGATCTGTAGACGTGACAGATCCTGACATGTGAGCCCTAGCTAACTGACCCAGGTACAAACATGCACACAGACACGACGAGACATGACAACCAACAAAGATAAAACAGGTACCGGTGTATGCCATGAGTGAACAACCACGCCTTCTCTGAGAAACGCTGAGGCTGAACACCGAGGCTGAAATGCAAGGACAGCAACACCATGACAGATATGCTGAGACAGAAACGTAATGACAGAAATGCTGAGACAGAAACGTAATGACGGAAATGCTGAGACAGAAACGTAATGACGGAAATGCTGAGACAGAAACGTAATGACGGAAACACTGAGACAGAAACGTAATGACGGAAACGCTGAGACAGAAACGTAATGACAGAAATGCTGAGGCAGAACATAATGACAGAAATGCTGAGGCAGAACGTAATGACAGAAATGCTGAGGCAGAATCGTAATGACAGATAAGCCGAGGCAGAAACGTAATGACAGAAAAGCCGAGGCAGAAATGTAATGACAGAAAAAACGCTATGACAGAAAATGCTGAAGCTGAATGCTGAGGCAGAAACGCAATGACAGAAATCCAGGGGCAGAAATGCAATGACAGAAATCCAGGGGCAGACACAAAGACAGAAATCCAGGGGCAGACACAAAGACAGAAATCCAGGGGCAGAAACGCCATGACCGAAATCCAGGGGCAGAAACGCCATGACAGAAATCCAGGGGCAGAAACGCCATGACAGAAATCCAGGGGTAGAAACGCCATGACAAAAATCCAGGGGTAGAAACGCCATGACAGAAATCCAGGGGCAGAAACGCCATGACAGAAATCCAGGGGCAGAAACGCCATGACAGAAATCCAAGGGCAGAAACGCCATGACAGAAATCCAGGGGTAGAAACGCTACTCATGTGGCAGAAATGCCGTGACAGAAATGCTGGGCAGAACGCTATGCCAGAACGCTGAGGCAGAAACACAATGACAGAAAATCCAGGGGCCGCAACGCAATGACAGAAATCTAGGGGCAGAAATGCAATGACAGAAATCCAGGGGCAGAAACGCAATGACAGAAATCCAGGGGCAATAACGCAATGCCAGAAATCCAGGGGCAGAAACGCAATGCCAGAAATCCAGGGGCAGAAACGCAATGCCAGAAATCCAGGGGCACAAACGCAATGCCAGAAATCCAGGGGCAGAAACGCAATGCCAGAAATCCAGGGGCAGAAAAGCAATGGCAGAAATCCAGGGGCAGAAACGCAATGGCAGAAATCCAGGGGCAGAAACGCAATGGCAGAAATCCAGGGGCAGAAACGCAATGGCAGAAATCCAGGGGCAGAAACGCAATGGCACAAATCCAGGGGCAGAAACACAATGGCAGAAATGCAATGACTGAAATCCAGGGGAAGAAAAAAAAAAAAAAAAAACGATAGAAATTCAGGGACAGAACGCAATGAAAGAACGCTGAGGCAGAAATGCAATGACAGAAACCCTGGGCAGAAACGCTGAGGCAGAAATGCCATGACAGACAACCTGGGGCAGAAACTAAATGACAAAACGCAGAGAATGAAATGCTGAGGCAGAAATGCCATGACCGAAATCTGGACAGAAACGCAAATGATCGTAACACGCTGAGACTGAACGCAGAGGCAGAAATGCAATGATGGAAATCCTGGGGCAGAAACGCTAACAGAAATGCTGAGACTGCACGGCGAGCCAGAAATGCTGGGGTAGAACACTAAGATAGAAATGCTGAGGCAGGAAATGCCATGACAGAAACGCAGAAACTGTGTGCCGAGACGAAGAAAACCAGGACATGACGCAATGACAGAAAGTGGGGCAGTGGACGGAAACGCTGGGACAGAACGCTATGACAGAAACGCTGGGGGAAAGCTGCGACAGAAACGCTGGGGCAGAACGCTGCGACAGAAACGCTGGGGCAGAACGCTGCGACAGAAACACTGGGGCAGAACGCTGCGACAGAAACGCTGGGACAGAACGCTGCGACAAAAACGCTGGGGCAGAACGCTGCGACAAAAACGCTGGGGCAGAACGGTGCGACAGAAACGCTGGGGCAGAACGTTGCGACAGCAACGCTGGGGCAGAACGCTGTGACAGCAACTTGCAAACTTGAGACTGAATTGCGACGAACCACACTGATACTCCAGCCTAGTACATCTACTACAAGCCTTGACGGCCGTTGTCATGGGTATGGTCTAATGTCCTCTGTGACTGCTGCAGCGGCGCCAACAGTGGGGAGAGAGGAGTAAGCAGGCGGGAGGCCGCCCACCCCCCCGCGAAAGCACCAGGAGAAATGGACAGGAGGTCCCCTCGAGGAGCCAGCTGGGCATGAGGAGAGGAGCGAACGGGCAGGGTGGCGAACAATCCCCCCCGGTGAAAAACCCGGAGAAGCGGGTGGGTGGCCCCCACATAGAGCAAGATGTGCACAGGGACAAGTAATATCCCGACTGTGAACATATGTAATGAAAACCATAGCACATTGGGGATTGCATACTGAGAGCAGAGCTGAATAAATTGTCCTGAACCTTACAGCCAAAGAAGCTGCCATCAGCCTGCGTGATCTGCCGTGGCCTCTAAGCAGCACATGTGATAATTAATGCCACCTAACCACTGGATGGGCTCGACAGAACAGTTATGCACCACATGCTGTATACTAGGTTGCTATGCTATGATTGCCAGCAAGAAATCATGTTGACAGCAATGCTGGCAGGTGGCCCCCTCGTGGTGCTGGAAGTGTATGGGGAGAGGAATCAGCGGAAGGCGACCAAACACCCACACCCCCCCCCCCCCACGCAGACATCTCCCTCATGCACCTGAATGCGTATGGGGAGAGGAGTCGGCGGTTGCCAACTACAGGCCTATCTCCCTCTTAAATGTGGACATTAAAATCTATGCTAAAATCTTGGCCAACCGACTGCTCCCTTTGATTCCTGAGCTTATCTCCTAAGACCAGGTGGGGTTTGTACCTTTCAGGGAAGCCAGGGACAACAATATTCACACCCTGAACCTTCACCACTGGCTCACATCCTCCAAGTCACATGACTTTTTCCTCTCTCTTGATGCCGAGAAGGCATTCGATAGAGTGGCCAGGGATTATTTTCGAGAAGTACTAGGGGCAATAGGTCTGGCACCCCCGCATGCTCTCACACATACTGACCTTATACTCAAACCCCTCAGCCAAAGTGAGGGTTAACGGCCACCTATTGGATGCCTTCTCCATCAGTAATGGCACACGTCAGGGCTGTCCTCTGTCTCCCCTAATTTATATTTTAACTCTGGAGCCCCTTCTCAACAGAATAAGAGCCAACCCTGCCATTGGGGGTCTGACAGTTTTTATTTTCTCCCCTCCTTTATTTGATACATTTGCTAGCAGTTTTTAAAAGACCTTTTTTCTGACACTTTTTAAACAGCATTTTTTTTTTCCCCTCTTTCTTCCTGCCAAAATAGGGGAGGGGTTAATTGTTCACAGGTGTATAAAGGTAGTTATACAAACTCCCCCTTGAGCTTGCTCCCTGATTGTGGCTTGCATGTGGATTTTCTGAACACAAGTGGATTTTTTGAACTAAGTGGAGAGTTAATAACCAGGAGTTGTGCTTTGACTGCTTCTGCTTGACTGCTTCTGCTTGCAAGTGTTGTTTTTGGGGGTGTTTTATTTTCTCCCCTCCTTTATTTGATACATTTGCTAGCAGTTTTTAAAAGACCTTTTTTCTGACACTTTTTAAACAGCATTTTTTTTTCCCCTCTTTCTTCCTGCCAAAATAGGGGAGGGGTTAATTGTTCACAGGTGTATAAAGGTAGTTATACAAACTCCCCCTTGAGCTTGCTCCCTGATTGTGGCTTGCATGTGGATTTTCTTAACACAAGTGGATTTTTTGAACTAAGTGGAGAGTTAATAACCAGGAGTTGTGCTTTGACTGCTTCTGCTTGACTGCTTCTGCTTGCAAGTGTTGTTTTTGGGGGTGTTTTATTTTCTCCCCTCCTTTATTTGATACATTTGCTAGCAGTTTTTAAAAGACCTTTTTTCTGACACTTTTTAAACAGCATTTTTTTTTCCCCTCTTTCTTCCTGCCAAAATAGGGGAGGGGTTAATTGTTCACAGGTGTATAAAGGTAGTTATACAAACTCCCCCTTGAGCTTGCTCCCTGATTGTGGCTTGCATGTGGATTTTCTGAACACAAGTGGATTTTTTGAACTAAGTGGAGAGTTAATAACCAGGAGTTGTGCTTTGACTGCTTCTGCTTGACTGCTTCTGCTTGCAAGTGTTGTTTTTGGGGGTGTTTTATTTTCTCCCCTCCTTTATTTGATACATTTGCTAGCAGTTTTTAAAAGACCTTTTTTCTGACACTTTTTAAACAGCATTTTTTTTTCCCCTCTTTCTTCCTGCCAAAATAGGGGAGGGGTTAATTGTTCACAGGTGTATAAAGGTAGTTATACAAACTCCCCCTTGAGCTTGCTCCCTGATTGTGGCTTGCATGTGGATTTTCTGAACACAAGTGGATTTTTTGAACTAAGTGGAGAGTTAATAACCAGGAGTTGTGCTTTGACTGCTTCTGCTTGACTGCTTCTGCTTGCAAGTGTTGTTTTTGGGGGTGTTTTATTTTCTCCCCTCCTTTATTTGATACATTTGCTAGCAGTTTTTAAAAGACCTTTTTTCTGACACTTTTTAAACAGCATTTTTTTTTCCCCTCTTTCTTCCTGCCAAAATAGGGGAGGGGTTAATTGTTCACAGGTGTATAAAGGTAGTTATACAAACTCCCCCTTGAGCTTGCTCCCTGATTGTGGCTTGCATGTGGATTTTGTGAACACAAGTGGAGAGTTAATAACCAGGAGTTGAAAACAGGAGTTAAGACAGGAGTCTCTAACCTCCATCCTCCCCTCCATTTTAAAGATCCCACTGCAAGGGGCAACCAGACAGCTTTCCAGAAACATCAGGCTGACAGCAAGCCAGATTCACCGGAACCAGAGTGTTTAAAGGGGACAACCGCAGCCAGGTAAGCTCGCACCTCCACTCCCCCCCCCCCCCCTCAGTGATTGTTCCAGGGACTCCGTCCGACCGCCTACGGGGGTCAGGAAGGAATTTTTGCCCCACTGGTGCATTTGGCTGCTACTGTCAGGGGTTTTTTCGCCTTCCTCTGGAACAACCATAGGTTAGCATACCCCTACCTCTGGCCTCCTTTCCATTTTTTACGCTATCCTAGGACGACTATTCCAGATCACAGCCAGACTTCTTTTCTAAGCGGAGACCTCAACCTTAACCACTTCCCACCCGGCCAATGTATATATACGGCCGGGTGGGAGCCGCCTGCTCCTGATAGGACGTTCAGGAACGTCCTTCAGGAGTAGCGGGATCGCGCGCGCGCACGCCCGCGCAGCGGCGCGATCCCGATGTGCTCGTGTCACCCGGACACGGCACATCTCAGATCGGCAGGAGGGCTCTGTGATTGGCCCTCCTGATCACATGACGGCCGTGTCCAATCACGGCCGTCATGTGATGTAAACAAACAGCCGGTTGCTAGGCAATCGGCTCTCCTCTCCTCACACGGAAGTCACCGCTGAGGAGAGGAGAGCAGATCGCTGCAGCCGGCTGATGATCAGTGAGTATGGGCTGCTTTTCACAGCTTTTTACTCACTGATCATCAGTGTAGTGTAAACACACAACACACCACACAGTACAAACACAGTCCCCACATATGTCCCCAAAACATACATGTCCCCAAATAATAAAAACACATGTCCCTAATAATAAAAACTTGTCCCCCACATATGTCCCACTAAAATCACATGTCCCATTGATTATCTGCACACATATGTACGTGATCACCTGCACACATATGTACATGATCATTTGCGTACATATGTCCGTGATCACACAAACCAATTATTATACACTTAACGGAATTTTTTTTACCAAAAACATGTAGCAGAATACATTTTGGCTTAAATTTATGACAAAATTTGATTTTATTGGATTTCTTTTCAAATAGAAAAAAGAAAATATTGTTTTTTTCCCAAATTTCCGCTTTTTTTGCGCTTATATCGCAAAAAAAAAAAAAAACGGAGTCGTGAATAAATAACACCAAAATAAAGCTCTATTTGTGCGAACAAAATGATAACAATTTCATTTGGGTACAGTGTAGCATGACCGCGCAATTGTCACTGAAAGCGCTAGAGCGCTGAAAGCTGAAAATTGGGCTGGGAAGGAAGGGGGTGAAAGTGCCCTGTATTGAAGTGGTTAAGTAAAGGCAGCTGGAACAGCCAGCAACCGAATACAGCCAGCAACCGAATACAACAACTTCTTCCGCATCCATATAAGCATCCTCTGATCAACTTGCGCGCTAATAGCCTCAAGCACGGCGGCAAGTCTGATACCTAGCCCCACCTCAGGATCAATACCCTGATCAGGATCATCATCTTAGGCCCATAGTACCATCAACAGCATCCACAAACCATGTGCTACTTCAAATACTCAGCTGAAGTTCTGCACAGACTAAGGAACATCAACACCACATTGCCATCTTCCATACAAAAAATACTTCAAAGAGAACAACTATTAAAAACCGGACGACAACCAGCTCCCAACCACAGGAAGACATCTACTCGACCACTACAATTAGATTGCGCCTTGATTAACGCCAGGTCTGCAGTCAAACATAGACTGGAAGTACACGACTTCATCATCGAGAACAATGTAGACTGCCTCTTCATCACCGAAAGCTGGTTAACCTCTGACTGCAACACCATCCTCACCGAATTGGTGCCGGAAAACTACAGGATCATAACCGAACACCGGATAGGGAAAAAAGGAGGAGGCCTAGCAGTGATCTTTAAAGGTCACCTTGATCTCACTAAACCATCAGCTCAGAACCCAGTGTCTTTTATGGAAACCCTGACGCTACATTTTCAACCAACACCCCATGACACCACTCATATTCTACTGTGCTACAGACCACCGGGACCAAAGTCCAATCTTCTTTCACCCCTCACGGAATCCTTTGCAATGCACACCCTAAAATTCAAAAATTTCCTGGCACTCGGAGATTTCAACCTTTGGGCAAACAAGCCTAAAGACCCCATCGCGACTGCCTGCATCAATCAACTAGAAGAACTGGGTCTACAGCAACTGATAAAGACTCCCACGCATGGGTCAGGACACACCCTGGACCTCATTTTCAAACAGAACATCGACGTCAACATACTCGACAACATAACTCTGCCATGGATGGATCACCACGCCATCAAATTCAAAATCGCTACCAACATCACCAACGCAAAACGGAAACCTGTAACAACGCACTGGACCAGATCGCATAAAAAACTGTACTCCGAAGCCTTCAAAACCACTCTGTCCAAAAAAATATCTACAATAACCTTAAACCACTCTACGGAGGAAACACTCAACTCCCTGAACAAGGCATTACTGCAATCAGCAGACTCGGTAGCACCAAAACGCAGGGCTCTCATCAGGAAGAAAAATGCTGGATGGTTTAATAGCTCCCTCTCTGTACTAAAGCAAGAACGCAGAAGAGCGGAAAGAACATGGAGAAGAAATCCCACCGAGGAAAACCTATTTAACTACAAAGGTCTGACAGAGAATTATCGGAAAGCAATCTTCAAAGCCAAAAAGGACCACTTCTCATATACAATCTCAACGGCCGCAAACCAACCACGGGAACTGTTTAAACTGGTTAATTAATCAATGAATCCGGTGTGCCTAGAACCCCCAGAAAGCGAATCCCAGGATTACTGTGACAAACTGTCGGATTTTTTCATCGATAAAGTCAAAACCATCAGGGAAACAATTTGTCAGAAGAAAACATCCAACCTCAGCCAGCAAAAACATAAAGAGGATGTCCGCACCAACATACCGCAACCGCCAAAATTTTCACTATCCCCAATTACCGTAGACACCGCAAAAAACATCATTAATAAACTGCGTGACAGTACCTCACCTATTGGCATCATCCCCACAAAACTACTGAAAGAATGCTCCGACATCGTGGCTCCAACAATAACGCACCTCATAAACCGATCATTCCACGAGGGGATTGTTCCCAGCATCCTCAAACAAGGCATTGTCAAACCTCTACTCAAGAAACCAAACCTGGACCCTCAGGATCCAAACAACCGTAGGCCGATTACAAGCCTCAACACCATTTCTAAGATCATGGAGAAAGCTGTAGTACATCAGCTACAACTTCACCTGGATACTCACAAACTCCTGGACCCGCTGCAATCAGGCTTCCGCCCGGGTCATGGAACAGAAACAGCTCTCCTCAAGATTTGGGATGACGCCCTCGAAGCAGCAGATGACGGAGAGCCGTGTCTCCTCGTACTGCTAGACCTAAGTGCAGCGTTTGATACAGTAGATCACAATACTCTACTCGTCCGCCTCACAGAAGTAGCCAGAGTCCAAGACATAGATCTCCACTGGTTCATGTCCTTCCTAGGAAATCGGTCACAGACAGTGAAACTAGGAAAATTCCTCTCCGAAACTCGGGCAGTCACCTGCGGAGTCCCTCAAGGCTCTCCATTGTCACCCGTTCTCTTCAACATTTACATTCGCCCACTCCTTCAAATCATCAGATGCTCAGATCTCTGCTTCCACTCTTACGCTGACGAAACACAACTTTATTTCCGGATCAATGGAAAAAAAGATCACCAACAACAACTTGAAAACTGCCTCAAATCAATAGAGGACTGGATGACCACCAACTCCCTCCAGCTGAACCAATCAAAGACAGAGCTTCTTATCTTACACCCAAATCATAAGCCCGCAACCAAAACATCCTGGTCTCCACCAACCGTCTTTGGGAAGACTATCTCCCCAAAGACCAAAGCGAAGAGTCTCTGGGTTATTTTAGACGCACAAATGTCAATGGATGCGCAAATAGGATCTGTAGTCAGTCGATCTCACCATCTACTGCGCATGCTTCGCAGACTCATCCCTTTTATCCCAAAGAATGACAAAGCAGTGGTAGTTGGAACAATCATTAATTCAGGACTGGACTACGCAAACTCGCTTTACATAGGATTACCACAATATCAACTTGCGCGATTACAACTGATCCAAAACACGGCGGCAAGGCTGATAACAGGAAAAAAACCCTGGGAATCCATTTCTCCTTCACTGAGGAGCTTACATTGGCTAACCGTAAAAAATCGGATCACGTTCAAGACCCTTTGCCTCACCCACAAATGCGTGCATAGAGAAGCTCCGCAATACCTAATGGAGAAAATAAATCATTACACACCAAACCACAGTCTTCGATCAGCCAACAAAAACCTCCTCCTCGTGCCCAAAGCCCGGTATAAATCCAAGGGTGATCGGAGATTCGCTGTCCAAGGGCCTCTGCTATGGAATGCTCTACCAATCAACATCCGCCTGGAAGAAAATCACCTGGCTTTTAGGAAAAAACTCAAGACCTTCCTCTTTTAGCAGATGATCAAAGCTCGCCACAGCGCCTAGAGGCGATTCAGTTCGCATTGTGCGCTATATAAGTATTTCATTCATTCATTCATTCATTTCATTCATTCACAGTGGGGGGGAGAGAATTTTAAGGTTGCTGCCTTTGTGGACGACATCTTGTTGTCCCTAAAATCGCCTCGCATCTCATTGCCCAATTTACTGAAAGATCTTGAGCTCTTTGGTAGTTTGGCCAACCTCAAGATCAATTACTCAAAATCCCAGGCTCTGAATGTATCTCTTCCTACTCGGGAGGTGCTTCGTTGTCAAGAGGCTTTCCCTTTCCAATGGGAGAAGGAGGCGATCACATACTTGGGAATCAGAATCACCGCCTGCCTGTCAGACCTCTATATGTCTAACTTTCACATAGTCCTCTCCAGAATTCCAACTCATTTCAAGGAGTGGATGGGCTTGAACGTGTCCTGGTTTGGTCGTTCTGCACGGATTAAAATGATCATTCTTCCGAGACTACTTTACCTTATGCAAACCATCCCCATTCACCTCACCCCAGCTTTCTTCTCTACCTATCACAAAGCCTGCTCTGCTTTTATCTGGAAAAATTCCCCACCTCGCATAAAGTACTCTCATCTTACGCTTCTGAAAAAGGAGGGAGGCATAGGCCTGCCAGACCTATATAAATATTACCTGGCGTGTCATCTCTCTAGGATAGTGGACTGGAACGTACACACCACCAGAAAGACCTGGGCGCCGCTGGAAAAAATCTCCTGTTCCTTTACACTTACTGCCCTGGTTATAGCGCAAACACTGGCCACAGGCGACCGTCGCACATCCTCTAATCTATCCTTCCCTTTTGGCCTTTCGTGGAGCGATGGCGTCCGGGTTGTCTACTTCAGTGCCAAGCCCCTTAACTTCGCTAAGAGAGAACTCGGCCTTTCCCCCCGGTGGACTGTCGCACCTTTTTGCTCCACGAGTGGCCACACGAGGATGTCCTAGCTATCCACGTTTTCTCGAAAGGAACCCCTCTCACCTTCGAGAACCTGGTAAGTATCTCTAAAACTGTGTCTTTCTCCTTTTGGTCATATAGGCAAATTCGTAATTTTTTCTCGACCCATTCACACAGTCCTGTTGGACCAGACAACTCACTCCCTTCAAATCTCTTAGTCACGAAAAAACAGTGCAAAGGTGCCTAATATCTACTCTATATCCCCTTCTCTCATCCTCGTCGACCCTCCCCCCAGCTTCCTCACAGATGGCATGGGACAGAGATTTTCAAACGCCCCTCACCACGGAAATGTGGGAAACCATCTATGAATATGCTTACAAGTGCTCCTTAAATGTAGCCACCCAGGAAAATAGTTACAAAATTGCCACAAGATGGTACCCCTTTAGGCTCCATAAATTTTCCCCCTCCATCCCCAACACCTGCTGGAGGTGCAGCAGACAAGAAGGAACTATGCTTCACGTTTGGTGGGCCTGCAAGCACCTTCAACCCTTTTGGAGAGAGGTTAGCGAAATTATCCCGCATGTCACCACATACACCTCGGACTACACCCTCGCACAATTTCTCCTGCATCACACGTCTTTTTCAAAGAAAAAGTACTAAAAGTCATTGGCTATGCATATGGTGAATGCTGCCAGACTATGCATCCCCATCCATTGGCGTTCCACCCACACTCCAACGATTGGTGAATGGTTTAGGAGAATATCCAAAATAAAAGAAATGGAGGAAATGATCCACATTTCACAGGAAAAAAAACACACAAATTCGTAGCTACCTGGTCTTGCTGGATCCACTTCACGACCTCCGAACGCTTTCATCAATATGCATCGTAATTGAGGACGCATGAATTTTGCTCCTATCTGTGGGTTCTTACCAGCCAGGGGGACGGGGTGGGGCATGGCCCCTCCGAGGGGTGTCCGCGGCAAGTTTGCATCCTAATTGAAGGCTGATCATCCCTCCCGCACCGTACTAAAGCCCTGCCTACAAGACCTCACGGATACCCAACTTCCAATGTCTCTACTGCTTCCAACCATACTAACCACCTCCCCTCCCCAGTTGGATCTTCCACTGAGAGGGGGGGGGGGGGGGGGGGAGGAAGGGAAGATGGACAATGAACCTCCACCCCACTTCGACCACAATGCTTATTTGGATGTGTTGTACGATATTTTATTGTTACACTCTATTCATGCTTATGTCCTGTGTGATATCTGTCTTTGCTTGTATCCCTTGCCGGTTAACTGCCTTACGGTGTAATTTGATGTGAATCGCTACTACTTACCTTTGTGCTAAATAAAAATATTTTTGTGGAAAAAAAAATGGTAGACTAATAGTCTGGCTAGCTAAGGGACAATTTTCTGTTACGCATATTGGTGGAATTAAGGGATCAAGCGGGGAATTACTATCACCCGACAGTATTAACTATAGATTCTTGCAGTATTACCAAGAGCTATACTCCTCTAGGTTTACCTATAGTGAGACTTACCTAAATGTTTATCTTGACCATATTCATTTCCCCACCATGACTCTGAGGCGAGGGATAAATTAGACCGAGATCTCTCTATGGAAGAGGTACAAGAGACACTAGGACATTTACAATCGGGTAAGGCCCCTGGAATTGATGGGATCCCAAAATAATTCACTCTATCAGGAGCTGTTGGCACTTAGGTTCACTTCTCTCCTTGCTCAGTTTACCTCCCTGGGTTTTCTACTGGAGTCTGTGTCAGAGGCCCTTATTATGATAGTGCCCAAACAAGGCAAAGAGCCTGAAGATTGTGCCTCCTATAGGCCTATCTTCTTAATTAATCCTAAATGCCAAAAAAATTGCAAAAATTCTGGCTCTTCGTCTATCAAGTGTGATGGATTATCTTATTCATGTTGATCAGATGGATTTCATGCCTAGGAAGGGCACAGACATTTATATTTGCCATCTCTTCCTCAATTGACTGCGGAACACGTCAACGGTGGCACAGAACATAGCTTCTTTGGATGCTAAAGAAGCTTTCGACTGTTGAGCGGATGTTCCTTTGTAAGGTACTGTGTAATTTTGGTTTTGGGTTTAGGTTGCTGCAGTGGTTGGGTATGTTCTATTGTGCACCCCATGCTAGGACTGGGACCAATGAGAGGCTATATAACTTTCTTTTCATTAAGGGGAACTTGACGGGGCTGCCCACTTTCCACAGCTTTAGTACAGAGTTCCCGGTTCATTGAGGGGATGCAGGTAAGCTCTCTGGAGGAGAAAATCTCGCTCTATCCTGATGACATATTTTTTGTATTTACATGAAAAAAAATCCTTCTTGCAGGCTGCACTCGATGAATTTGAATACCCCCAGGCTAGGGAATCTGCAGCCCCTTCTCCATTACTGTGGACTGACAAATTCAAATATCTGGGCATTCGAGTCACCTTGAAGCTTTCATAGGCTAAATCTTAACCCTATATTTCTACTTTTGAGGGAGTGATGCTTCACTTGCGCTAACTTTCAACTAAACTAAAAACATTAAGTGTTAAAATATAGCACAAATATTGCATGAACCACAATAATGGAACAATATGTGCAACTGGTGACCTCTTGTGGAAACAATAAGTTTAACACACATTGAAAAAAAAAAAAAAAAAAAAAAAAAATAATATATATATATATATAGAAAGGCCAGTATGGTGGCCTGGAATTATGGGAGGAGCCCGGTGGGGTATATAACTAGCCCGTTCGCCTGCCTTCCTCGTCGGTTCCGGTGCGCGATATCTGATACGTCAGAAATCAAGGACCGACTGTTTGAGACCAAACGTAGCGAGTTGTGTTCGTGAGTCCCCGTGTTTGTCTTGATCGTGTCCGTGTTGTCAGTCGTCTTGTCGTTGGCGTTCGTGTGTTTTCCGTCCGAGTGTCGCAATACTCAAAAGAAATTGCCGTTGTCGTACAACGCGTCTGGGCCGGCTGTCGCAGGTAGGGCTTCGGCACCCATTTTCTCATTTCATGTGTTACAATGTCACTTAAACACGATATCCTGAACTCACGAACCTCTCACCTTTCATTTCACGAACGTTTTAAACCGTGTCACTCGTACTCGTTACCTCATGTCACTACTCCGTTTTCTTGCGAAGGAAAGTTGTTATTTCCTTTCGAGAAGCGTCGGTCGTGCCACATCGGGCACTTCATTTCGTAGGCACGTCAGGTCGAGCCGAACGACTCCCCAATCATTACTTAAATATTCGAATCGGTTGAATCACTTCGATACCGCAGCCGACTGCTCGTTACGTTAATTCTAGCAGTCCGGATCATTTCGAATGTCGTGTCCTTTCAAACGGTAAACCGGTCCGACCGTTCCAAATACGATTCATTTCATATATTTGAGTCATTTCGATCATTTCATTCCGTTCGAATTATTTCGATCATTTCATGTCACTTCGCATCATTTCAATCTTTTTGATATCAGATCGATTCATTTCATTTCTGTCACTCACCGCGCTCCGGTGCGAATCCTGTCGCATCCCCGATGCACCGATTCGCTTCGGAGTGCCCTAGTTATTCGGCCTCATTTCTGTACATGCTCCAGAGACTGAGTCACTCGCAGGTTCAGGCACAATCCCTGATTCTAGTCTTTGTCATGGCATACCATTTCTGTCACTTATTACGCTCCGATTCGAATCCCGTCGCATGCATTAATGCACTGATTCGTTCCGGTGTGCCCAGCTGTTACGCCTCATTTCAGTACATGCTCCAGAGAAGGATTCTTTGTTGTAACCATCTGTCCAGTCGTTGATTCTTGTCTCTGTCATGGCATATCATTTTCTGTCACTTATCACGCTCCGATTCGAATCCTGTTGTATTTATTGATGCACCGATTTGTTCCGGTGTGCCCAGCTGTCACGCCTCATTTCAGTACATGCTCCAAAGACAGGATTCGTTTGTTTCATTCATGGGCACATCCTCTGATTCTTGTCTTTGTCATGGGTATCATTTCATCTCACCTATCACGCTCCGGTACGAATAGTCACATCCGTGCACCAAATTCGTCTCGGCGTGCCCTAGGACAGGCCTCATTTTCAGTACATGCTCCAGAATCCGTTTCGTGCTCGGTCGCAAGATGGTGGCATGGCGATCCGGACATCTGTCATGGCGGACTCACTCATTTCACTGTCATATCGCTTCCCGGTTCAAGTCCAGTTGATTTTTCAAACTTTGGATTCCTACCGGGGGCCTGGCTCATCGACCACAATTCACTATAAATTGCTTCAAAGTTTCATACTTGCCAAAAAAAAAAAAATCTCACCTCCATGAAATCACTATTTTGGCTAGCATTTCTGTTCAGGTATAGAACTCTCAAACTTCACCTTCATCTCCTCAGGTCAGTCGAGTTTTCAGTAGGTCCACCCTGCACCTGGTGGGACGGTGCCTCCTTAGGTAAAAAAAAAAAAAAAAAAAAAAACGTCTTCTGGGAGGAAACGCTCATGAGCGGAAGCATCCTTCTTGTTAAGCATATATGCTTTTTCAGGATCTCCAACGTGTCTTGTAATCCATGTCACCCTCATATAGGTTCCGCGTAGGAGAAAACCCGAACCCAAGGACTAATAGGCTCGCCAGGCCTGGATTACGCCACCATGTCTCGGGCTGGCAGCGAGGACCTCACTGCCCCATTGTCTCCGTCTCTAGTCTCAGAGAGTGGCAGCCAACAGTCCCTCAGAGCATGGACCATTCCTAGGATGACAGCTGAGCTTAGGCGCAGAGGCGTACCCTTTCCGGCAACAGCCAGGAAGGCCGAGCTTTTCAGGCTCCTCTTTCCTCCCCCAGCTGCGGCTGAGGCTAGTACCCAGCAGGCCTCACTGGGCTCTATCGCCTCTTCTATTTCGCAGCTCCATACCTTGGTGTCTTCCCTGACGACCTCAATGTCAGAGGTCCAGAATCGGGTGGCCCTCCTCGAGACCCGCCCGCCCGTGTCTCCTCCAGTACCAGCATCCCAGGCAGTGACTAACACTCTCGCAGGTACCACCGAGTGTACATCAGTGGTGTACCCCTCTCATCTGGTATCAGCTAGCATCAGGAAGGACATCTTAGAGGGCAAGGACGTCAATCTGGCTTCGCTTCTCATCTCCATTCATGAACTGGCAGAAAACAAGGCTTATACATGGGGGGACGTGTCGGTGGTCCTCAAGACCAAAGACCCCAGGCTGGACAGGAAGCTTTCTGTCACCGAATTTACACTGGCCTTCGGCATGATGAGGGACATCATCTGCTCAGTCTCCCCTGGCAGGAGGGAGGAGCTGGATCGCTACCTCCATGTGGTAGTAGATCTAGGTTATAAATACGGCGGGTTTTCATTTTACGACTACCACCGCTCCTTTTCCGCCAAAGCGGCCGCCAGGCTCGTCCAGTTCCAGACGCCTACTGATTGGAGCGTCATGGATACAGAACTATTCTGCCGTCATTTTGCGGGGCTACGGTCTCCTCTTTGTGCGATTTGCCAATCGGCTACTCACACCGCGACTTGTTGCGCTAGCTCAGTGGCAGCCCCGCCCTCAGACGGTCCTTCTACCTCAGGTACCGCTCAGGGCTCACAGGCGCCGGCACGCCTGCCGCAGACCATGGGGGGCGCAGCGATCTGCAACAATTATAATAGCGGGTCATGCAATTTCAGTCAGTGCAGGCTGCTCCACGTATGCACACAGTGTCATAGGGCTCATCCCAGGATCATGTGTGAGGTCAAACCGGTTAAGAAATTTTGACTAAGCCGGGTCAACGTCTCGTGGCTCAGCATCTACCTCACCGATCATCCTACCCCCTCACTATCCGTCTACCTTGTTCAGGGCTTCACTCAAGGCTTTCACACTGGACTTATTTCTCTCCCTCACCTCACGCACGAATGCCAGAACCTGCGGTCAGCAGCTATGGACGAACGAGCCGTTGACCAACTACTACAGTCAGAGTTAGACCGAGACTTCATCATAGGCGCTTTCACACAGCCCCCATTCAACACCTGGAGAGTCAGCCCTATTGGGCTTGTCAAGGGCAAGTTCTCTAATAAACTCAGATTGGTGTACGATTTGTCAGCGCCTCATTCCTCTTCTGTCCCCAGTCTTAATTCCCTTATCCCCTCAGAGGAGTTCTCCCTCAAGTATACATCTGTAGACACGGCCATCCAGGCCATTCTCAAAACAGGCACAGGAACCTGGCTCTCCAAGGCCGACATCTCGGACGCCTTCAAGCTCCTTCCCATCCACCCATCTCTCTGGTGCTGGCATGGCATCAAGTGGAAGGAGCGGTACTATTTTGCCACCAAACTTACGTTCGGGTCCAAGAGCAGCCCCTGGCTCTTCGATACTTTCGCTCAGACTCTCACGTGGATCCTGCTGCACGTAGCCCAGTGTCGGGGAGTCATACACTATCTGGATGACTTCCTGCTGATCGAGCCACCCGGCTCACCTCCAGGAGATCTGCATAAGTTGAGGGCGGTCTTCAGTAACCTCAACGTCCCCATTGCCGAGCACAAGGTGGACGGTCTGACGCAGACCATCACCTTTCTCGGGGTCAGCCTAGACACCAACACTATGCAGGCCAGCCTCCCCCTGGATAAACTGGCCCGCATCAGGACGGTCCTGAGGGACTTCACCCGTGCCAGAACTTGCACCAAAAGACAGCTACAGTCCCTACTCGGCATGCTGAATTTCGCCATGCGCATCATCCCTCAGGGTCGCGCATTCGTGTCACGCCTATTAGTCTTACTGTCCCTCTCACAGGACCCGGAGCAAGTCCTCAGCCTGGATCCCGCGGCGATAGCAGACCTTGCTATGTGGGAGGAGTTCCTATCCTCTTGGAATGGCGTGTCCCTGTTCATTCCCTCTGTGTCTTCCCTTTCACCCCAGGTGGTGACCGACGCAGCGGCCTCCACAGGCTTTGCGGCTATTTTTGGCCATCTGTGGCTCGCAGCTCCCTGGCCTCCCCAGATACTGGCTATTCCTGGCTTCGCCGAGACGTCCTCCCTCTTAGAGTTGTACCCTATCGTAGCGGCAGCTCACACATGGGGCCGCAGTTGGTCGGGGCAAACGGTGACCTTTTCTACAGATAATTTAGCCACTGCGGAGATCATTAATAAAGGCAGATCCAACTCTCTAGCAATTATGTCCTTCCTTCGTCGACTGGTCCAGCTTTCTTTATCATTTCAGTTCAATATCCATTGTTCCTTCATCCCCGGTAAATTCAATCAGGCAGCGGACGCCCTCTCCCGCTTTAACTTTGTCTCTTTTTTTGATCAGGTACCCGGAGCTGGACCAACATCAGCAGCTATCCCGGACTGGTCTCAGCTGACCCTGGATTAGCACCACACCTCCTAGCGGCGACCCAACTCATCGAGCACTCCCTCTCACGCAATACCCTCAAGGCCTATCAATCGGCCTGGAGGGCCTTTAACCGCTTCATGACGTGTCACAGCACAGAGACGTCCCGTGTCAAGCAAGTCCTAGGCTTCATTTCCCACTGCCAGTCGGAGTTGGCGTTGTTCTTTAATACAATCCGGCTATATCTGGCCGGTGTACAACATTTCTCGTCCCTCCAGGACCCTACCGAACCTTCCTTATTTTCTTATCACGCCGTACGGGCTCTTATGCGCGGCATCCAGAAGCGCCAGCCAGTGGCCCGCACCAAACGGCTGCCTATTACAGGAGACGTTTTTAGAGATATGTCAGATATTATGGCCACTCCACCTTTTGGTCTCTGCATAAGTATCGTCTTGCAAGCAGCCATACACCTGGCCTTCTATGGCTTCTTACGGCCAGGCGAGTTTACTTGTAATGGCCCCTCAGCACGCATGCTGTGCAAGCACCACCTGGTCCGATACGAAGATCATTAGATTCTACACTTAGCAGTCTCCAAGACGCAGCAGCTTGGCTCGGGTACTGACATACATTTCTATAAGACCAACAACCGCTGGTGCCCGGTCGCCATTCTCACCCGCTTGTTAAACCTTCTGGCCGGTCAACCAGGGTCTGGCCCGCTTCTGCCATTTCACACTAAACCACTGAACGCTGCCCAGTTTATGGAACATGTCAGGATACTTCTGGGCATCCTTCACCTCAATCCTACTCACTACTCCGGACATTCTTTCCGTATCGGAGCAGCTTCAACCGCCTCCCGCCAAGGGGTCCCGGACCATGTTATCAAGAAGTTGGGCAGATGGAAGTCCACCTGTTTCGCCCGTTACATACCCAACCCGCAAGTGGAGATGGCCCAGGCCTTTGTTAAACTCACCCAGTCTCAAACTTGAAACAATAAAATACAACCCCTACCTGAATGTTTTTGCCCCCTTATTTTGGTATACCGTACGTTAGACCAGGGCACACTTTCAGGTCCATTTCTGGGAAGGGAGTTTATGTTAACCTTGTTTGTCATCCTTATACGTATCGGTCAGAGGGCTCTAGCCCATAAATAGAAAGGCCAGTATGGTGGCCTGGAATTATGGGAGGAGCCCGGTGGGGTATATAACTAGCCCGTTCGCCTGCCTTCCTCGTCGGTTCCGGTGCGCGATACCCACCCACCCATCCCCTTTTTAGGGCATTTCTCAGGCATTATACTCCTCATGAGAGTACTCATTTCACTCCATTTCATATTCATCTCATTTATACCCATTTCTCTATCTAGGGTATGCCCCCTTATATTGGTATACCGTACGTTAGACCAGGGCACACTTTCAGGTCCATTTCTGGGAAGGGAGTTTATGTTAACCTTGTTTGTCATCCTTATACGTATCGGTCAGAGGGCTCTAGACCATAAATATATATAAAGGCCAGTATGGTGGCCTGGAATTATGGGAGGAGCCCGGTGGGGTATATAACCAGCCCGTTCGCCTATCTTCCTCGTCGGTTCCGGTGCGCGATATCTGTTACGTCAGAGATCAAGGGCCGACTGTTCGAGACCAAACGTAGTGAGTTGTGTTCGTGAGTCCCCGTGTTTGTGCAGATCGTGTCCGTGTTGTCAGTCGTCTTGTCTACGTAAACGTTCGTGTGTTTTCCCCGTCCGAGTGTCGCAATACTCAAAGAAATTGCCGTTGTCGTACAACGCATCTGGGCCGGCTGTCGCAGGTAGGGCTTCGGCACCCATTTTTCATTTCATGTGTTACTATGTCACTTAAGCACGATATCCTGAACTCACGAACCTCTCACTTTTCATTTCACAAACGTTTTAAACCATGTCACCCGTACTCGTTACCTCATGTCACTACTCCTTTTCTTTTCGAAGAGAAGTCGTTATTACCTATTCGGGACATGTCGGTCGTGCCACATCAGGCACTTCATTTCGTAGGCATTTCATTTCTAGCTGAACGACTCCACAATCATTTCTTAATATTCGAATCGATCAAATCATTTCGAAATCACATCCGGCTGCTCGTTACATCAAGTCAAGCAGTCCGGACCATTTCAAAAATTTCATTTCGAATCGTTTCAAACCGTTACGAGTCATTTCAAACTGGTCGGACCATTCCAAAATCATTTCGAATCATTTCATATAAATGAGTCATGTCAGTCATTTTATATCGTTCGAATCATTTCAATCATTTCATGTCATTTCGAATCATTTCAATCTCTTTTATGTCAAATCGAATCATTTCAAGTCATTTCATGTCATTTCGAATCATTCGCTCATTTCTGTCACTTACCGCGCTCCGGTTCGAATCCTGTCGCTTCCCCGATGCACCGATTCGCTTCGAAGTGCCCCAGGTTTCGGCCTCATTTCTGTACATGCTCCAGAGACTGAGTCACTCGCAGGTTCAGGCACAGGCCCTGATTCTAGTCTTTGTCATGGCATATCATTTCTGTCACTTATTACGCTCCGATTCGAATCCTGTTGCATTCATTGATGCACCGATTCGTTCCGGTGTGCCCAGCTGTTACGCCTCATTTCAGTACATGCTCCAGAGACGGATTCTTTGTTATAACCATCAGTCCAGTCGTTGATTCTTGTCTCTGTCATGGCATATCATTTCTGTCACTTATCACGCTCCGATTCGAATCCTGTTGCATTTATTGATGCACCGATTTGTTCCGGTGTGCCCAGCTGTCACGCCTCATTTCAGTACATGCTCCAAAGACAGGATTTGTTTGTTTCATTCATGGGCCCATCCTCTGATTCTTGTCTTTGTCATGGGTATCATTTCATCTCACCTATCACGCTCCGGTATGAATAGTCACACCCGTGTACCAAATTCGTCTCGGCGTGCCCTAGGACAGGCCTCATTTCAGTACATGCTCCAGAATCCGTTTCGTGCTCGGTCGCAAGATTGTGGCATGGCGATCCGGACCTCTGTCATGGCAGATTCACTCATTTCACTGTCACGTACCGCTTCCCGGTTTGAGTCCAGTTGGTTCTTCAATGTTTTGATTCCTACCGGGGGCCTTGCTCTTCGGCCTCATTTCACTAAAAGTTGCCTCAAAATTCAATACATGCTCCAGAGTTCGGTTTGCTGTCAGTTGCATCGGCGACGCGACCAAATCACATCTCTGTCATGGTAGGCATTTCATTCAAAAAAGCAACATTTCATTTGTTTGTTTGTCTCATTTCGTTTGTTTCATTTCATTTCATTTCTAAATCTCACCTCCATGAAGTCACTATTTAGCTAGCCATCTCTGTTCAGGTGTTGAACTCTCAAACAAACGTCACCTTCATCTCCTCAGGTCACTCGAGTTTTCAGTAGGTCCACCCTGCACCTGGTCGGACGGTGCCTCCTTAGGTAAGGAAAAAAAAAACGTCATCTGGGAAGGAAACGCTCATGAGCGGAAGCATCCTTCTTGTTAAGCATGTATTTATTCAGGAGTCTCCAACGAGTCTTGTAATCCATGTCACCCTCATATAGGTTCCGCGTAGGAGAAAACCCGAACCCGAGGACTAGTAGGCTCGCCCGGCCTGGATTACGCCACCATGTCCCGGGCCGGCAGTGAGGACCTCACAGCCCCATTATCTCCGTCTCTAGTCTCAGAGAGTGGCAGCCAACGGTCCCCCAGAGCATGGACCATTCCTAGGCTGACAGCTGAGCTGAGGCGCAGAGGTGTACCCTTTCCGGCAACAGCCAGAAAGACAGAGCTTTTCAGGCTCCTCTTTCCTCCCCCAGCTGTGGCAGAAGCTAGTACCTAGCAGGCCTCCCTGGGCTCTATCGCCTCTTCAATTTCGCAGCTACATACCCTGGTATCTTCCCTGGCGACCTCAATGTCAGAGGTCCAGAATCGGGTGGCCATCCTCGAGACCAGCCCGCTGTTTCTCTTCCAGTACCAGCATCCCAGGCATTGACTAGCCCTCTCGCAGGTATCACCGGGTGTACATCAGTTGTGTACCCTTCTCATCTGGTATCAGCTAGCATCAGGAAGGACATCCTAGAGGGCAAGGACGTCAATCTGGCTTCTCTTCTCATCTCCATTCACGAGCTTGCGGAGAACAAGGCTTATACGTGGGGGGACGTGTCAGTGATCCTCAAAACCAAAGACCCCAGGCTGGACAGAAAGCTTTCGGTCACCGAGTTTACGTTGGCCTTCGGCACGATGAGGGATATCATCTGCTCAGCCTCCCCCGGCAGGAGGGAGGAGCTGGATCGCTACCTCCATGTAGTAGTAGACCTAGGTTATAAATACGGCGGTTTTTCATTTTACGACTACCACCGCTCCTCCACTGCTAAGGCGGCCGCCAGGCTCTTCCAATTCCAGACGCCTACTGACTGGAGCGTCATGGATACCGAGCTATTTTGCCGCCACTTCGCGGGGCCTACGGTCTCCCCTCTGTGTGATTTGCCAGTCGGCTACTCATACCACGACCTGGTGCGCTAGCTCAGTGACAGCCCCGCCCTCAGACAGTCCTTCTGCCTCAGGTACTGCTCAGGGCCCACAGGCGCCGGCACGCCTGCCGCAGACAGATAAATTTGGGCGCCCGGTCAAGACCATGGGAGGGGCAGCAATCTGCAACAATTACAATAGCGGGTCATGCAATTTTAGTCAGTGCAGGCTGCTCCACGTATGCATGCAGTGTCATAGGGCTCATCCCAGGCTTATGTGCGAGGTCAAACAGATTAAGAAATCTTGACTAAGCCGGGTCAACGTCTCGTGGCTCAGCATCTACCTTACCACTCATCCTACTCCCTCACTATCAGTCTACCTTGTTCAGGGCTTCACTCGAGGCTTTCACACTGGACTTCTCTCTCCCTCACCTCACGCACGAATGCCGGAACCTGCGGTCAGCAGCTATGGATGAACGAGCCATTGACCAACTACTACAGTCAGAGTTAGACCAGGACTTTATCATAGGCCCTTTCACACAGCCCCCATTCAACACCTGGAGAGTCAGCCCTATTGGGCTTGTCAAGGGCAAGTTCTCAAATAAACTCAGATTGGTGTACGATTTGTCAGCGCCTCATTCCTCTTCTGTCCCCAGTCTTAATTCCCTTATCCCCTCCGAGGAGTTCTCCCTTAAATATGCATCCTTAGACACGACCATCCAGGCCATTCTCAAAACAGGCACGGGCACCTGGCTCTCCAAGGCCAACATCTCGGATGCCTTCAAGCTCCTTCCCATCCATCCATCTCTCTGGTTCTGGCATGGCATCAAGTGGAGGGAGCTGTACTATTTTGCCACCAAACTGACATTTGGGTCCAAAAGCAGCCCCTGGCTCTTTGACACTTTCGCACAGTCACTCACGTGGATCTTGCTGCACGTAGCCCAGTGTCGGGGAGTCATACACTATCTGGATGACTTCCTGCTGATCGAGCCACCCGGCTCACCGCCAGGAGATCTAGATAAGTTAAGGGTGGTCTTCAGTAACCTCAACGTCCCCATTGCCGAGCACAAGGTGGATGGTCCAACGCAGGCCATCACCTTTCTCGGGGTTAGCCTAGACACCAAATCCATGCATTGAAATCTTTGTCAAACAGGTGCTGAATGACATTTCTAAACTCCGTCGTAAGCACACCTATCCCGCCAATCTAAGCAGTGATGAATACAGAGCTATTCAATCATTGGGGAACAATGTAAATATCACCATCAAACCTTCGGATAAGGGGGGAAACGTGGTGTTGATGGACAATTCCGATTATCTCAACATGTGCCAGGCCATACTGGACAATACGGATTGGTATAAGGTGATCCCCACCAGGGCAATACTTACTTACCATCAACAATTTTATCAATTGATTGATGGTGCATTGCAGATGGGTAGTATCACCAGAGACCAATACTCTTTCATCAACACCAAGTTTCCCATAGAAGCAACCTTTTACTGCCTTCCTAAAATTCACAAGAATCCATCTCGTCCACCCGGGAGACCCATAATTTCTGGTAGGGGGGGGTTAACTGAGAACCTTAGCAAGTTAATCGATTCTTTCTTGCAACCCCTTGTGATGGAGATGCCGTCATTCGTGAAGGATACCATACATCTTTTGCAGATCATTGACAATATGATATTACCGACCAATGCTTGGTTAGTAGCAATTGATGTAGAAGCCCTCTATAGCTCAATACCCCACACTAAAGGGATTGAAGCTATCCACAACATCTTACAACATAGGGAATTATATGACCAGACCCTGAGTGATTTCATCACACAGGGTTTGGAGTATATCCTGCATCATAATTATTTTGTATTTAACAACTCCCACTACCTCCAGGTGCAGGGCGTGGCCATGGGCACTTGTTGTGCCCCGGCCTACGCCAACCTGTACCTGGGGGAGTGGGAGAAATCCCTCCTGTCTGGCGAGAGGTTCGCCGATTTTACGCGCCATATTTGTTTATGGCGGCGATACATCGACGATATTCTCGTCATATGGGAGGGCACGGAGGATCAGCTACTCGAATTTATGACCCTAATCAATGTAAATGAATACAATTTAAAATTCACAATGTCATATAGTCCTCATTTGATCACCTTTCTGGACATAAAAATTGGGCGCTCTCCTACTAATTCAATTTTCACTACTCTGTATCGTAAGGATACTGCCGGGAACACTATACTTCATGCAGACAGCTTCCATCCAATAAATCTTAAGAAGTCCATACCTTATGGCCAGTACCTGCGGTTGCGCAGGAACTGTTCGGATGATGCCCTTTTTAGGGCCGAAGCTGCCCAATTACAGACAAGACTTTTAGCCCGTGGCTATAGTCGGGTATGTCTGCGTAAGGCGTATAATCGAGCACTGGCCCAATCCCGTAACAATCTTTTACACCCTGGGGCAGCGAAGAGCGACCCTGTTAGGCATTTTGCCAGGATCGTTCTTCGTTATTCCAGGCAACATGCCTCGATTCGTCATATTATCCAAAAACATTGGTCTATTCTGAAAGATGACCACAAAATTGGCAAACTAGTGTCGAAACAGCCTTTAATTACCCACAAACGCGCTACTTCGTTCCGCGACAAACTAGTGCAAAGTGAATATAGAGATGAAGCAAGACGAGCAGTGCACTGCTCAGTTTTGGGATCTTTTCCCTGTGGGCACTGCTCTACCTGCAAGTACATTAAACGGGATAAAATCTTTCAACTCCCAAATGGTCGAACATTTCGTCCATCCCACTTCGCCAATTGTCAAACACGTGGGGTTGTGTACCTCATGGAGTGCGAATGTGGGTCGTACTATGTAGGAAAAACTAAGTTGGAACTACATAAAAGGATGGCCAAACACATTTACCATATGGAGATTGGTAACTTTTATGTACCCCTTGGACGACATGTAGTAATTACACATGACTATAAGATGCCCGCTATTTCCTTTGTAGCTTTAGATCGTATACACATCCCTGTTCGAGGGGGAGATTGGAATAAGACCCTTCTCCAACTCGAACAGGGATGGATCTTTAAGCTCAATGCTACCGTTTCCCCAGGCCTGAATGAAGCCATATTGTTTGCTCCATTTCTAAAGGGTTTCACCTCTGGCAAAACACAGTGACACACTGCGGATTAGCCATGTGTTTTCCATGTCGTCCCTTCAATATACTTTTGTGTCTTTGGTTTTGACTTCCTTGCAGATCTATTCACCTCTTGTTTTTCGTACGTGGGTCTTGTGGGGCACGTATGTTGGCCGGTTGTGCTGCATGTATGCATGGCATGCTATGCATGCCGCATGCTCATGCACCCCATCTCCCTTTGGAATGGGTGCATTCCACCTGCTCCCGTTCACCTTTGTGGTTTTGATGGGCCGTATGTGCATGTGTGTGATGCATTGGTGCAGCATACAACTCCGTGCCCCGTGATCACTAGTCTGTCATATTTTTATACACCAACCAGTAGATCTCTCCTTCTGTGTGCCCAGTTTACCTGTAGATTACATGCTTATTATGAAATGTTCTTCATTTATGTTTACTTATTGTTATTCTTTACTTGTGACATGTTGTTATTAAAATATACCTTCTTTTGGATTTACTATCCCTTATGCTGTACTACGGAGGGTCCGGTTGCACTTTCCCATTTTTCTCCACTAGATGGTGCCATGTGAGGTTATCTCCCATCCTTATCTATGTCGATTGGATGGACCAATGGGGTAGGGCTTCACGACCAGAAGAGGGGAGTGGCAGTGGCGCGCGCTTGCCTCTCCCCATTAGGTCCCGGGGTACGAACGGGTGAGCGCTGCCCGTCCACCCGGGACGATAATCTCTGGTCGGCGGCATTCCGAACGGTATCGGACTGGTGGCCTCACTGCGCACGCGCGTTCCGCGCGTGCGACGCGACGCACCCACGTCACGCTGGTGCGACGCTATCGTGTACTCTCCCGTCTTATCAGGAGAGTCATTTCCGGAACGCCGAGGGGACCACATCCGGTCGTTTTTTAGGCGACCAAGAGTGGTCATGGGTTAACGGGTGGAGACTTCTGATTGACCTATCAACCCAACCTGGGCTACTTTCACGCAACTGGGTAAGTCCTTGGGTTCTTTTATCCTATGCTGTTCCACTCATTTTATTGCACTATATATAGTTCTGTCGGCAGGAGTATAAGACTATCTCTTGTCTATTTGCAGACTTAAGACCACTCTGGCCCCATGGAAACATATTAATGTGAAGGGCTGTATTGTAAAGGTCACCATTTCTAAGCCACTTTACCACTTATTATTTGAGTGTTTTCTTTTTGGCTCTGTTGTCCAATGTGGACCCATTGGAAATTGGCTATAGGTATATATACATTATTTTATTTTTGCACCACTGTGGTCACGCTGTGATATTCTGAAGCTGCTACACCACTTCACTTTCTTTCCCCATTCACCTTTTTCTTTAGCCATGTTCACTGTTTGTTCATTTTTGTAGTTTTGTTTGGCACTAGTTCGCAGTCACTTCACCTCCTTTTCCCTTTCTGTTTCTTTTCCCTCTTCATTTTTCATCCTTCCCCCCTTTCCCACCTTCGTTGCATATGGTGTCTTGGTCTGGCGTTGGTCTTTTCTTTGGGGATTTTCTTTGGGCATCTGCTCACACTCTAACCGAGTGAAATATTCCACTCTGAAATGGCAGGATTCACTTGACATATGTGTATCCTAGACGTGTGTATACTATTGACACTGCATGCGGGCATGTCCTATCTCTCTATACAGAGGTGATAGGTTTCCAAATAGGGCCCCTCTTTATATATACATATATATATATATATATATATATATATATATATATATATATATATATATATATATATACACATGTCTTATATCCTTTCTTTTCCTGTAGGTTGCCCTCTCTCCTAATCCCGCTTACCCATACCCATACCTTCCTCCATTATTATGTTTTGGAGGTGGTAATAGGGATGTGATCCCTTGCAAGCTTTTTTACCCTTTGGATCCATTTTCCTTGCTCTTCCCCCCTCTGTCCGGGTAGAGCCAGCCATTTTTTCCATCTACATAAGGTTGGCACATCTATGAAGATTATGGGAGAATGTACGGAATCCTGTCCGGTCTTTTAAAAAAGGATTTCCCTTGTGATCAACATAGGTATTTATTGTTACAATATGTATCGCTTGATTGTTAACTGTGTAATCTTACAATGTTTTGATATATACTCTGTCTACAACAGATTATTTTTAGTACAACACAGTGCATCATGTATTGTGATATATATTTATGCTTGTCTTTTTTTCTATTCTTTCATAAATAGATAGTAACCTTCTGAAGAAGACCCCTGGGAGGGTTGAAACGCGTAAAGGGTTTTTACTATCTACACGCATATATCTCTTACTGTATTGATACTATGTTTCAAGCATCACAATTCTATGTATATGTGTATTTCTGTTCATACATGTAATACCATACATTTTTACCTATTTAGTGGAGCTCAGTCTTTGACTACTGCGTGACCCATTTTATCCTCTTTTTTTTTTTTTATTATTAATAAATATTTACAATATTAGTTTACTTTTCTACATGTCAATGTTATTTATACTACACAGGTTAAACTTTGCTGGCAAAAAGCCCCGCTCCGGGGACACCATTTTCTTTTCTTTTTTTGTTTATAACATACCAGGGGTGATCAGCGCCCTCTGACCCCAATTTTGGGGGTGTTACCGTTCTTTCTGTCTAGCCTAGACACCAACACCATGCAGGCCAGCCTCCCCCCGGATAAACTGGCCCGCATCAGGACGGTCCTGAGGGACTTCACCCGCGCCAGAACTTGCACCAAAAGACAGCTACAATCCCTACTCGGCATGTTGAATTTCGCCATGCGCATCATCCCTCAGGGTCGCGCATTTGTGTCACGCCTATTGGTCTTACTGTCCCTCTCACAGGACCCGGAACAAGTCCTCAGCCTGGATCCCGCGGCGATAGCGGACCTTGCTATGTGGGAGGAATTCCTATCGTCTTGGAATGGCGTGTCCCTGTTCATTCCCTCCGTGTCTTCCCTTTCACCCCAGGTGGTGACCGACGCAGCGGCCTCCACAGGCTTTGCGGCAATTTTTGGCCACCTCTGGCTCGTAGCTCCCTGGCCTCCCCAGATACTGGCAATTCCTGGCTTCGCCGAGACGTCCTCCCTGTTTGAGTTATACCCCATCGTAGCTGCAGCACACACATGGGGCCGTAGTTGGTCGGGTCAAACTGTGACCTTTTCAACAGATAATTTAGCCACTGCGGAGATCATTAATAAAGGCAGGTCCAAGTCTCTAGCGATAATGTCCTTCCTACGTCGACTGGTCCAGCTCTCGTTATCATTTCAGTTCAACATCCATTGTTCCTTTATCCCCGGTAAATTCAATCAGGCAGCGGACGCCCTCTCCCGCTTTAACTTTGTCTCATTTTTCGATCAGGTGCCCGGAGCCGGACCAACATCAGCAGCCATTCCGGCCTGGTCTCAGCTGACCCTGGATTAACCCCACACCTCCTAGCGGCAACCCAACTCATCGATCACTCCCTCTCACGTAATACCCTCAAGGCCTATCAATCGGCCTGGAGGGCCTTTAACCGCTTTATGACATATCACAGCACAGAGACGTCCCGTGTCAAGCAAGTCCTGGCCTTCATTTCCTACTGCCACTCGGAGTTGGCGTTATCCTTTAATACGATCCGGCTATACCTGGCCGGTGTACAACATTTCACGTCCCTCCAGGACCCTACCGAACCTTCCTTATTTTCTTACCACGCCGTTCGGGCTATTATGCGCGGCGTCCAGAAGCGCCAGCCAATGGCCTGCACCAAACGGCTGCCTATCACAGGAGACGTTTTTAGAAACATGTCAGATATCCTGGCCACTTCACCTTTCGGTCTCCGCATTAGTGTCATCTTACAAGCAGCCATACATCTGGCCTTCTACGGCTTCTTACGGCCAGGCGAGTTCACTTGTAACAGCCCCACAGCATGCATGCTGTGCAAGCACCACCTGGTCCGATACGAAGACCATTTCATCTTACACTTGGCAGTCTCCAAGACGCAGCAGCTTGGCTCGGGTACGGACATACATTTCTATAAGACCAACAACCGCTGGTGCCCGGTCGCCACTCTCACCCGCTTGTTGACCCTTCTGGCCGATCAACCAGAAACTGGCCCGCTTCTGCCATTTCACACTAAACCTCTGAACGCTGCCCGGTTTATGGAACATGTCAGGATACTCCTGCGTATCCTTCACCTCAATCCTACTCACTACTCCGGACATTCCTTCCGTATCGGAGCAGTTTCAACAGCCTCCCGCCAAGGGGTCCCGGACCATGTTATCAAGAAGTTGGGCAGATGGAAGTCCACCTGTTTCGCCCGTTACATACCCAATCCACAAGTGGAGATGGCCCAGGCCTTTGTCAAGCTCACCCAGTAAAAAACTTGAAACAATAAAATACAACCCCTACCTGAATGTTTTTGCCCCCTTATTTTGGTATACCGTACGTTAGACCAGGGCACACTTTCAGGTCCATTTCAAGTAAGCGAGTTTATGTTAACCTTGTTTGTCATCCTTATCCGTATCGGTCAGAGGGCTCTGAACCATAAATATATATATATATTTATTCAATGTCCATATATCCAGTGATATCTTCTATAAACAAATGCTGTCCACACACAATCCAGCAGTAATAGATAACAAATGAGTGAATGACACCAAGGGGACCCTCCGCCAGTCACACTATGCACTCACCTCCCAGAAAGCCCCCCAATTAGGCCAAGTAGCACCTTCCCCTTTGGGGTATCAATCCAGTGTCTTTTAATCGCCCAACAGTGGGCTTCCGCAAGTGTGATCTCATAGATGATGGCAACATAAGGGTAAAAAAGGAGCTAGTATAGTGTAATACTATGAAACAAAATGTATTTAAAAACACAACAAGCTATACAATTCACATTTAGGAATGCACTAGCCCTGATGCATACAGGTGATGAACTTGAACATATACAGATCCATCCATGGGTTTTAAAAAACTGTCTGCAAGTCCTCGGCCCTGCTGCCCTCATGGTGATCGTGTACTTCTTACAACGACGTGATAATGTCACAAGCCCCGTCGAATGTGTTTTGTGACTCACATGTGACTTTATCAAAGGGTATGAGCCGATGGTCAACGTATTTATACTACTCCTAAATCAATTAAAAATGGGCAAACGCGCCGGCCATTTTCCCGTGGTCCACCGCGGCCATTTTACTGGTGATTTTGCTGGGAAAAAAACAAGAGGCCAAAATTCACTGTCTATGCTTTTACATACCGGCTGCCATTTTCTAGGAGACTGTTGTGGCCATTTTACTAGTGATATGCTAACGAATTGTCATTCATAGGAACTAGATATATATGCCAGTACACAGTGGTGGCCATTTTCTACAAGCCTCACCGTGGCTATTTTACTGGTGATATTCCAATGAATAAACCTCCATGGGGGATAATAAGAGGCTTAAACAGAAGTATATAGTATAACTATACTATACTACTATATAACTATATAGTATCCTATATCCTTATTAATGTAAACAAATACAACAGCGATAAGGACAAAATGTGGACATATAAAAAGGCCTAATCTCATATATATGAAACCTAAACAGTACATATATTAACCTAGATGGGAGGAACTTAAATTCCCTAACCATCAATTCTTTAATATTTAATCAAATAAGGTAATTAGCATAAAATAAATAAATATTAATTGTATCCTTACTTAACCACTTAAGGACTGACTCACGCAGATATACATCGGCAGAATGGCACGGCTCGGCACAAGTACAGGTACGTTGCCCTGCGCACTCACGACCCGGTCCTGAGCTCCATGACCGTGGCCGCGGGACCCGATCGCCGCTGGTGTCCCGCGATCGGGTCACAGAGCTGAAGAACGGGGAGACGTAAGTGTAAACAAACCTCTCCCCGTGCTTCCTATTGAGCTGGTCACTGATCGTCTGCTCCCTGTCATAGGGAATGACGATCAGTGATGTCACATGCCAAGCCACGCCCCTTACAGTAAAAAAAAAACACATTAGGTCACACTTAACCCCTACACCGCCCCCTAGTGTTAACCCCTTCACTGCCAGTGAAATTTTTACAGTAATCAATGCATTTTTAATCACACTGATCGCTGTATTAATGCCAATGGTCCCAAAAATGTGTCAAAATTGTCCGACGTGTCCGCCATGTCGCAGTCACAATAAAAATTGCCGCCATTACTAGTAAAAAAAAATATTATTAAAAATGCCATTAAATTCTCCCCTATTTTGTAGACGCTATAACTTTTGCGCAAATCATTCAATGCACACTTATTGTGATTTTCTTTTTACCAAAAATATGTAGAAGAATACGTATCTGCCTAAACTGAGGAAAAAAAGTTTTTTTTTTAAATATATTTGAGGATATTTATTATAGCAAAAAAGTAAAAAATATTTAATTTTTTCAAAATCCTCGCTCTATATTTGTTTAGTACGGAAAAAATAAAAACCACAGAGATTACCAAATACCACCAAAAGAAAGCACTATTGTGGGAAAAAAAGGATGCCAATGTTGTTTGGAAGCCACGTCGCACGACAGCGCAATTGTCAGTTAAAGTGACGCAGTGCCGAATCGCAAAAAGGGGCCTGGTCCTTTAGCTGCAAAATGGGCCGGGGCTTAAGTGGTTAAAAAACATTATTAACCAGTTCCCGACCGGCACATGACGATGTACATCGGCATAATGGCACGGGCAGTCAAACTGGCATATAGGTATGTCCAGTTTAAATTGCCGCCCTGCCATTGCATGCCGCCGGCGGTGTGCACGTGTGCTGGTCGGGACCCCCGTGAGTCCGGTCGCGGGTCCCGCGGGGATACCCACAATTGCCTCACGGGGAGGCTGAATGGGGAGATGCCGATGTAAACAGCATCTCCCCATTCTGCCTAGCAACAAGTGACACTGATCTCTGCTCCCTGGGATTGGAACAGAGATCAGTGCTCACTAACACACAGCCCAGTCCCCCCCCCCCTGTTAGTAACACGCCCCTAGGACACACTTAACCCCTACACTGCCACCCCCTGGTTAACCCCTTCACTGCCAGTGTTGTTTACACAGGAATCAGTGCATTAAGATGCATTATATCAAAAGTCTGAAAGGACGTTCAATAGCGCAAGAGTATAGTGGAATTTCCACGACACCACAGAGAGAGATATAATCCAACGCCCTCTTCCCTGCCCGTTGAGCATCATCAGGATTGATTATAATATAAAGTGACCCCCACATCGGCAGTCACTATTACACTATCTGACAATACCTCCAACCATTCTAACTGTTGAAGTAGATGCTTAGTGTCTCTAAGATAGGCCCTAGTTTGTTTGACTAAGGGTTGCAGATAACCATCTACACATTGCGAATACATGCTGATATAGAACCGATCCCATTAACTATGGGTCTTATATATGATAGGGATTATACAGGTGGTAGTATTTTTTATTAAATGTATGTTGTCAGATGCCCCCGTTTTGTGTCCGTTTTGCTGTAATATGTTCAAGTGAGGGTATTCGCACAGACGATGGTGGAAGACCATTGGCTGCGGAAACCTTTCTGTGGACATGGCAGATCTGTTTGCTCTTTTAAGGATGTTTGTTTATGCCTCACCAAGGGTCTGGCCACTCCATGGCGACTGCATTTAAACTCCTAAGTAAGCAGATCTGCATACATGGGAACCATAGCATAACCATACCAAATTATGGTTCACTGAGCCATGATAGAGTATGGTTCAAGTCATTGGTAGCAGTGGGAATGTGCACACAATTGTGTTCAGAGCCATGTAAGTAGCGTTCAAATTGTGAGTCCTTTGTGTCTTGTAAAACTCTTGCCACATGACTTTTTTGCAAATATAAAGTTTATTAAAAAAAAACACCAACCGTGGGGCGGAGACCCCGCATTACAAACAGAAGTACATAGAATGTCCATGTAGCAAGCACACTAAGAGGAACATGAATATAACATATAAATTGGTGCTTGAATCGGGGGCAAGAAAGAGTAAAATTAAAATAAGAAGTACAAATACCTCCGCTATAAAGCTGGAGAGGCGTACTGCTCCCCGTGCCGAAGTGCGGGGGTCCCCCCACCAGTTTCCAATTTTCTAAACAGGATACGGGGTCAAGGTAAATAACAATGGAGGAAAGAGAGAAAGAGAAAGAGAGGGGGGGGAAACTAATGGGAAAGGAGGGGTAGGGGGAGAGGGGGTAGGGGAGCAGAAGAGGGGGGGGGGGGGGCACGGCGGCGGCTGGCACTAAGCCGACTTCAAACAGGGGAGAATCACGGTAGGGGAGGGGAGCTCAACCCTGTTCCAGAAGGTGCTGGCCCTCCACAGAGAAAATAAAAACATTCCAGACGTCCCAAGTTTTTTTAAAGGATTCCTGCTTATGTTGCGCAGTGAGTATCAGGTCTTCAAATTTTCTCACTTCCTCTACTTTCCGCAGCCAAAGTGCTATGGATGGGGGAGTCTGTTGCTTCCATAGGAGGGGGATGCAAGCCTTGGCTGCATTGAGCAGGTGTCTCAAAAGCGATTTCCTATACCGAGCAACAGGAATCTTGGAATGATGCAGGAGGAAAAAGGCCGCCTCCTCTGGGATTTCATAGTCTGTAAACTTCTGGGAGATACACCGTACTTCCCCCCAGAACCCCTGCAGTCTGGGACAGGACCAGAAGATATGGAGGAGGGTGCCCCTCTCCTCGTTGTAGCGCCAACATCTGTCCGTGGCGATGGGAAAGCATTTCTGTAATCTGGAGGGTGTCAGGTACCAGCGGGTAAGTATTTTAAAGTTTGTCTCTTGTATTTTCGTACAACAGGAGGTCTTATGGGCCAAGGAGATGATGCGTTGAGACTGTGTCGTGGAAAATGTACAACCCAGGTCTCTTTCCCAATTGGCCATACAGGGTAGCGGTGGTTGTTCTTTCGAAGAGTTAAGCAGGGTATACATTTGAGATAAGATGTGGGATAGGGGACCTGTAGCAGAACAGAGACTTTCGAATGTCGAAAGTGGGCGAGAGAAATCCCGAGGGCGAGACAGGGAATGGAGGAAATGATGAAGTTGGAGAGCCCTCCAGAAGGGAAGTTGAAACACTCCGGAACGGTCTGTTAGTTCCGAAATGGATGGCCATCTACCATTCACGAGAAGCCCACCCGCAACGTCGCATCCCGACTCACTGAGTGAAGAGTAGTCGGGGGCATGTAGACCCGGTGCAAAGGAAGGGTTGCCTACAATTGGGAGCAATGGTGAGGACTTGGATGTAGGGGCCGATGCTTGGGATGTCATGTGACTATGTCTGAGAGTAACGCCCAGAAGAGGATGCAGCTTTAGCGTATCCGGCAGCTTCTCATAGCACCACAGCGCCCCTTTCAGGGGGATGGAAGTTTGGGCTTGTTCAATCTGTATCCAGAGTTTGTAGGGCTCATTTCGTCGCCAATCCAAAATGCGGCCTAGATGGGAAGCCAAGTAATATTGCCGAATGTCAGGCAGTGCAAGACCGCCGCAGTGTTTGGGTAGCGTCAGTTGAGATCGACGAAGCCTGGGCTTTTTATGTGCCCACACAAATTTGGTAAAGAGAGCCCTCACCTGGTTAAAGAACAAAGGGGGTATTTGGATCGGCAGAGCTTGAAAGAGATATATAAATTTGGGCAGTATGCTCATCTTAATGAGATTGCACCTGCCAAACCAGGAGTGAAAACCTGGGTGCCATCTCTCAAGAAGGGTGCGGGTCTTAAACAGGAGGGGGGGAAAGTTGAGGGTAAATGTCTTAGAGATATCAGAAGGGAGGTGGGTGCCTAAGTATGGTAGTGCTACATCTGTCCATTTGAAGTTAAAGTTGGTCCGGAGAGTGGTGAGAACATGGGGAGGGGAGGCTACGCCCATAGCGGTTGACTTTGAGAAGTTAATCTTAAGGTGGGAGATGGATCCATAGTTCCTGAATTCACGGAGGAAGACTGGCAGAGATATGATGGGGTTCGTCAGTGAGAAAAGGAGGTCGTCCGCGTACGCCGAGATTTTGTGTTGGGAGCTGCCTACGGTGAGCCCTGAGATGTCTGGGTGCATTCTGATAGTGTGGAGAAATGGTTCCAATGAGACGGCAAAGAGTAGGGGGGAGAGCGGGCAACCTTGCCTCGTACCATTCCCAATTGGGAAAGACTCTGAGAGCACACCATTCGCCTTCACTTGGGCGGAAGGACTTGAGTATACGCTACCTATCCATCTAAGCATCCTGGCTCCCAATCCAATGTGGCGGAGAACAGAGAACATATATTCCCAGTTCACCCTGTCAAACGCCTTCTCAGCGTCAGTGCTCACGAATATACATGGAGTCCCAGAGGTGGCCGCCACATGGATGAGGTTCAGGACCTTGATGGTGTTGTCCCTAGCTTCTCTGTTGGGTATAAAGCCTACCTGATCCAGATGTATCAAGTCCTGAAGGTGGCGCGAGAGTCGGTTGGCCAAGATTTTGGCGAAGATCTTTAAATCTGTATTCAATAAGGAAATGGGACGGTAACTGCCACACAAAGCCGGATCTTTCCCCTCTTTATGGATTAATGTAATATGGGCCCTCAAGGTGTCTCTAGGAAACTCCGCGCCCGATCCCAGTGCATTAAAGAACGAAACCATGCGTGGACCCAGGAAGGGAAGGAAAGCCTTATAGTATTGGGCAGTATAGCCATCGGGGCCCGGGGCTTTGCCTGACTTCAAAGAGTTCACCACTCCTTGGAGTTCTGCAATGGTAATTGGCTCCTCAAGGATTTCCCGCGTTTCAGTCGGAAGAGTCTGCATTTGGGAATTCGAGATGTAATTGTCAATATCTGGTTGGGTGGAGGTGGAACTCGGCAAGTTATAGAGGCTGGAGTAAAAGTCCTGGAAACCCTTTGCGATCTGCATCGGCAGCGTGACCTTCTGGCCATCAGGGCACGTTATCTGAGGGATGTACGAGGAGGATTTCACCTCTCTGACAGCCTTCGCCAATAATTTCCCACACTTGTCCCCCGATTCATAAGATAGTTTACGGGAGAACTGGAGGGCTGCTTTTGATCTGTAATGTAGGAGGTCTGTTATCCGAGTCCTGAGGGACCTCAGGACCGTCTCAAGGGATGGTGTGGGGGCGTGTTTGTGCCGTGCTTCTGTCGTGGCCAGTTGAGAGAGTAGGTCGGTCAGCAGTTCGTTTCTCTTCCTCTTAATGGAGGCTCCATGTTTAATAAGAATACCTCTTATCACACATTTGTGGGCCTCCCACAGAATCCCAGGGTCGCTATCCTGAGCGTCGTTCTCCCTGAAATACAAGTCAAGGCTCTTGGAAACCTCCGCCACGACCTCTGGGATCTGGAGGAGGCTCTCATTCAGGCGCCAAAATAGGGATCTGGGCGAGGGACTCCCCGATAGGGTATATGTAAGGGAGATCGGGGCATGATCCGACCATGTAATAAGACCTATAGATGAAGATTCCACGAGATGTAGGTGATCATGGGGTATGAGGAAGAAATCTATCCTCGAGTAGAGCTTGTGGGGTGAAGAGTAGAAGGAGTAGTCCCTCTTGTCTGTATGTTGGAGTCGCCAAACATCATGTAATTGGGCATTCCGGAGTGTTTGCGCAAACCGCTTTCTACAGGAGGGGGGAACTGAGGAACTGCCCGACGAAGTATCCGAAGCGGGGATCAGAGGTATGTTAAAATCCCCCCCGACTATAAGTTGACCGTCCCTAAATTCCAACAGTTTGGCGAGGGTGCGTTGGAGGAATTTGTCTTGGCCCTCGTTAGGGGCATACATGGTCGCCAAAGTAAACTTGATCTCACCTATCTGGCCTTTTAGAAATAGAAAGCGCCCATCTGGGTCTGACAACTGCTCACGAAGCAGCCAAGGTAGTTTGCTTGATAACAAGATCGACACCCCTCTTGATTTAGAAGTGGGGTTGGTGGAATGGTGAGCGTGCGGAAAGAATTTGTTTTGCAGGAAGGGGAGTCTATTGTTTTTAAAGTGGGTTTTCTGGAGAAAGGCCACATCTGTATGGGATTGTTTGAGGTCATGCAAGAGAGTTCGTCTTTTCTCTGGGGTGTTTAAGCCTTTTGCGTTAAGGGATGTCACCCTGATGGAGCTCACCGCCATGCTCCCAAGGGAGGAGGGGAGGAGAGAGGGAAGAGAGAGTCAGTGGGGGGTTAGGGGATACCTCCCGGGGGAGGGGGCAGAGGTCGAGGTGGAAGGGGAGGAGAGACAGAAGGAAGAGGGGGTAAAAGTCTACAGTGACCGCAAGGCCCTCACCCCACAGTCAGTGGGAGAGGCACAGGCGGCCAGGAGAGAAAAAAAAGAAAAAGAAAAAGAGGGGGTGGATGGGGGAACTAAATGTTCAAGACAGAAGCTTGAAGTGTGGGCAGCCCAGAAATGGGAGACCACAGGGGCCTAAGTGAGGCAAGGTAGGACAACGACCGGCAAAGAGGAGCCCGGGCAGTCCCCCCCTCCCCTGGCATTGGAAGGGAGACAATTAGGTACATGCATTTCCAATATAAAAAGTAATAACATATATTGCAAAAGATAAAACAAGGGCAGCATATTGTGCAACTTTACATAACATCGCTAGGGAATCACAATCTAAGCAGTTTGGTAAAACCCAATTTCCCACCTCCCCACAACACCCAACTAAAGTTCGGCCTCTCCAGTGCACCCAGAGAAAGAAAGAAAAATAAAAAAAAATAAAAAAATAAAAATCGGTGCACACATAGGAGCGTCTCCTGCAGCCAAAAAGTTGCTCTAATATAGTCTCCCAGAACCACCCGGAGCCCCCGCAGGCCCACCCCCCAATCGAGGGGAAAGTCCAGGAAAGGATCATCCAGAGGCATGCACCACTGGTCACCCGCGGGGCCCAGGAGGGACACAGGCAGCCAGGACCCCAAGTCCCAAAAGTACACGCAGAGCAATTGTGCCCAGCAACGGGGCAGAGCAGCGCCAACCCCCCCCCCCAGACACAGGATCCCCACTAGGGAGCACACTGATAGAAATGTTGAGCAAGTGCTCACAGTAGGATCCATAGTTCATAGCATGTGGAAGCGAAGGTCCCAGCGGAGAGGACGATCCGGGCGGAGGGGGAGAGGGGGGGGGGACCAGCCCAGATCCAGGCAAGGTGCTTCCAAAAGGGGGGGGGGGGGGTGTAGGGAGACAAGGTAGTAAATGGAGGGGTGAAAGCAGGCCCCCATATGGGGACAATCAAACAGGGGGGATCCAGGGCAGGATTACTCATTCACAGCTGCCGTTGTTCCCAATAATAAGAGCAGCGGGCAGTAGAGCCCCGGGAGGCCGCAGGCAAAGCAGGAGAATCAGTTACGGGATGGAAAACAGGAGGTCAAACCACGGGGCAACAAGGGTGTGTGGAGAAGGGGCCATGGTACTCACGCCTCCCGGGGTGTCTCCTTGGGGGCGCACGGGACCGACGACCCAGACGCGGAGGACGTTGCGGGCGAGGGTCGGACACTCTCCCCGTGTTCTGTCGGCCCTGGAATCTCGGCAGGTAGCTCAACCAATTCGGGATAGGGATCGGATCCGCTTCGAGAAATGCAAAGAGAGATGGTAGTGCCTCTGGAGAACGAAGTGTAAACGACTTCTGCGCTTTAGTGAAAGTCACCGAGAGTGGGAACCCCCAACGGTAGGTTGCGTTGCACCGCCGCGCCAATTCAAGAAGGGGTCTCAGCAGAGCCCGGCGGTACAGTGTCGGTTTGGAGATATCAGGCAGAATTTTAACTGTTGCTCCGTCAAATTCTATTTCACCTGCTTCCCAGGCTCCATGGGATATGGCCTCCTTGTGGATGTAATGGTGGAGACGGCAGATAACATCCCTCGGTCTGGATGGGTCAGCCGATCGTGGGGCTAGGGCTCTATGAACCCGATCGATTTCGAGCCGCTCTGGGAGGTGGGGGCCCGCCACCTGCTTAAAGATATCAGTCACCGTCACCAGCAGATCCGTCTGACCCGTCGCCTCTGGCAGACCCCGCAGCCTCAAGTTGTTTCTCCTGCTGCGGTCCTCACTTTCTTCAATACGGAGCTGAAGATCTGTCGCTGCACTCTCCTGTGCGCTCTGTCTCTCCGCCAGGGACTGCACTTTCAGTTCAAGGGCTGCCAAAGAGGATTCGCCAGCGGACACCCTGGAGTTCAGCGTCACAACGTCCTGCTTGACTGCGCTCAGCTCTTTCCTATGGGCGGCTTCCACCCTACCCACCAGGGCCTCGATGTCCGCTTTGGTCGGCAGGGACATCAGGATTGCCTTTAGTTCCCCGTCCGCCCGGTAAGATGGCGGGGGAGACAGCGTGCTCTCTGGGTCCAGCGGGAGCGCCGCCGGGGAGCTGGGGTACAGCTCCGGACTCCGGGAGCCCCCGGGAGACGCGGAGCCCTCCATCTCATCCAAGAGCTGCAGAGGCAGGTCGCGCGGCGCCGCCATTGTAGGTCCCCGGGCGGCGTCACGAGGGGTACCAAAGAGCCTCTTCAAATCCCCCGCAGCAGGAGTATTCGTGGCCGGGCTGGGTCTCTGTGAGCCCCGCTTGTTTAAGCGTTTTCTGGAGGTGTGCATCTTGCATAAACGGTGAAGGGTGCCAGGGAAGGAGGACAACTGCCGGGAGCTCCAGTAAAGCACGTCCTTACTCGGCCATGTCGTGACCACGCCCCCTTGCCACATGACTTTGTACACTATTATTACAGAGATTGCGGTGTATAATCACATAGTTGGTCACATAGTTAGATCTCTCCTTTTGTGGTTTGCAGCACCATATATTTCTTAATATTTATCTATGAATAAGATTCTGTAAGTTAAATATATGTGAAAAACTTATTCAGATTTTTTGAAGGTGCAAATTTTAATCCTTGATCTAAAACTTTCTGCTCTTCTCTTAACAGGGATTTTACTAATATTATAAATACACTACCCTAATGCCCCGTACACACGAGCGGACTTTTCGACATCCAAACTCCGACGGACTGAGTCCGGCGGACTATCCGATCGTGTGTGGGCTGCAACGGACTTTAGCGAAGCTAAAGTCTGACGGACTTTAGAAATGAAGCATGCTTTAAATTTTCCCGACGGAACTCCGCCGGACCCGGTCCCCTTTGAAAAATCCGCTCGTGTGTGTGCTACTCCGACGGACTAAAACCGACGCTAGGGCAGCTATTGGCTACTGTCTAGGAACTTCCTACGTCGAATCCAGTCGTACGTCATCACGTTCGACTCCGTCGGAGTTTGGTGTGATGGTGTGTGGTCAAGTCCGTTCGGTCGAAAAGTCCGCCAGAACTCCGTCGGAACTCCGGCGGAACTCCGGCGGAACTCCTTTGGAGGTCTGTCAGACTTAATCCCTCTCGTGTGTACGGGGCATAATTTGCTCGTCTTCTTTTGCTTCCTCTATCCTCCTTGGCATCCCCTTTTCTTTCTGGTGTGTTTAATTCGGTCCTGGGTTCTCTCGATATTCTATTTGGTTCCCCCATCTGTCTAAAAAAAAATTCTGAGATTTTCCTGGTCTATAATCAGCCCTTATCCCTGGTTCACATTGATACGATGTGACATGTCAAATCGCATGTAAAATTGGCGGCAATTGCTGGCAATGGCACCGTCCTAATTGGTGCAATGCTGCAATTTCGGCGCCGCATCAATCTGAATAAGTAGTTTCTGTACTACTTTTTGCAATTTTGGGCTGTAATTTACATTGACATCTGTGCAGAAACAAATGGTTCTGAAATCACAGCCGAAATCAGGACTGACATGCTGGAGTGAAATCGTGCGAGTTCAGCTGAACTCGCACGGCTTCATTCCTGCAGCTCAGTGTGAACCTGGGCTTAAAGGTGCATAATAATGTTGCGTAGGTACTGGGCTCTGATAAGCATAGTCCCTATCTTGATTAGAGTAACCATAGTAATTAAAGGGTGGTCTACCTCTCCTGGGTGCACTCCGGGCCCCCCCTTGCATTACCTCTGCGGTTACCCCTATGACCTCTCTACCCTTGTGTTCTTGGGGGAGCATATTGAGGGTAACTTTGATATTCTTGTCTCCATTCTCCTCCTGAGGGTTTAGCTTGACTATCTTGTCTCCAATTTATTTTTATCATCGGTCCCAAATGAATGGGGGGGGGGGGGTTGGTGGGACAGGTTTATTATGCCCCCCTTTCTCATTTTCCCTAGATTAGGTAGGAAGGTATTTTGTCACCCAGTAAGAGACCTTTTAGTTTTGGTTTACTAGTAGCTTAGGGGTTGTGAGCAAATTACTAGTATGGGTTTACTGGCTGATATGTACGTTCCCTAGGTGGGGTCTGTTAAAATATATATAAAAAAATCTTAAAATTGTAATTTTTACTCATATTCTATATCTAATTGTCATTATGATGTAAAAATATGAAACTATGTAATCACTAAATCATTGGGAACTCCTTGGCTATGTAATTAGGATTACATTATATTAGATTTGCCGATTCGGTGGTATATACATTTTTTTCAATTTAATTTTTTTTGTTTACTAATTTTTATTCTCCCATTTGTTTCCCCTTTTTTTTGGTTGGTCCTATCTCCCCTTGTTATTCTTGAGAGATTTTTTAGTACCTCTGTTTTAATAAAGTTTTTTTTAAGTAAGGGTACAATTAATATTTATTTTATGCTAATTACCTTATTTGATTAAATATTAAAGAATCGATGGTTGGGGACATTAAGTTACTCCCATCTAGGTTAATATATACTGTTTAGGTTTCATATATATGATAGTAAGCCTTTTTTATATGTCCACATTTTGTCCTTATAATCGCTGTTGAAGTCGTTTATATTAATAAGGATATAGGGATACTGTTTAAGCCTGTCATTATCCCCTATGAAGGTTTATTCATTGGAATATCACCAGTAAAATGGCTACGGTGGGGCTTCTAGAAAATGGCCACCATTCTGTATTGAACTAAAAGTATTCATATTGCCTTTTGTTGAATCAGATGTACAGTTTTTGACCCCAGATGAGTGTCAGCCCTGCTGGACTGTCATAACTTGCATTCATATTCAACATTATTCATCATACACTTATTCAATTGGTGTTTTTAAAGAACATTTGTTTTTATTGCTATCACGTATCATATGGCCGATAGACTAGTCAGCCATGTGAAACGATCAATAGAATGGTCCCTGCCTGATTTTTTATTATAGGAGGCCAGTTCATACCTATTTACAAATTGCCATTTTAAGACTGTGGACGTGCTGTTGTGGGTTTTTGGCCGTTTACTGCCCTTTTGGGGTGTCTTTGGTTTACATTATTTAGGTTGCACCATTATTTTTATTCCCTTTTTTCATGTGTTTTGGAACATCACCCAATAAGGGCTTTTTAAAGAAATTTTTTGAACGTCATGTTTTGTTCCCCTGTGGAGGGCATGGTGCGCACTTCATCACGCCAGTCCATTGTGGGTGATTCTGTGCGCATCTCTCTCTATGATGAGAGGTGCACAACGTACGTCGTCCCAATTTCCGATTTCAACAGAAAGCGATGTTCCTTTACTATATGTGCGCCTTGCCATCCTGTGTGAGGTGGGACGTGCATCTAGTTTTTCTCATAACAAGGCGTGGAGCGCACATTTTCACGCACATGCGCTCTTTTTTTAATTTTATTGAGATGTGTGGATTCGCCAGATTTGCCAGTTTAGTTTGATAGGAAGTGACCGCTGATTTGCACTTCCGAGTTTGAAGATGCATCACGGGTCTGTTGTTCATTATTGGGGTCAAATTTCAAATATAGTCAGAATGGCTACAGTGGACTGGCACCCCAGATGATGTCTATGTAGAAGAAACATGTCGGGATGGGCTCCACTGCCATCATACATACTTTTAAAGCGCTGTTTACTCTTCTCAAATGTGAGTTTTATTACCTTATTAAATTTCCATTTTTTTTATACAAAATTACGCTATATGGCCTTCCTTTGTTCCCCTTTCTTTGATATACATGTAAATATGGGAGAAACCATCCATTTGTCTTTATGGAAATACGCTCTATGGAGATCACTACCCCAATGACTGTATGAGGATTTGGTTTATGTGTCAAAAGTTTCCAGATCTGATGTTTTCAACTTCAGCATTTGCCAATATAAGCTTGTTTGACTCATAGGACGTACGTCCTTTTGCATTCAAACCATCTGGTAAGCCTTCATCCTATTGGTGGTAGACTACTCACTTTCACATATTATCTCATCACCCATTCATTATTATTTAATGCCTCAATGATGTTATGAACATTTGGCATCTGTCCCTTATTAGGGATATTCGGTTTCACTACATATTCCATTTCACCTATGGACTTTATGACATGTTCTTTTCTTGATTTACTTATCAAATCACTGTGTTTCCATTTCTAAATGTGAGTCCCACATTTGTTTTCACTAACCATTGTGAGATCCACCCAATGATCTTAGTTAATTTAAAGGCTTTAGAGATGCACTTTTTACTTTTATTTCCATATTGCAATTGTCTGTTTGCCATGTTAGTTGCTTCATTTTAAGGCGTAGAGCAGTACTATATTTGCACCTTTCACCGTTGTGTATTGGCATATGTATCTAGTTCCTATAAAGCAGGGATATGCAATTAGCGGACCTTCAGCTGTTGCAAAACTACAAGTCCCATCATGCCTCTGCTTCTGGGTGTCATGCTTGTGGCTGTCAGAGTCTTGCTATACCTCATGGGACTTGTAGTTCTGCAACATCTGGAGGTCCGCTAATTGCATATCCCTGCTATAAAGGATGATTTATTATAATATCACTAGTAAAATGGCCATGACGGTCTCCTAGAAAATGGCCACCGCTATGTAAATGCATAGACACAGAATTTTGGCCTCTTGTTTTTCCCAGCAAAATCACCAGTAAAATGGCCATGGTGAACCACAGGAAAATGACCTCCGCGTCTGCCCATTTTTAATTGATTTAGTAGTATAAATACTAGCGTGATGACTACAGGCTCATACCCTTTGATAAAGTCACATGTGAGTGACAAGATGCATCAGGGCGGGGCTTGTGACGCTACTGCATTGTTGTAGGAAGTACACGATCACCCATGAGGGCAGCAGGGTTTTTTGACCTCCAACCTGTAAGCACCAGGGCTATTGCATTCCTAATGTGAGTTGTATAGCTTGCTTATGTTTTAAATACATTTTGTTTTACAGTGTTACACTATGCTAGCTCCTTTTTTACCCTTATGTTGCCATCATCTATGAGAGACCACGCTCGCAGGAGCCCACTGTTGAGAGCTTAGAAGACACTGGATTGAGACCCCAAAGGGGAAGGTGTTACTTGGCCTAATTGGGGGTCTTTATGGGAGGTGAGAGCATAGTGTGACTGGTGGAGGGTCCACTTGGTGTCATTTACTCATTTGTTATCTATCACCCCTGGATTGTGTGTGGACAGCATTCATGTATAGAAGATCTCACTGGATACATGGAGTTATATATATATATATATATATATATACACACATATATATATATATATATATACACACACATACACACACATATATATATATATATATAGAAAGGCCAGTATGGTGGCCTGAAATTATGGGAGGAGCCCGGTGGAGTATTTAACCAGCCGTCCGCCCGTCTTCCTCGTCGGTTCCGGTGCGCGATATCTGATACGTCAGACATCAAGGGCCGACTATCCAGACCAGATGCAGTGAGCCTGTTCGTGAGTTCCCGCGTTATTCGTTTCCGTCTTGACAACTCGTCTTCCCGTACATCAGCGTCCGTGGGTTTCGCCGTCGGAGTGTCGTCGTACCCATCGAATTTGTCGTTTCACGTTGGGCCGGCTGTCGCAGGTTTGGCTTCGGCATCCCCTTTTCAATTATGTATTTCGATGTACCATCGACATTCCCTGTACTCTCGACCCGCTCGCTTCTTTTAAATCGAATGTTTTACTGTGGCCCTCGTACGCATGTCACTATTTTCTATTTTCGATGTAGTCGTTATCACTTTTCGACACGTTCGATTACGCCACGTCAGGCGATTCATTCGCAGGTACGGCATTCGAAACCATTCGTCTGCCCGAGCATTTCTATTAGTATCGGTCGAATCGTTCGACTCACAGCCGACTGCTTGTTACGACAAGGCAAGCAGTCCACACGTTTCGCTTTGTCTGCTCCAGTTCGAATATATGTCTCTTCATTCATGCAGTTATGTTATGTATCTTATTTTATCTCATGTCAAATCATTTCACTCCCAGTCATTTCTACCGTTTCAAATCATTTCTGTCACTAGTCGCGCTCTGGCGCGAATCTTGTCGCACCTCTGGTGCACCGATTCGCTTTGAAGTGCCCCAGGGTTCGGCCTCATTTCTGTACATGCTCCAGAGACTGAATCACTCGCAGGTTCACGCACGGTCCCTGATTCTCGTCTCTGTCATGGCATACCATTTCTGTCACTTATTACGCTCCAATTCGAATCCTGTCGCATTCCTCTATGCACCGATTCGTCCTGGTGTGCCCAGCGGCTACGCCTCATTTCGGTACATGCTCCAGAGACGGATTCTTTGTAACCTACAGTCCAGTCGTTGAATCCTGTCTCTGTCATGGGACATCATTTCTGTCACTTATTACACTCCAATTCAAATCCTGTCGCATTTTTTATGCACCGATTCGTTCTGGTGTGCCCAGCTGCTACGCCTCATTTCAGTACATGCTCCAGAGACGGGTTCTTTATTGCTACCATCAGTCCAGTCGTTGAATCTTGTCTCTGTCATGGGATATCATTTCTGTCACTTATTACGCTCCGATTCGAATCCTGTTGCGTTTATTTATGCTCCGATTCGCCCCGGTGTGCCCAGCTGCTACGCCTCATTTCAGTACATGCTCCAGAGACGGATTCTTTGTTGTAACCATCAGTCCAGTCGTTGAATCTTGTCTCTGTCATGGCATATCATTTCTGTCACTTATTACGCGCCAATTCGAATCCTGTCGCATTCCTTATGCACCGATTCGTTCTGGTGTGCCCAGCTGCTACGCCTCATTTCAGTACATGCTCCAAAGACAGGATTCATCTGTTTGGTTCAAGGGCTCGTCCTCTGATTCTTGTCTTTGTCATGGGTTTTTCATTTCATTTCACCTATCACGTTCCGGTACGAATAGTCACATCGGTGTACCAAATTCGTCTCGGCGTGCCCCAGGAATGGCCTCATTTCAGTACATGCTCCAGAATCCGTTTCGTGCTCGGTCGCAAGTTGTGGCATGGCGATCCGGATCTCTGTCATGGCAGGTTCTCTCATTTCACTGTCACATACCGCTTCCCGGCTTGGGTCCAGTTGATTCTTCAATGTTTGGATGCCTGCCGGGGGGCCTTGCTCCTCGGCCTCATTTCATTATAGATTGCCTTCAAAAGGGAAACACAGCTTCGTTTAGGCGTGTCTCGCTGTTTTCTCCACATACAAGCGCAGACTTCTTGCAATCGTTGCAAACACACATCCAAGCGTAGACTTCTTGCAATCGTTGCAAGCACGCATCCAGACATAGACTTCTCGCAATCGTTACAAGCACGCATTCGAGCATTGATCTCTTGCACTTATTACTAGCACGCATTCGAGCATAGACCTCTTGCAATCGTTGCAAGCACGCATTCGGGCATAGACCTCTTGCAATCGCTGCAAGCACGCATTCGAGCATAGACCTCTCGCGGTCATTACAAGCACGCATTCGAGCATAGACCTCTTGCAATCGTTGCAAGCACGCAGTCGAGCATAGACCTTTTGCATTCATTACAAGCACGCATTCGGGCATAGACCTCTTGCAATCGCTGCAAGCACGCATTCGAGCATAGACCTCTCGCGGTCATTACAAGCACGCATTCGAGCATAGACCTCTTGCAATCGTTGCAAGCACGCATTCGAGCATAGACCTTTTTGCATTCATTACAAGCACGCATTCGGGCATAGACCTCTTGCAATCGCTGCAAGCACGCATTCGAGCATAGACCTCTCGCGGTCATTACAATTACGCATTCGAGCTTAGACCTCTTACACTCATTACAAGCATGCATTCAAGCATAGACCTCTTGCAATCGTTGCATGCAGGCATTCGAGCATAGACCTCTGGCGATCATTGCAAGCACGCATTCGAGCATAGACCTCTTGCACTCATTACAAGCACGCATTCGAGCATAGTTCTCTTGCAATCATGGCAAGCACGCATTTGAGCATAGACCTCTTGCAATCGTTGCAAGCAGGTGCCCAGGCACAACTTGTTGCAATCATTGCTGGCAGGCACTTCTGGCTTGCTCAATAGATTGCTTTAGGGAAGACCTGGATACCTTCCTAAATGTACGTTGTATTACGGGGTACTTATATTTATAGGTGTAGTTGATCCAGGGAAAAATCTGATTGCCTCTCGAGGGGTCAGGAAGGAATTTTCCCCGGCTGTAGCAAATTGGCCTATGCTCTGTTGGGGTTTTTTTTGCCTTCCTCTGGATCAGCTGCGGGCGTAGAATTGGGTGTCGGGTTGTGTGATACCTTATTTATTTTGATTTGGTTGGACCGGATGGACTTCTGTCTTTTCCGGCCTGGCTACCCATGAAGCCTACCATAATTCCTTGCAGTCGTTGCAGGCACGAGTCCTGGCACAACTCCTTGCATTAGTTGCAGGCACGCATCCTAGCATTACATCTTGCAGTCATGGCAAGCACGCATCCTGGGTAACATCTTGCAATCATCACAAGCACGCATCCAAACATGCGTTCAAGCACAACTCCTGTAGTCTTCGCAGTGCACATGCGGTAACACGAATGGCTCACAGTCACTACGTATACATCTCCAGTGACAAACTCCCGGGCAATTGTCGCAAGCACATGTTTAAACACTACTTTAGTCACGCCAAGGCTCATGACTTAGCATAACTTCTTGCAATCATTCATTGGCAAGCACGTTCTCAGTGGCACACAAACTGGCTACACGTCATTTTCAGCAGCACTTAATTGGCCTCTCGTCTCCCGTGGCTTTCTTACAAACCATTCACTGTTGTCTGTCTATCCGTCTCTTCCTTAGGACAGTTGAGTTCAGCTTCCGTCCCGCACCAGGATCATGTTGTCACACGCAACTGGCTTCTTCCTGTAGCACGCCCAGGCTATTTCTAGCCAGCGTTCAACATTTCTTATCCTTACAGTGCACGGAGAGCCATCTGTCGTTACGGCCCATACAGCAAGATCCCCACCTCGGGGCATCCAGAGGCATCAGCCCATAGCCAACGGCAAACGCTCGCCATCACAACTGCCATCTTTAGGGGCATATTATATCCTCGCATATTCTCCAGTCTAGTCGTCCAAAAGACACCTACAGTCCCTACACGGCATGTTGAGTCGCTATGCGCATCATCCCTCAGGGTCGCGCCTTGTGTCACACTTAGTGGTTTTACTGTCCCTCTCACAGGATCCAGAGCAAGTCCTCAGCCTGGATCCCGCGGCAATAGCAGTCCTTGCTATGCGGGAGGAATTCCTATCGTCTGGGAATGGCGTCTCCCTGTTCATTCCCTCCGTGTCTTCCCTTTCGCCCCAGGTGATGACCGACGCAGCGGCCTCCACGGGCTTGCGGCTGTTTTTTGGCCACCTCCGGCTCGCAGCTCCCTGGCCTCCCCAGTTACTGGCAATTCCTGGCTGCGCCAAGGAGTCCTCTCGGTTGATTATGTCCTTCCTACGTCAACTGGTCCAGCTCTTGTTGTTGTTTCAGTTCAACATCTATTGTTCCTTTATCCACGGTAAGTTCAATCAGGCAGCGGACGCCCTCTCCCGCTGTAACCTTGTCTCTTTTCGATCAGGTACCCGGAGCCGGACCAACATCAGCAGCTATCCCGGACTGGTCTCAACTAACCCTGGATTAGCCCCTCACCTCCTAGCGGCTACCCAACTTATCGATTACTCCCTTTCCCGCAATACCCTCAAGGCCTATCAGTCAGCTTGGAGGGCCTTTAACCGCTTCATCACGTATCACAGCACAGTGACGTCCCGTGTCAAGCGAGTCGTAGCCTTCATTTCCTACTGCCACTCGCAGTTGGTGTTATCCGTTAATACGATCCGGCTATACCTGACCGGTGTACAACATTTCACGTCCCTCCAGGACCCTACCGTACCCTCCTTATTTTCTTACCGCACCGTTCGGGCTGTTATGCGCAGTGTCCAGAAGCGCCAGCCGATGGCCGGCACCAAACCACCGCCTTTCACAGGAGACGTTCTAGAACTATGTCAGATATCCTGGCCACTTCACCTTTCGGTCTCCACATGAGTGGCATTTACAAGCAGCCATACACCTGGCCTTCTACGGCTTCTTACGGCCAAGCCAGTTTACTTGTAGTAGCCTCACAGCACGCATGCTGTACAAGCACCACCTGGTCCGATACGAAGACCATTTCATCTTACACTTAGCAGTCTCCAAGACGCAGCAGCTTGGCTCGGGTATGGACATACACTTCTATAAAACCAACAACCGCTGGTGCCCGGTCACTGTTCTCATCCGCTTGTTGACCCTTTTGGCCAACCAACCAGGAACTGGCCCGCTTCTGCCTTTTCACACGAAACCTCTCGACGCAGCCCAGTTCATGGAGCATGTCAGGATACTCCTGGGCATCCTTCACCTCAATCCTGCTCACTACTCCGGACATTTATTCCGTATCAAAGCAGCTTCTACTGCCTCCCGCCAAGGGGTCCCGGTCCATGTTATCAAGAAATTGGGTAGATGGAAGTCCTCCTGTTTTGCCCGTTACATACCCAAACTGCAAATAGAGATGGCCCAGGCCTTTGTCAAACTCACCCAGTGACAGTCTTGTCTCAATAAAGTGCAACCCCTACCTGGATGTTTTGCCCCCTTATTTTGGCATACCGTACGTTAGACCAGGGCACACTTTCAGGTCCATTTCAAGGAAGCGAGTTTATGTTAACCTTGTTTGTCATCCTTATCCGTATCGGTCTGAGGGCTCTGGACCATAAATAGAAAGGCCAGTATGGTGGCCTGAAATTATGGGAGGAGCCCGGTGGAGTATTTAACCAGCCGTCCGCCCGTCTTCCTCGTCGGTTCCGGTGCGCGATACCCACCCACCCATCCCCTTTATCAGGGCATTTCTCTAAGCATACTCCTCAAGTGAGTACTCATTTCACCCATTTCATATTCATTTCATTTTAAGGTATACCCCCTTATTTTGGCATACCGTACGTTAGACCAGGGCACACTTTCAGGTCCATTTCAAGGAAGCGAGTTTATGTTAACCTTGTTTGTCATCCTTATCCGTATCGGTCTGAGGGCTCTGGACCATAAATATATATACATATACATACATACATACACGTGTTATATTTATTGTTTCCATTAGAGGTCACCGGTTGCACATATACTATTATTGTGGTTCATGCAATATTATTTGTGCTATATTTAACACTCCTATTAATTTTTTAGTTAGTGTTTATATTATCTAGTATTTGTTTAACTTTGCAAGAAGGGAAGCACTTCACATATATTTTCTTTTGTACTGAAGCTGTTGGGCCGCATACATTTACTTAGAATTATCTCCCTAAATGTAACTACTGTATGTTTTACTGAATTGCCCTAATTGGATAGCTGGTTTCTTTGAGGGATGACCTTTTTGTTAGCTCCTCCTCTGGGAAGGCCCCCCCCACTTGGCAAAGTCTACCCTCCAAATACTGGTGCGTTGTGGAGGTCTGGCACTACCTAAGCTGTTGTCTATTATCCGGCGGTCATCCTGGTTACAGTTAGATGGTGGTTTACACAATCTAAAATGCAGCAAATCTGTCCAGAAGTAGCACTTCTGGAACAAAGCAACTTGGTGTATAAAGGACCTAGGGCATATGCTTCCCTTCCATACCCTACTAGAGCTACGATTTGAATCTGGACTGTAGCTAGGAACCATTGTATGCAACCTAATCAGTCGTCCCTGTATCACCCTCTATGAGGTAATACTTTATGCCATTTAAGATTGTTTCCGGACCCCCAGGTGTGAGCTTGTTATGGAAAGGACTCTTATGCCGCGTACACACGATCAAACTATCCGGCTGACTTTTTTTTACCCAAAAGTCTGGCGGACTTAGAAAGTAGTTTTGACTCAATCCGGCCATTTGTGTGCTAGTCCGTCGGACTTTTGAAATGAACGGACTTTCCCGCGCACGGAGGAAAGTCCGTACATTTTGAACAAGGCAGCCCCCCCAAACCCAAAGCACCTTCCCTTCTTGTTCTTCCTTAAGATGTTGACTCGATGCGCTCTCTGGCCGCAATGACAGGGACATGGTGTGGGGCGACTTATATAGGGACATCGCCGGGTGATGTCCCCGCACCTTATGATAGCACAGTCCCAGAGGATGCTGGAACTGTGACAGCATAATGGGTGGGGACATCACCCGGTGATGTCCCTATATAAGTCGCCGCACACCGCGTCCCTGTCATTGCGGCCAGAGAGCGCATTGAGTCAACATCTCAAGGAAGAACAAGAAGAAGAGAAGGTGGCGGTGATAGAAGACCGGACCACTGCTTGTAAAAGAGCTGGAAGAAGGTGCGGAGGCCCGGCAAGAAGAATCAAAGAGGGGAACAAGACCCCCGAAGAGGAGGACAAGATCCCCGAAGTCGGAAGAAGACCCCCGGACAGCGGCGGCGGTGACGAAGAAGAAAGCCGGGCTCCTCCGCTAGTGAAAGAGCTAGTAAAAGAGCAGAAATTAGTGGAGGAGTCCGGTAAAAAGACCCCCCCAAGACGGAAGAAGACCCCCGGAGCTGTGCAATAAATCATTTTAAAAACGTGTTGTGTTTTATTTTTACACTTTTTTTTTCACAGGTGAATGGGTAGGGGTACATGGTACCCCAAAACTCATTCACATGGGGTGGGGGGCCGGGATCTGGGGGCCCCCTTATTAAAGGGGGCTCCCGGATTCCGATAAGCCCCCTGCCCGCAGACCCCGACAACCAACGGCCAGGGTTGTCGGCAAGAGGCCCTTGTCCTCATCAACATGGGGACAAGGTGCTTTGAGTTGGGGGGCCGCATGGCCCCCCTTCCCCAAAGCACCCCCCATGTTGAGGGCACGTGGCCTGGTACAGCTCAGGAGGGGGGACGCTCGCTCGTCCCCAACCCCTTTCCTGACCGGCCAGGCTGCATGCTCGGATAAGGGTCTTATATGGACCTTGGGGGGAACCTCCATGCCGTTTTTCGGTGCAGAGCTTCCCCTTTAAGTTCATACCAGGTAACAGGGCCAGCAACTAGTCAAAGGTGGTGACATTGACTTTCTTTGCTAGTCCCGGCTACCTGGAGCCGTGTTCAAAATGAACGGACTTACCTCCGTGTGTGGGCAAGTCCGTTCATTTCAAAAGTATGGCGGACTCCTGCCATAGTCCCGGTCGTGTGTGGGCAGGTCCGCTCATTCGGAAAGTCCAGCGGACTATCCGGCGGTTTGTCCACCAGATAGTCTAATCGTGTGTACGCGGCATTAGAGACATTATGCCCACAGGTACTTTATTATCTTTTCTGGATATTTCCTCTAAATAAAGATTGGCTAGATGTATGTACTTTTATTACCATCAATTGCATCATGCGACACAATTGCAATTCCCTATTCCCCCTTATTTGAAGGTTGACCCGATAGAGGACCTTCTCTTTCATGACTCCCTCTCTAAACCCCTGTCTTAACTCTATCCTGCTCTCCTCCTTGTGCAGTCTCCTAAAATGGACAGGTTGTGGGTGCAGTGGAGGAGGGATATTTCAACTTTGGACAGGGAGTCCTGGGAGAAATATTTTGAGAATAGCTTTAGGTTGGTTATTTCTTTGCAAAATAAATTGATTAATGTGAAATGATTGCATACAATAAAGTATATTACACATCCCAGAGACTGCACAGAATTTATTCACAAAGGTCTCCCGAATGTTCATGCTATCACTCGGGTGATGGAACCTATTATCACATGTTTTGGACTTATGCTAGAGTGGCCCATTTCTGGGCAGAAGTATTTGCATGTATCAATACCCGACTACAAATGTACTCAACACTCTCTCCTGAGCTTGCATTGTTGGGCATCCAGGAAGATGAACAGATTGCCTCGCTACACTAAAATACTGATTTCATACATACTGTATTATTCTAAGAACAAAGTACTTAGTAAATGAACCTCCCCCGCCTGCTATGGTAGCCTTATAAAATAGCTTTCTATTAATGCAGTGTTGTATAACTTGAGATACATGAATAGGGACTGCCCTAGGAAATATGACAAGATCTAATAGCCATGGACAACGCAATAAGTATTTTCTTTTCACGTTTACTAGCTGCATTAACCTACAGTTTTCATTGTAAATCTTCTGTGAGGGTCTCCTATTTATTTAGTTTTTTCTTGTTTTCCTTGCAAGCTACTCTAATCAGTTCTGAACTCTCTGCAGATTACATTTAATTACTATTGTCTCACAATGTTGCTAATAATTGGCATACAGTTTGCTGTCATTATGCCATTACAGTATCTCACAAACGTTATTTTATTATACCCTTTCAAGTGACAACACTGAAGAAATTACATTTTGCTACAATGTAAAGTAGTGAGTGTACAGCTTGTATAACAGTGTAAATTTGCTGTCCCCTCAAAATAAGCACACACAACCATTAATGTCAAAACCGCTGGCAACAAAAGTGAGTACACCCCTAGGTCAAAATGTCCAAATTGGGCCCAAAGTGTCAATATTTTGTTTAGCCACTATTTCCAGCACCGCCTTAACCCTCTTGGGCATGGCATTAACCATAGCTTCACAGGTTGTCACTGGAGTCCTCTTCCACTTCTCCATGATGACATCAAGGAACTGGTAGATGTTAGAGAACTTGTGCTCCTCCACCTTGCATTTGAGGATGCCCCACAGATGCTCAATAGGGTTTAGGTCTGGAGACATGCTTGGCCAGTCCATCAACTTTCTTTAGCAAGGCAGTGGTCATCATGGAGGTGTGTTTGGGGTCGTTATCTTGGAAGTACATGTTGGCCTTCATGGACTGTAGCACCCCAGTGCTGGCAGCACTAATGCAGACCAAGACCATGACACTCCCACCACCATGCTTGACTGTAGGCAAGACACACTTGTCTTTGTACTCCTCACATGGTTGCGGCCACACACGCTTGACACCATCTGAACCAAATAAGTTTATCTTGGTCTCATCAGACCACAGGACATGGTCCCAGTATGATCTGAGCACTGACAGGCTGAGCCTCCACCCCTTCAACCTTTGCAGCAATGCTGGCAGCACTCATATGTCTATTTCCCAAAGACAACCTCTGGATATTATGCTGTGCACATGCCCTCAACTCACTCACTCTTTGGTCGACCATGGCAAGGCCTGTTCTGAGTGGAACCTCTCTTGTTAAACCGCTGTATTGTCTTGGAAACCATGCTGCAGCTCAGTGTAAGGTTCTTGGCAATCTTCTTATAGCCTAGGCCATCTTTATGTAGAGAATAAAATCTTTTTTTCAGATCCTCAGAGAGTGTTTTGCCATGAGGTGCCATGTTGAACTTCCAGTGATCAGTATGCGAGAGTGAGAGCGATAACACCAAATTTAACATACCTGCTCCCCAATCACATTTGGACATTTTTACTTAGGGGTGTACTCACTTTTGTTGCCAGTGGTTTAGACATTAATGGCTGTGTTGAGTTATTTTAAGGGGACTGCAAATTGACACTGTTATATAGGCTGTACACGCACTATGTTACATTGTAGCGAAGTGTAATTTCTTGAGCGTTGTCACAAGAAAAGATATAATAAAATATTTTCAAAAATGTGAGGGGTGTACTCACTTTTGTGAGATACTGTATGTCAATAAAGAGCAATTCTTGTCAAAAAAAAAAGTGTAACTGAGCCACGAAGTCAAATAAGGACAGCAATGAGTTTTTGTAATGTTTATATTGTAACATCAAGATTGGCATTCTCAAACTGGAACTAACAGCTTTTGTAATGTAACATTTTAAATGCAAATAAATATTATATTAGAAAATGCAAAGAAAAATGCAGTTTCCATAAACCTGCAATGTAGTGCAAAAATATGAATGGGCCCAATTTATTTGCATGTTTCTTGTGGTTCTCTTGCTGTGAATGACTGAATTTTACCACTGGTAACAGCTTAAAGTGGTTGTAAAGTGTTTTTTTTTTTTTTTACTTTTACCTACAGGTAAGTCTATAATAAGACTTACCTGTAGGTAAAAAAAAATCTCCTAAACCTATATGGTTTAGGAGCTATTCCCCTCGCAATGAGCTGCTGACTGCAGCGGCGCATGCGCATAGGGGATTTTCAGCTGAAAGCCCGGCAGACGCTAGACCTTGCCGAAAAGAAATCTCCCACGCGATGGCCGGAAGACACGCCAAGGGAACATGTCAGCTCCCTCGGCGTGGATCAGGCGAGATGTTGGGGCCTCGTTCTAAGGTAAGTATTTAATAATGAACTAGTATGCCTTTTCCCTTGAAGGTCTAAAAAAAAAAAAAAAAATGTCAGCGGGTTTACTCCCGCTTTAAATGTGACCATAGGCTCAAAAACTCAGAAAATAAGCATCTAGTATTTCCATAAGCAAACTACATCCTATGTAGTTTTCTCACCATGTTACCTTTATTAGGTGCACCAAAGAACAGAAAATGTTCATGATATATAAAAAATGATTTTAAAGATATATCTTTTAAAAAAAAAATAAAGGTGTCATACTTATGTATAACTTTAATTTTGCTCGTGTAAACATAGGTTTTTTTTTTTTTTTTTTTTTTTTATCAATTTACTCTACCACAGATTTTGCACATGACAAGTGATGATGTACCTGAATGCCACTGGATGCATAAAAACTTTTCTATTATTATTACAGAAGAAAGAAAGCTAAAATTATCTCACATGCTGAACATGAGCTATCACTTTTGACATTTAGGTTACAAAAACTGAAGACTGTACAAAGAAGAGGAAATTAGTAAGCAAAATCTCACCTGTCCTCTTTGGTGACTTGAGAATAATAGGAACGCTGTCGAATAGCAGAGTAGAATGAGAATGCTTCGTTAAGGTAGCTTGTCTCTGAGGTGCGAAGACTGTAGGAGAAAAATAAGCTCTTGCTACAGGATATAACTAAAATTAGTAATAACACTACATAACTTTACATAGCTGAACATGCAAAAATATAGTAATCCTTTATAAATGTGTAATATAAGTAAATAGAGTGAAAACAGTGCAGCACTAGTAATCAAATGTTGAGTCTTGACATATAAACATACTGTGATATACAAACTTAATCGTGATTAGCATATACAAAAAAACACTAACACCATCATCTGATTGTGTCTCTAAATAAAGTGCACTGTGCATATTGTAAATCAAAATTGGTAGTATATTTGCATTAGTGAATAATATGTATTGATGGGAGGGAATCCATGAGTGTAGGACTAAAGGAGTCACCGTCGAGGGGAGAAGATTAAATACGCTTACCAGAAGGTAGCATCAATCAGGCATGTGATATCAACGCTCTGAATAGCGAGTGGTGCAATTCCTCCTCCTCAGCTGAGCCACATCAGACCTCAACCCGGCATGTGAGAATATGGATCAGGATGGCTATGTTCCAGATGGTAAAAAACCTCCTTCTACCACAGAACCGTTTGGTAGGTTTATGGCTAACAAAATCCATAAAACACAGAAAGCCTCCACATTGTGAAAAAATTTATAGTTATGGGTTTATTTGGAATAAAAAGGCTTTACATAGATTTCAAGATGTATTGCATCAAGTAAAAAATGCATAAAGGGGCGTGGCTTGGACGGGACCCGCTGATGGCTGCTTGAGAGGAGAGCTCCCGCACCAAGGAGAAGAAACGCAGCTTCCCCAGAGGATATAAGATAGCAGCCACCATGGGCAGGTCGAATAGAAGCACCTCGACCCCCCGCCATGTGAAGGAACCTGTTAAGGACCCCGGGGCACATCTCTGCAACAATATCCCGGAGATTTTCCGCTCCCGCCCGGCAGGCCAACACGTGGAGACGCAGGCCTCCCAAGACGCGCAGGCCGCATCCCCGGCCTCGCGTAGATACGCCGCGGACCGGACGCCGGAACGTCCCGCAGCCCTGAGCCTCTTGGACCTCCAGCGAGATTTACAGAGTGTGGCCCTGGATATTAAACACACCCTGACATCCGCCATCGCTGAACTGAAAACGGATATCCACGCCATGAATCATCGCCTGGCGGTAGTAGAGGATACCTCCCAGCTACAAGCAGCAGCGATCAGGCAAGTACAGAGGTCTTATGATATGCAGCTGCCCCACATATTTGAGCTCCACCGTCAAGTGGAGGATTTAGACAACAGGGGGCGCAGACATAACCTTAGACTGAGAGGGGTTCCTGAGGGAGTAGATGCGGCCTCCATGCCACAGACTGTATGTGCCATTTTTAATGATCTGCTGGACCGGCCTGCTGATTCCCCTATAGAAATGGAACGTATTCACCGCGCACTGAGACCCCCCCCCCCCCCCCCCCCAGGGACTCTGAACCTCCTAGAGACATTATCTGTTGTATTGTCAACTTCCCCCTTAAGGAAGAAATCCTTAGGAAGGCGAGAGAACGGGGACGCATTCTGTTCAATGGGTCAGAAGTAAAGCTTTTTCAGGACCTCTCACAAATAACTCTGCAGAACAGGCGCACCCTGCGCCCCCTGCTGGACATATTGCGCACACGCAACATCCAATACAGATGGAAGTTCCCATTTTGTCTATCTGCTACCTCCAGAGGACGCACTGCATTGCTCAGAACCCCGGAAGATCTGCCCACATTCTGTGAACAACTGGACATACCACTGGTAGACATACCGGAGTGGTGTGCCTTCTACTTCCCTACTGAGCCGTGGAAGTCAGTGGTTCTTAATGCATCGCCTAAGAGTCAACGACCGAGCTCCAGACGCCGCAGACTGGACCCCACCTCCCCTGGCGACCGCCAGTCCAGAAGGGATCTCTCTTCACGCAGCGCGCACCTTGCTGACACCCCAAGAAGGGATCGCCAGGATGCTTAAAGCTACCCTACCACCTTATTTAATGCTCCTGTTCACCAACTGAAGGCAACAACATTCTTCATCAGCTCCATCCCAAAAGAACGCCAGTTGTAGGAGCAACCTCCTCCCTCCCATTTTTCTCCCCCCCCCCCCTTTTTTTTTTTTCTCTTCTTCCCTCTCTCCAGATTCCTTTAGGCACGAACACCCGAGGTATTTCAACGTCTTACAAGAACTTCTTACGAGGATGAATCTTCTGGAACTTTCACTTTGGGAATCCCAGTCTACCCAGATCCAGTACCTTGTCTTTGGAACTCTGACGTAGGTGACTCTTCTGGGTCTTTCGCTTTGGGCATCCTAATCTACTTGGCTCCAGGTACTGTCAATGTTCTTGCACCCGCCTCCCTTGGGCCAGTTTATTACTTTAGGATCCTACCGTGCATTGAGACTTTACCGCCTCCCACTCTGTTTTCAAGACTGTCCTAATGTTAGCGTCAGTACGCTGAGACCCCCTCATCTGCTTACCACCCCCCTCCCCTCCCTCTCCCCTTCCCCCCGTCCCCCTCTCTCCTCCTCCCCCCCCTTTTTATTTTCTCCCCCCCCCTTTTATTTTGTTTTTTGTTGTTATTTATTTTTACCTGGCGTTGTTGTTTGGAGAACTGTGTTATTTCTCTAATGTATAACTGATCATTTATGTTGCTGTTATGTTTAGTTCACGCTTCGTTTCTCCCTTCATGTTTTTGGGATCTGCAACGGATGTGTGCCATGTTATAGTTGCTTCCTTGTGTTTGTTCCCGCTCTAAACTAGTAGCGTGCCTTTGGAACTCGATTTGTGATTCCCATGCTCCCATCCCTGTCCTGTGCACAAAACAGATTTTCTCATTTCCCTCATACTCGGCTGGCCTTGATCCCATGTTCCTACGATCCCTGCTCGCTACTTACCCCTGCTTAAGCTAATATAATAGGCAACAGCCGAAAGTGGTGCCTCGCACCCTGCCCTCCTGAGCAAGCCCCTGACCACTGCGCGTGCCTAGGTTTTGCCCTGCACGTCGCATACATTCCTCTGTCGCATCAATTTGCTCTCCTCGTTCTCCTTGGTGCTACTCCTCCGGTCCATTCCCAGGCTTACTGACTCCACACAGCTGGTCGTACGACCTGAGCTGACAGTCCGGCTTTCTCCCACTAGGTGGATAGGCATGCCTACATCCGCCTCCGGTGTAACCTCTATCAGGGATCTGCTTGGATTCCTGCCTACTTTTCTCCCCCTTCTGCTGTTACCTCTCCCCCCTCTCTGTCCTCTCTCTGATTTGCCCCCCCCTTCTTTTCCCCCCCTCTCTCCCACCTATCTATCTCCCTTTCCCCCCCCCCCCCCTCTTCTAACTGGGTCGCTCCTCTCCCTGTCCCCCCACTCTCGGGTCGTGCGACTGACCCCTACTAAATATAACGCTTTTATCATATCATTACCGCTTTTAGCGCCCTTGCTGTCCAGATCTCTCATCTCAATATAATGCAGAAGGATTCGGACATTCGGACGCGCCTCTCACTAAAATGCCTCTCCCTCAATGTGAAAGGCTTAAACCTCCCAGAAAAGAGATCACAACTCCTTTCAGCCCTCTCCAAACATAAGGCCCACTTCCTCATGCTTCAGGAAACACATTTCCGCTCGGACGCAATCCCTAAGCTGACGAACCATATATACAAACAAGCGCTTCACTCCACTAATCCAACCTCCAAGACAAAAGGGGTCTCTATCCTTATTTCCAAGTTTGCTGACTTCCAACTGACTGACTCCTTATATGACCAAGAAGGTAGATATGTCTTTATTAAGGGCATGTACGCTTCCAGACCTATTACGGTGGCCAACATTTATTGTCCGAATGAACACCAAGTGTCCTTCTTTAGAAAAACATGTGACCTTCTGTCCTCATTTAAGGAGGGAATTTTGATTTTAGGAGGTGACTTTAACGTCCCACTCAACCCGATCCTAGACTCCTCTACGGGCACTTCTGCACTCCCCTACCGCGCTTTGAGACAGATTAAGATTCAACTGCAGGGTCTGACTCTCCACGACACATGGCACACCCTGTTCCCGACTGACAAAGACTACACCTTTTTTTCCCACCCACACCAGAAATATTCGAGAATAGACTACCTTTTCCTCTCCCAGACTGACCTCTCTCTCCTTTCCAGAGCCACGATAGAGCCGATGTTCCTCTCCGATCACCATCCCATCACCATGACCCTCACTTTCCCTGACTCTAGACAGGTAACCAAAACCTGGCGGATGGACCCCTCTCTTTTAAAAGACCCGGCAAACGTTCAAAAATTAGAGGCCGAAATTTGCCTGTACTTCCAGGAAAACGTCTCCCCTGACGCCTCACCCGTCTCAATTTGGGAAGCACATAAGTGCGTTTTGAGGGGTGAGCTCATCTCTATGACTGCGAAAGCCAAAAGACAACGCCAAGACAGGATCACGTCCCTTATTAACATAATCCAGAGACTTGAAACGGCACATAAGCATTCGGCCTCGCAAGCTACCTTGCAAGACCTCCTGTGTGCACGGTCCTCCTTAATGGATGAATTGGGTAAACGCACTAGACGTAGATATGTCCTCCAGCAAAAAGTGTTCTATGAACACGGTAATAAAAGTGGGAGGCTATTGGCCCGTACGAGTCAAACGGCCAAGGCTTCATCCCTGATTCACACCCTTCGAGACGGCCAGGGCTCACTCCTTTCTAAAAACGAAGACATTGCGGCACACTTTGAAAACTTCTATGCTGCACTCTATAATCTACCGGACAATAACGTAGGGCCCCCTGACGCACCTGACCGCCTATCGCGCATTAGAGAATTCCTGGCCCAATATAGTCCCAAATCAATTACCCCACAGCAGGCCGCGACCTTGGACCACCCACTCTCCCCCGAGGAATTGTCCCTCGCTATAAAGCAAATGAAACCAGGCAAAAGCCCGGGTCCTGACGGCTTTCCCCTTGCTTACTACAAGGTCTTCTCCGAAGTTCTCTCCCCCCGGCTCCTGTCAACCCTGAACTCCCTTACGGACCCGTCCACCTCTGCAGGGGATATGCTGGCAGCCCACATTGCCGTTATCCCTAAAGAGGGGAGGGATCCATCCCAGGTCTCTAACTACAGGCCTATCTCTCTACTGAACGTGGATCTTAAGCTCTATGCCAAGATGATCGCGAATAGACTTTCACCACTTGTCCCTGGCCTCGTCTCCCCTGACCAGGTGGGCTTTGTCCCGGGGAGGGAGGCCAGGGACAACACTATTCGAACACTAAATATTCAACACTGGCTTTCCACGAATAGGACTGAGGGATTCTTTCTTTCACTTGACGCGGAGAAGGCGTTTGACAGGGTGGCCTGGGATTATATGCGGGAGGTTCTGAGGACCATTGGCCTCCCCTCCCGTATGCTTGCCTATATTAATGCCCTATATACCAACCCTTCTGCAAGGGTGAAGGCAAACGGCCTCCTGTCAAACGCCTTCTCTATACGTAACGGCACCCGGCAGGGCTGCCCTCTCTCCCCCCTGATATTTGTCCTGACGTTGGAACCCTTTCTCAATAAATTACGGACCAACACAGACGTCCAAGGGGTCGTTATTAATCGCACAGAATACAAAATTGCCGCGTTCGCGGATGATATTTTACTATCTCTGCAGTCGCCCCGGACATCCTTACCTAACCTCTTAAAGGACATTAAGGATTTTGGTTCTTTATCCAATCTTAAAATCAATTACTCCAAATCCCACGCCCTGAACATTTTCTTACCCCCTCAGGAGGTATCCCATTGCCAAGCGTCCTTCCCCTTTCAATGGCAGAGAAATGCTATAACTTATCTTGGCATTCAAATAACCAAGGACCTGACTGAACTCTATGCCCACAACTTTCTGACAGCCCTGACTAGAATCCAAACGGACTTGAAAAATTGGTCCAACCTTAATGTCTCCTGGTTTGGCCGTTCTGCGCTAATTAAGATGATGGTTCTTCCGCGCATTCTGTACCTCCTCCAGACGATCCCAATTCATATCCCTCCATCCTTCTTCCTGACATACAAGAAGCTATGCTCCGCGTTCATCTGGAAAGGGAATGCCCCACGCATTAAATATTCTCTCCTGACTTGTCCTAAAACAAATGGCGGCATAGCCCTACCTGATCTCTATCATTATTACTTAGCATGCCATTTAACAAGACTGTTGGACTGGAAATTCCATAGGAAGGGTAAGATATGGGTGGACTTGGAGGGTTCCTTCTCGACTTACCCCTTACACACCCTACCTTGGCTTGTACAGACACATTGGCCCGTCTCCGTCAAGACGCACCCGCTCATCCACACTTCCCTGCTAGCCTTCAAGAAAGCAGTAACCTCTCACCAGATCTCCTCATACCTAGGCCCATTGACACCTCTGAGGGGAAACCCAGATTTCCTACCCGGTGAATCGGCAACATTCCTTTCGAGGGAATGGCCACATGCTGATGTCTTAGCACAGCACTTTTTTTCATAGAGGACGACTTTGATCCTATGACGCCCTTAAATCCATGTCTCGCACAGAGGAATTTCCTTTCTGGACCTACAGACAATCGGTGCATTTCTTCACTTCCAAGTCCCACACAGACGTTTGGACAAGACGACTTACCCCTTTCGAATCCCTTCACACCCAGGCCATGCCACAAAGACACCTCATATCCCTACTCTACTCTATCCTACAAGACAAAACACGTTCCCCACAGACGGAGTCCTCTAAAGTATCATGGGGTAGAGATCTACATATACAGTTTACAGAGGAAGACTGGAGTGCCATCGCCACGTATGCACACAAAGGGTCAATGAACGTCGCCATTCAAGAAAATGGCTACAAAATAATCACAAAATGGTACAGGACCCCTTCCCGCCTTCATAAATTCTCTCCCTCAGTCCCAAATGTCTGCTGGAGATGTAACAATGACGAAGGCTCTATGCTCCACATATGGTGGGATTGCGCTAAGCTCCAACCATTCTGGAAAGAGGTGCATTCCATAATATCGCAAGTCACTACTTATACACTTGATTTCAATGCTGGTCAGTACCTCCTTCACCACACCTCCTTGCCCAGACGAACGTATCACAAGTCCCTGGCCATGCACATGGTCAATGCGGCGAGACTGTGCATACCTGCGCTTTGGCGTTCCTCCCAGATTCCTACCATCAGAGATTGGCTGACAAGAGTTGCTAAAATTGAAGAGATAGAAGAGCTGATTTCTATTTCTCAGGACCGCACGCAGAAATTCTCCGCCACATGGGCCTGCTGGACGCACTTTAAGTCCACAGACAGATACAAGTCTTGCTTTCCACATTAATCACCCGAGTTGAATTCTGGTACTAACTGTATGATGAGCAGGGGCTGGGGAGAGGAGCGACCCCATCCCTATCCCCTCATTTCCCCCTCTGATCTTTCACCAACCCCCCCATAGCCCCCTCTGGCCCCTCTAGGCCCTCCCTTCCCTTCTGTATCCCCCCCCCTCCACTTTCACCCTTTCTCTACTCCTTCTTTACATCCCTCATAAGTATACTATGCCCCATTGGCACACTACCCAACACCGAGGCCCCCTACCTCTGTGTACCAAAGATACTAGGAGGCACTTAATGTTTTTACTCCTTTATACTCCGGGGGGCAAGTCCCCCGACCCTCGTCGGTCCCTGGGGGGACCCGATGAGGGGGGTCCCCATATTCATTGTTTGATATACACGCACTGCCACTCGCCCAAAGCCTCTTGACTTTATGTAACTGCTGGTAGTACATATGTTAGTTTTCTCTGTTTACTGACTTCTTAGGCTCATACATTCTGTATTCTATTTGTTCTTGCCTAATCAGCCATGTATCACTGTATGTAGACTTTATCAATATACCACAAAGTCATGGAAGCTGCTTTTGTTTACCCATGTACTGTGCTATGTATCTGTTTATGTTATGTACGAATAAAAAAATTATTTTTGAGGGAAAAAAAAAAAAATGCATAAAATTCAAGAAGGCATAATGCCATGGAAAGGACTCAAAACTGACATGTTTCATCTACAAAAACTTCAACGGGAGTTGAAGTCTTTGTAGACGAAACGCATCAGTTTGAGGAGTCCTTTTCATAATATGTTTATGTCAATTCTCAACTTTTGATTCCTAGCGCTACACTGTTTTCACTCTATTCATTCACACATTTTTTGTTAAGATTGTAGTGCTGGCTGTTATTGTTTATGTGTATAGTGCAGTATTTTTATATTAATTCCTAATATAAGTAAATGACAACTCATTTAAATTAATTTAAACTGGTTATAAATCTTCATTTTTTTTTATTATAAAAATGACAAACATGCATATACTTACCAGTTCTGTGCAGTGGTTTTGCACAGAGCAGCCCCGATCATCCTCTTCTCATGTCCCCCGCAGGTTCTCTAAGGGTGTAAAATGGTGATTTCACTTTCTTACTACCTATCACAGCTTCGGAGGCCTTGAAATACCAAGATAGCATAACCCCCCTCCCAGTGACCCCATTTTGGAAGACACCTGAAACTATGTGTTGAGAGGCATGTTGAGTCTATGTAATATTTTATATTTTGCCACAAGTTTTTGGAAAATTACAATCTTCTTTTTTGGCACAAAGTTGTCACTAAATTATATATTGCTTGAACATGCCATGGGTATATGTGGAATAACACCCCAAAATACATTCTGCTGCTTCTCCTAAATACGGGGATACCACGTGTGTGAGATGTCAAGATAGCACAAACCCCCCCATGACCCCAATTTTGGAAAGTAGACACCCCAAAGTATTTGCTAAGAGGCATGCTGAGTATTTTTCAGCTCTCATTTGTTTTGGAAAATGCAGAAAGAAAAGGATTTTTTATTCTTCAATTTTCAAAACTTTGTAACAAAAAGTGAGATCTGCAAAATACTCAACATGCCACTCAACACATAGCTTGGGGTGTCTACTTTCCAAAATGGGGTCATTTGGGGGGGGGGGGGGGGTTCTGCTATTTTGGCATATTGTGGCCTCCGAAACTGTGATAGGTAGCGAGGACGGGAAATTTACGCCCTTAGAAAACCTGAAGGGGGTGATTGCTTTTTGGGGTCCTGTACTCGGCTAGGCTCCCACAGAGTTTCACACCTGTTATCCCCATACTCAGAAGAAGCAGCAGAATGTATTTTGGGGTGTAATTTCACATATACCCATGGCATGTGTGAGCAATATATCATTCCAGTGACAACTTTGTGTAATTTTTTTTTTTTGTCATTTTTCATTAACTTATGACAAAAACTATTTAAATATTCAGTGTGCTCAACATGCCTCTCAGCAAATTCCTTGGAGTGTCTACTTTCCAAAAGGGGAGTCATGGGGGGGGGGGGGTTGTACTGCCCTGCCATTTTAGCACCTCAAGAATTGAGATAGGCAGTCAAACTAAAAGCTGCGTAAATTCCAGAAAATTAACCCTAGTTTGTAGACGCTATAACTTTTGCGCAAACCAATAAATGTACCCTTGAGTTTTTTGTTTTTTTTTACTCAAGACATGTGGCTGAATGGGTTTTGGCCTAAAATTGTTGTATTTTTTATATAACAAAAAGTAGAAAATACTTTATTTCAAAATGTTCCATCTTTTTTCATTTATATTGCAGAAAATAAAAGGTGAGCAAATACCACCAAAAGAAAGCTCTATTTGTAGGGAAAAAAGGATGTAAATTTAGTTTGGGTACAGCATTGCATGACTACACAAGTACCAGTTAAAGCAGCACATATCTTTTTCTTTGAAGTACATCAGGGGACAAAGAACCATAGAAGTTACTATGTGGGTTATAGGTCACCTTCTGGTGATGGACACTGGCATGCCCTAAATTAAAAAGTGCACTCCCTATATAACCCCTCCCACTACTGGGAGCACCTCAGTTTTGTAGCAAAGCAATATATGTGTACACCAAGAAGGGAGTGACCTCTGTGTCCCCTGATGTACTTCAAAGAAAAGGATTTTGCAGGTAAGCTGTTTTAAAAAAAATCCCATTTTCTTTTCATGCATCAGGGGGGACAGAGCCACAGTAGTTACTATGTGGGATGTCCCATAGCAATGCTAACTGAAGGGAGGGAGACACAATTGTAGGGCACCAAGAGACTAGAGGACTCATACTGTAGCCTACAGTACACCAAGCCCAAAGGCGATATCCTCATAATCTTTTACATCTACTTGATAGAATCTGGTAAATGTATGGATTGAAGACCAAGTTACGGCCCTTGCAGATCTGAGCCATGGCTTGGTAATGCACTGCCCAAGAGGCACTAACAGCCCTGGTGGTGATGAAAAGGAGGAACTTTCCTTTTTAAACCATAAGTTTGAACAATCACTTGTAACTATGTAACCTATTTAGAAATAGTAGATTCTGACGGAAACACAAACAAAAACATCTGTTTTATGAATTTAAGTGGTCACTTTCAATAGACCTTGACCGCTCTCACCACATCAAAAGAACATAGTAACCTTTCTTCCACAGAAACGAGGTTCTGGAAAAAAATTAAGGCAGAACAATATGCTGGTTTAAATGAAAACCCGATACTACATTCGGTAGGAATTCAGGATGAGGCCACAATATAACCTCATCCTTATGAACAACTATGTCTCTTTACAAGGAAGAGCAGCCAACTCTGATACTCTTTTTGCCGAAGATATGGCAATCAAGAAAAATTATTTTTCCCCATCAAGAGAACCAAGGGAATATCTCCATATTGACTCAAAGGGCTACTTCTGTAAGCTGACAAGACTAAAATTAAGTCCCAATGGTTCAGGGGTGAACTGGAGGATTAATCCACGTTACCCCCTGAATAAAGTTATGAACCAGAGAGTGAGAAGCAAGTAGAAACAAATGAAGCTGACAGCCCATGGTCTTATTATAGAATGTGGGTCTCAATAGGCAAACCGTTAAACTTGGCATTTGTAAGGAAGGATGGAAAACCGGATCTTGCAAAAGAAGGTCTGGCCACAGTGGTAGGGGCCAAGGGCCCCCTTCCACCATCTTTATGATCTTGGCAAACCATGATCTCCTGGGCCACAAGAATCACCTCCTTCCCTTCTTGCTTGATCCTGTGAAGAAGGCGCAGAAGCAGAACAGGAGGGAAAGCATAGATCAGTTAAAACTGATCCCATGGAAATACCAATGCATCTGTTTCATATGCCATTGTTGTTGAACCCGGACGCCAATAGACCAACGTCCGGAACTCCCCATCCTTGGCATAAATATATATATATATATATATATATATATATATATATATATATATATATATATATATATATATATTTTTTTTTTTGTTATAATCAGTTTTTATTAGAAAAGGAGGTACATTCAGTGGTAGCAGACATATAAACAATTTCCATTACACAGTAAGTTCACGTCGGACATCGCATACCAAGATCAATTTAGGCAGGGGCATGGAAGCCATCGTTTCCAACATTGCGTAAAAATGTATGCCCCCTTTCCGGTTTTTCAATAAGTAATAGAAAGAAAAGATCAAAGAAGTAGATAAGAAAAGTGGAGCAGAGGACAGGGGGGGGGAGGGGATTGGAGAATGGGGGTGTAGCTGCCTCATACCACGGAACTATATAGTGCATCTCTTCACATGTTGTCCCTTGGATAAAACAGCAACAAATTAAACATTAATCGTCAATTACTAAGCAGGGTGGGCCATAATTTCCGCATAAGCGGAGGTATATTTAAAGGCAAACCAGCCGGACCATATCTTTTTAGCAAGATCTGTTTTCCCCCGAAGGGAGAGTGTCATATCCTCCATATAATAAATATTGTCTACTAGTAAGAGCCACTGGCGTAATGTCGGTATGGTTTTGGTCTTCCAATAATATGGAATAAGGGTTTTGGCTGCATTAAGGAGATGTGGCGTCGCAGATCTCTTGTACAGTCCCACTGATTTACCCGTGCAATGAAAAAAAAAAACATGGGTCATTAGGAACAACACAACCTTGAATCTCCTTAATCCAGTAGATAATTGCAAGCCAAAATGGGCGTAGCCTTGGGCAGTACCACCAGATGTGGGCATGAGTAGCTTGTTCTCCGCAGTCCCTCCAACACAGAGGGGATTTTTGAGGAAAAAACTTATGGAGAGTAAAACTGGGGTATAGTGCCATCTAGCGATGAGTTTGTAATTCATCTCCGCCACTTTAGAGGCTCCTGACAAAGTGTGAGTCAAGGCAAGAATACTTTTTTTTATTTTTATCTGGATTCAACTCTTGATGAAGGTCCTGTTCCCAATTGCGAATAAATGTGGGGGAGGTGGAGGACGACAGCGAAATCAATGCATGATAAAAATACGATATGGGTTTTTCCACTGGTTGCGCTTCTGAGAAGGCTACTTCCACAGGCGTTAAGTCTGACAAAGATTTCAAGGGTTTCGGCAGTGAGTTAATGAAGGCAGATAGTTATTGGTGTTTCCACTGATCCATAAATGAAATAGGAAGGTCTGTCACTATAGAAATAGAACCAGTTCCCCCACAAACGGGGTTTTTAGGCAGCAAGAGACAGTAATACAGTGGTGTGAAAAAGTGTTTGCCCCCTTCCTCATTTCCTGTTCCTTTGCATGTTTGTCACACTTAAGTGTTTCGGAACATCAAACCAATTTAAACAATAGTCAAGGACAACACAAGTAAACACAAAATGCAATTTGTAAATGAAGGTGTTTATTATTAAAGGTGAAAAAAAATCCAAACCATCATGGCCCTGTGTGAAAAAGTGATTGCCCCCTAAACCTAATAACTGGTTGGGCCACCCTTAGCAGCAACAACTGCAAACAAGCGTTTGCGATAACGTGCAATGAGGCTTTTACAGCGTCCTGGAGGAATTTTGGCCCACTCATCTTTGCAGAATTGTCCTAATTCAGTTACATTAGAGGGTTTTCGAGCATGAACGGCCTTTTTAAGGTCATAATACAACATCTAAATAGGATTCAGGTCAGGACTTTGGCTAGGCCACTCCGAAGGCTTCATTTTGTTTTTCTTCAGCCATTCGGTGGTGGACTTGCTGGTGTGTTTAGGATCATTGTCCTGCTGCAGAACCCAAGTTCGTTTCAGCTTGAGTACCCGAACAGATGGTCGGACATTCTCCTTCAGGATCTCTTGGTAGACAGCAGAATTCATAGTTCCTTTTATCACGGCAAGTCTTCCAGGTCCTGAAGCAGCAAAACAGCCCCAGACCATCACACTACCACCACCATATTTTACTGTTGGTATAATGTTCTTTTTATGAAATGCAGTGTTCCTTCTACGCCAGATATACTTGGACACACACCTTCCAAAGAGTTCCACTTTTGTCTCATCGGTCCACAGAATGTTGTCCCAAAAGTCTTGGGGATCATCAAGATGTGTTGTGGAGAAATTGAGACGAGCTTTGATGTTCTTTTTGCTCAGCAGTGGTTTTCTCCTTGGAACTCTGCCATGCAGGCCATTTTTGCCCAGTCTTTTCCTGATGGTGGAGGCATGAACGCCGACCTTAACTGAGGCAAGTGAGGCCTGCAGTTCCTTGGACGTTGTTGTGGGGTCTTTTGTGACCTCTTGGATGAGTCGTCGCTGCGCTCTTGGGGTCATTTTGGGCGGCCGGCCACTCCTGGGAAGGTTCACCACTGTTCCATGTCTTCGCCATTTGTGGATAATGGCTCTCACTGTGGTTTGCTGGATTCCCAAAGCTTTGGAAATGGCTTTATAACCCTTTCCAGACTGATAGATCTCAATTACTTTCTTTCTTAATTGTTCCTGAATTTCTTTGGGTCTCGGCATGATGTGTAGCTTTTAAGAATCTTCTGGTGGACCTTACTGTGTCAAGCAGCTCCTATTTAAGTGATGCCTTGATTGTGAACAGGTGTGGCAATAATCAGGCCTGGGTGTAGCTAGAGAAATTGAACTCAGGTGTGGACAACCACAGTTATAGTATGTTTTAACAAGGGGGGCAATCACTTTTTCACACAGGGCCATGATGGTTTGGATTTTTTTTCACCTTTAATAATAAACACCTTCATTTACAAATTGCATTTTGTGTTTACTTGTGTTGTCCTTGACTATTGTTTAAATTGGTTTGATGTTCCGAAACACTTAAGTGTGACAAACATGCAAAGGAACAGGAAATGAGGAAGGGGGGCAAACACTTTTTCACACCACTGTAGAAGCCAATAGAAGTAGTATAAAAGGTATTTTAATATTATTTGGTAAAAACAAACATGAGCTTCACCTGAACATTTATATAACAGACAAAATCCTGTGTATAAAGTACATATAATGTCACATGGAAGTATATTAACAGACACAGCTATATGTTACACTGTATGGGTTAGTAACAGTGAAAGCATAAATCTAACGTGTTTCAACCCCAAAGGGGGTCTTCTTCAGAGATGATAGTCTGTTAAAAGAAAGACAAGGTTACACTGAATGAATAAATCCGGTGTTATGCATGTTGGGAATACCCAATATTAATTTAATATGGTTTACCCGATGATGTACTTCCAGGTAGGTAAGGTGGATTATAGTACTTCGGATAGAATTCCCCCAGAGGGCAATGTCCCAATTTCCTTTGCGCATCTGGAGTGGTACCTGGTCCATATGTGTCGCCAAACCGCCAGGGGGAAGAGGGGGCAGCGTCACAAGCCCACTGACGTGACTCGCGGGAGGTCACACAAATACCTTGCCCCCCAGAAAAGGGAAGAATCCGGGGGGTAGGTGCGAGTAAGGGTACCGCGGTGATATGGTGAGTCACACCTGCAGCGAAATCCCAACAACAGGCAAAAAATTAAAAGCGAGGATTATTTAATATTGGAAACATGGGGTGCATGCGTGGTATGAGGTTAATAATATCATAACCTCATTATGTATACCAAGAATTATATATGCACCCCCAATTATCCAAATATCCATATAGGGTGCTTTCTAAAGAAGAACGGAAAAAGAAAAAAGGGGACCATGCCTGGAGGTATCTAAAGTGCCTAGGAAGAAGGGGAGAGGGGGAAGGGGAAGCCAAAAATGAGTGAATGTGTTGATGAGTGCTGCTGGCTTCTATTACTGTCTCTTGCTGCCTAAAACCCTGTTTGTGGGGGAACTGGTTCTATTTGTATCTACTTGGGGTGAGCAGCACCCTCCTAGCTCTTTGCAGCACTGTGTTTTTCTTTGACGGTCTGTCACTATAGAAGACAGGGGTAGAACTCCAGTTGGACTCAGGACTTGGTGCAGAAGAGTTTTCGACCCCAAGTGCCAAGAGTGGAGGTTAGAGTCCATATTCCCCGGAGGGAAATAGTTATGACCAGTAAGGGGCATTAAAGGGGAGTTATACGGCCAACCATGAGTCCTGCACAGCTGATCCCAAATCGTCAGGGAGGAGAGGGTAAGCGGTGATGTTTCAGATGATAAACTCCTGTACATCTTTGGTATCCACATTTGCGTCGAAAGGTCAGACCCACAGAGGGTCGCCTCCAGCCCAACCCAGAGCTTAGTGTGTTTGCAAAATGTCCATTCGGAGAGTCTGGCCAGAACTATTGAGCGGAAGTAAGTCTTAAGGTCTGGCAAGGCCAGGCCGCCGTCACGTTTGGACCTAATAAGTAACGATCTGGGTAGTCTAGGTTTTTTCCTTCTCCACACATACTTAGTAATTAAGGAGTTAATAATCGTGAAGAAACCCGGGGGAATTCCTAAAGGCAACATCTGAAACATAAATAGTACCCTAGGCAGCAGGTTCATCTTAACCACCCCAATCCTTCCCAACCAAGAATGGGCAAGCTGTGTCCATCTCTGTATATCAGCTCGTAAGGCATTGAGCAGGGGTAGGTAGTTGGCGCGGAAAAGAGAAGTTGGGTTAGATGTGAGGTAGATCCCTAAGTATTTCATTTTCTTCGTTTGCCATTGAAATGGGAAATCCCGTTTCTTCTTGTTCTTCTTCTTCTTCTCCTGGAGATGTTGACTCGACGAGCTCTCCGGCCGGAATGCCAGAGCCGCGCTGTGCGGTCACTTATATAGTGACAATGGGGCGGTGTCACATGGTATATGTCACATGGGTTGGTCACATGGGTTGATGTCACATGGGGACTATGACATCGTAAGGGGGCGGGGTCACCATGTGACCAACCCATGTGACATATACCATGTGACACCGCCCCATTGTCACTATATAAGTGGCCGCACAGCGCGGCTCTGGCATTCCGGCCGGAGAGCTCGTTGAGTCAACATCTCCAGGAGAAGAAGAAGAAGAACAAGAACGGAAGGCGGCGGCGACGACAGCGGCGACAGAAGACCGGGCCACCGCCTGTAAAAGAGCTACAAGAAGGCGCGGTGGCCCGGCAGAAGAACCGAAGGCGGCGACAGAAGAACGGAAGGCAGCGGTGACAGAAGACCGGGCCACCGCCTGCAAAAGAGCTACAAGAAGGCACGGTGGCCCGGCAGAAGAACCGAAGAGGGGGACAAGACCCCCGAAGTCGGGAGAAGAGGCCGGCGGCGGGGAGGAAGAAAGCCGGACTCCTCCGCTAGTAAAAGAGCTACACACAGATAGCGGAGGAGTCCGGCGAGAAGACCCCCGAAGACGGAAGACCCCCGGGAAATCCCGTTTCAATTGTGTGACGATACGCGGTGGGGTGGACACGTTTAGGATTTCCGATTTTAGCTATATTAATCTTAAAATTGGAGATAGCACTATAGGTGGAGAATTCTGACAAAAGGTTGGGGAGAGTAATTAGGGGTTGCTGTATAAAGAATAGGATATCATCCGCATATGCAGCATACTTGTGTTCAGTGTGGCCCACTACTATCCCATGAATATTCGGATTCTGCCTAACTACTGAGAGTAAGGCCACGTACACACGGGCGGACTGTTCGCCCAACCTTGTCCGCTGAACAGTGTTTGGGCGGACAGTCCGCCCGTGTGTGGGCTTTCAGCGGACAGTTTCAGCGGACAGTTGGACGGACAAAGTCTTTCGGAAATTCCGAAAAACTGTCCGCTGAAACTGTGTTTGAGCGAACAGTCCGCCCGTGTGTAGGCTACTTTCGAAATGAGCAAACTGTTCCCGCTCGGAAAGTCCGCCCATTTCGAGCGCGTGTACAGGTAGGCGGGGCACGCGAGGGAGACGTCGCGGGCTCCGCCGCCTGGAATGGGCTTAAAGGGGAACCCCAACGCCGAAAAAAAATCGGCGTGGGGGTTCCCCCAAAGTCCACACCAGACCCTTGTCCGAGCACGCTACCCGGCCGGCCAGGAAAGGGGGGCGAGCGAGCGCGCCCCCCCTCCTGAGCCGTACCAGGCCGCGTGCCCTCAACATGAGGGGTGCCTTGGGGAAGGGGGGCCGCGCGGCCCCCCCACCCCAAAGCACCTTGTCCCCATGTTGATGAGGACAAGGGCCTCTTCCCGACAACCCTGGCCGTTGGTTGTCGGGGTCTGCGGGCGGGGGGCTTATCGGAATCCGGGAGCCCCCTTTAAGAAGGGGGCCCCCGGATACCGGCCCCCCACCCTATGTGAATGAGTATGGGGTACAATGTACCCCTACCCATTCACCTGTGAAATAAAGTACAAAAAAAAAACACAACACAGGGAAAAAATATTTTATTGCACAGCTCCGGGGGTCTTCCGTCTTCGGGGGTCTTCTCGCCGGACTCCTCCGCTATCTGTGTGTAGCTCTTTTACTAGCGGAGGAGTCCGGCTTTCTTCCTCCCCGCCGCCGGCCTCTTCTCCCGACTTCGGGGGTCTTGTCCCCCTCTTCGGTTCTTCTGCCGGGCCACCGCGCCTTCTTGTAGTTCTTTTGCAGGCGGTGGCCCGGTCTTCTGTCGCCGCTGCCTTCCGTTCTTCTGTCGCCGCCTTCGGTTCTTCTGCCGGGCCACCGCGCCTTCTTGTAGCTCTTTTACAGGCGGTGGCCCGGTCTTCTGTCGCCGCTGTCGTCGCCGCCGCCGCCGCCGCCTTCCGTTCTTGTTCTTCTTCTTGTTCTTCTTCTTCTTCTCCTGGAGATGTTGACTCGACGAGCTCTCCGGCCGGAATGCCAGAGCCGCGCTGTGCGGTCACTTATATAGTGACAATGGGGCGGTGTCACATGGTATATGTCACATGGGTTGGTCACATGGGTTGATGTCACATGGGGACTATGACATCGTAAGGGGGCGGGGTCACCATGTGACCAACCCATGTGACATATACCATGTGACACCGCCCCATTGTCACTATATAAGTGGCCGCACAGCGCGGCTCTGGCATTCCGGCCGGAGAGCTCGTCGAGTCAACATCTCCAGGAGAAGAAGAAGAAGAACAAGAAGAAGAACAAGAACGGAAGGCGGCGGCGGCGACGACAGCGGCGACAGAAGACCGGGCCACCGCCTGTAAAAGAGCTACAAGAAGGCGCGGTGGCCCGGCAGAAGAACCGAAGGCGGCGACAGAAGAACGGAAGGCAGCGGCGACAGAAGACCGGGCCACCGCCTGCAAAAGAGCTACAAGAAGGCACGGTGGCCCGGCAGAAGAACCGAAGAGGGGGACAAGACCCCCGAAGTCGGGAGAAGAGGCCGGCGGCGGGGAGGAAGAAAGCCGGACTCCTCCGCTAGTAAAAGAGCTACACACAGATAGCGGAGGAGTCCGGCAAGAAGACCCCCGAAGACGGAAGACCCCCGGAGCTGTGCAATAAAATATTTTTTCCCTGTGTTGTGTTTTTTTTTGTACTTTATTTCACAGGTGAATGGGTAGGGGTACATTGTACCCCATACTCATTCACATAGGGTGGGGGGCCGGTATCCGGGGGCCCCCTTCTTAAAGGGGGCTCCCGGATTCCGATAAGCCCCCCGCCCGCAGACCCCGACAACCAACGGCCAGGGTTGTCGGGAAGAGGCCCTTGTCCTCATCAACATGGGGACAAGGTGCTTTGGGGTGGGGGGGCCGCGCGGCCCCCCCTTCCCCAAGGCACCCCCCCATGTTGAGGGCACGCGGCCTGGTACGGCTCAGGAGGGGGGGCGCGCTCGCTCGCCCCCCTTTCCTGGCCGGCCGGGTAGCGTGCTCGGACAAGGGTCTGGTGTGGACTTTGGGGGAACCCCCATGCCGATTTTTTTCGGCGTTGGGGTTCCCCTTTAAGCCCATTCCAGGCGGCGGAGCCCGCGACGTCTCCTTCGCGGGCCCCGCCTACCTGTACACGCGCTCGAAATGGGCGGATTTGCCTCCTCCTTACGTGGGCGAGTCCGTTCATTTCAAAAGTTGAGCGAACTGTTTGGCAAACAGTTCGCTGAAACAGTCCGCTCGTGTGTGGGCAAGTCCGCTCATGCAAATTTTGAGCGGACTGTTTGCCGAAACTGTTTGACGAACAAGGTTGGGCAAACAGTCCGCGCGTGTGTACGCGGCCAAAGGGTTCTAGAGAAAGTGCAAATAGAATTGGGGAAAGGGGACAGAAAGTGCGGATATTTGGGACAACAGGGGAGCATTAATACCTAAATGAGAAAGCGTTGCCATGAGGAACTCCCAGTCCACCCTATCAAACGCCTTTTCAGCATCCGTAGAAAGCAGGAGGGTGGGCTGGGAGGTCCTACGTGCATGTGCCATCAAGGACAGGGTGCATAGGGAGTTATCCGTGCTTCCCTCCCAGGAATAAAACCCGTTTGGTCGAGTGATATCCATCGGGGGATTAAGGGGAGCAATCTATTGGCAATGGCTTTAGCATAAATCTTGGTGTCAATATTTAGTAGCGATATAGGGCGGTAGCTTCCACAATTACAGGGGTCTTTACCGGGCTTAGGTAGGACAGTGACATGGGCATGTAAAGTCTCCGGGCGAAACCCACCACCCTCTGAGGTCACGTTGGCATATCTGGTCAAGTGGGGGATTAAAATGTCTGCAAACAAACGGTAATAGGCCACCGTAAAGCCATCAGGGCCCGGTGCCTTCCCATTAGACATGGTTTTTAAGGCTTCACGTAACTCTGCAGGGGTGAGCTCTCCCTCAAGTGAGGGCAAAGTTGTTTGAGGTAGCTTGGGCAGGTTGGAGCGCTCCAGATAGTCCCTAATGAGTTGTGTTTTCAACTCCCTGTCCGTAGTAGAGTGTTGAACGTGATAGAGGTGCTGGTAAAATTTTCGAAACTCGTCGGCAATCCCAGGTGTATCAAACACTGCGATCGCCGAGGAGGTCTTAATTTTGGCTATGAACGAGGCAGTGTGCCGCTGTTGGAGGGAACGCGCCAGCAACTTACCAGGTTTATTGCCCCACTCATACAAACCTTGGGCCACTCGGCGGAGCCGATTTTTCTGGTCCAAGTGCAGAAGGGACTTCAAGTCTTCTCGCTTCTCGGTGAGAACGCGAAATAGTGCCAAGGACTGTGAGGCTTTATTTTGTTGCTCTAAATGCTTAATTTCTGAGGGTAGGTCGGTCTGTCTCTGAGTGTGTTCCCTCTTCTTCCTGGCCCCTAATTCAATGAGTTTACCACTAATGTGAGCTTTATGGGCTTCCCACAATGTTCCCGGGGAGATGTCAGGGCTCAAGTTATCCTGGAAGTAAAGGGCAAGTTCCTCCCCTATCCCCTTGCTGTCTAGCTCATCAGCAAGGAGACCCTCATTTAATTTCCAATTCGTAGGCTTAAGTGGCAGTGACTCTACACGAATGGTAAGCACAATGGGCATATGATCAGAAATGGGAGAAGTCTCTATGGCCGAATTAACCAGGAGCGGGAGGTGTCGGTGATCAATTAAGATTAAATCAATTCTGGAATAGGTTTGGTGAACCGACGAGTAATAGGTCCCGATCGCGGGGGTGCATAAGTCTCCAGGCATCCATGAGCTGTGAGTCATGCAGCTGTTTACGTATGAACTTCAAACGCTTATGGGAGATAGCCGCGTTTTCCCTGGAAGTGTCCAGGGAAGGTTCGAGAGGTGTGTTAAAGTCCCCAGCAAGTAGAACACACCCATGCTAGAAATCACGCAATTTCTTCAGGGTGGAAGCGATAAAACTAGCCTGATCCCGAATGGGGGAGTATAGAGTGGCCAAAGCACAGGGCATGCTGCCTAGGGTACCCTTCAAAAACAAGAAGCGCCCAGCTGGGTCGCACATCATTGATTCAAACGTGAATGTGGTTCCCCTGCGGAGTCCAACAGCCACGCCCTTAGCCTTACTCGTGTCGGATAAACTGTAATACCACGTAGGGTAGTGGTGAGAGCAAAGCTTGACTGTAGTCGAGTGTGTGAGGTGTGTCTCCTGCAGAAAGACCACATCCGCCCGCAAGCGATTCAATTCCCTGTAGAGGTTATGCCTCTTCCCTCGTGGCCATTGGAACAACCAGAGGGGAACCGCAGGCACAATTACAGGCACAATTACATTACACATAGCGAGCTGTAGGAGGCAGAATACTGTATAGGTCAGCAAGGGGAGGGAGGGGAAGGAAGGGACGGGGGACAGAGGTAAGGGTCAGAGAAGAGACATAGAAAGAGAGAAGGAAAATAAAAGAGAATGAGCCCATGAAACATAACGCAGACCCAGCCACGGGGCTGGCTGCGTATGCACGCAAAATACTGCGGTGCCAAACAGGGCACATGCCCAGCACGACGCCCCCGCAGCTCCCACCCCCGAAGGAGCAGGGATGTAGGGACGGCGGGCCGAGCAGCTCCCTGTATGAGGGGGCGGGGGAGCCCGAGCATCCAGGCATAGACCATAAAAAGTGAACAAAAAGAAAGGGGGTCCTAGAGGTGCTCAGAGGCCCCACCGCGCGCAACACATAGCAAAGCTTAATATGAGAGTAGCTAAATTGTAAAAACAGTAACCATATAAGAGTAACCTAAAATTTAAACAGCTAAAAAGAGCTAGAAAGAAACGCCAACAAAATCAAAGTTTAGAAAATTTACCAGGCCCCTAGACCAACCGATAATGGGCTGCACAGTTCTCCCTCCAGGTAGGCATGGGAACACAAATCAAAGTCAGACCCATGACTACGCCAGAAATAGCTCCCATAGGGCTCCTAAGAGTAAGAAGAGAAGCAAGAGTGTGTAGGGTGGCAAGTGCAGCAGCCAAGTCTCATGAAGTAAAGGTGGGGTGCCTGGTTCAACACCAAGTTGGAGTAAAGGTGAACGCCTCCGTGTAGAAGAGCTCACACTTAGGCAGGGTGCATAGAGATTCCAGCCGAAGAGGGGCGATGTTTGCAATTCGCCTTATGCCATTGCACCTCAAGGTTGTCCACCACGGGTGAGAGAAACTCCTGCCAGCCTGGGAGGTCCGGTGGGGAGATGTTCAGGGACGCACAAAACTTCTCCAGGTCCTCCGGGAATCTAAGGACAATTGACCTGCCGTCTACGGTCGCGATTAAAGCTGCAGGGAAACCCCACCGGTACTTTATAGATGCAGCACGTAACAGGTCGGTAAGTGGACGCAGGGCCCTGCGCCTGTCCAATGCTTCCCTGGCCAGATCCGGGAAAAAGGAAAGCATAGCACCATCAAAGTCCAATGGGGATGCCACTCTGGCCTTCTGCATAATAAGCTCCTTATCAGGAAAATGATGAACCCTGCATATAACGTCCCGGGGAGCGTCCGTGCCAAGGTTGCGGGGACGTAGAGCCCTGTGGACTCTATCAATTTTTAGAGTATCACCCGCCGGGCGGCCAAGCAGACTATTGAAAATACCTGTAACGGATGCGAGTAGGTCTTCATCCCCCGTTGCCTCGGGCAGGCCTCTGATCCGAATGTTATGGCGCAGATTACGGTTTTCCTGGTCCTCAAGTTTGTATAGCGCCATCCTGTGCGCTATGGCAAGTTGGCGGGTGGTTGTCTGCAGTGATCTGATGGCGGATGCGTGGCGGTCAAGCCTGTGCTCCGTTTCCTCAACCCTGAGCAGGACCTGCGATAAATCCAAACGGACCGCAGACATCTCCTTTTTAATAACTTTCTCGAGTTTCAGAAGCATAGCTGCCAGGTCTGCTTTAGTCGGCAGATCACTCACCAGCGACGCTACACCTGGGTGTTCAGGATCGCCATCCTCTCCCTCTGAGCCACCTGAAGAGTCCGGCGAGCAATGTCTGCGTTCGGGTCTGGACTTGAAAGAGGGGCCTACCCCAGCCGGCATGCCACGCGCCGAATGGCCTAGGCCATCCTGATTTTCAGACTCGGCCGGTTCAGCGGACATGTACCGCTTAATCGAGCTGCTAGCATCCACTTTCCTGGACAGGGGTCTTCCCGACCTCTTCCTCATCATCCGTGGAGGTCGTTGTTTGTTTCAGTAGTCTGTAAATGCCGTCTAGTAAATGCTGGCGGTGGAGCTCACACGAAACACGTCCGCTCTAGTGCATCACCGAGACCACGCCCCCCCCCCCCCCCCCATCCTTGGCATATAAACAGAACACTGCCGGGGTGAAGAACCATTCTCCCGGAAACAATAGTTGGCGACTCAAGTAGACCGCCTGACAATTCTCCATTCCTGGAATGAAAATTGCTGATAGACAAGGAATGTTCCTTTCTGCCCAAGATAGAAAAAAAATAATACACTTCTTTCTGGGCTGCACGACTTCTTGTGCCCCCTTGGTGACTGATATAAGCCACAGCTGTGGCATTGTCGGATTGGATCCTGACAGGACAAATTTGTAGTCTGAGCGTCCAGGCCTCCCGGGGCCAGGCATACTGCCAAAATCTTCTAGAATATTGATGGGCAAAGGTCACCTCTAATCTGGACCATGTCCCTCGGACAGAAGCTTCTTCCAGGACTGCTGCCCAGCCCAAAGAGGTGGCATCTGTTACCACTTTCCAGGTAACCGGTAGAAAGGATCGATCATCAATTGAAGCTCTGATGCACTTTGGCGGATAAACGCAACGGGAAGTTCAGAGTTTGGACCTTCTTGTTCCAAGTTGACAGGCTACTGTTTTGCAGCCTTGAATGGAACTGTGCATAAGGAACGGCCTCGAAGGAGCCACCATCTTTCCCAATAATCACATGCAAAAATAGAAGGATTCTTCTTTGTTTTGATCAACCGAATCAGTTCCTTTAGATATGTCTCCCCAACTGCGTCCCCAAAGTCGTGCGATCTTGTCGCCTTGAAATGAAGCAATGCCTGTATATTCTTGAGGTCCATGGATCTCAAGTTGCAACAAAGTGGGACCAAAGCAGTGCAGGGACTACTTTGAAGCCACTGTGACCTGAAGTAGTACAGACATGAACGGCACTCATTGGAAATCATGGGGCATGACTCGTCATGTGACCCGCCAGTCCCAAATCACATGAAAAGTCGCACCCGTGGAAACTTGGCCCCAAGGAACCGACTCCTTCCTGGGGCAAAAAAGTACCAGTTAGCCCTTGCACACATGGTCGGAAATTCCGACCACAAAATCCGATTTTTTTCAGACGGATCTTGTCCGAAACTGGTGCTGCATAGACACGGTCGGACAAAGTTGTAGGAAAATCCAATCGTTCATAAAGTGATGGTGTTCATTCATTACAACGGGACCATGTTCAAGCTAGTAGCCAATAGCTTTGGTCTCGGAATTTGATTTGAGCATGCGTGGCACTTTGTCCGATCGGAATTCTCTACAAACGATCGGACAAAGTACAATCGGATCATGTTGTCGGAAAATTTTATATCCAGCTCTCAAACTTTGTTGGTCGGACATTCCGACAGAAAAAGTCAGATGGAGCCCACACATGGTCGGATTATCCCACAACATGGTCCGATCGGACATTTTCCGTCGGAATGTCCGACCGTGTGTACAGGGGCTCACACGTTAACGGGTTTTCTAGGAAATCTTCCAGGACAGCACACCTGACTGGTCCACCTGACAGGAAACACAATCAACAACAGAGTTTAAAAAGCCCCTCCCTTCCCTCTGTCCCTCAGTTATGGCCAAGAAACTTCCCACAATGGTGCCAGAGTATACAATCTGTGAAACAAACACCTCACTTATCAATAGGGCTAGGGAAGAAGGTCTGCCGTCCTGGAAGATTTCCTAGAAAACCCATTACCGGTAAGTGTAACTGGTACTTTTCTCCAGTCCGGAGCAGACAACAGCTCCACCTTGTAATGCTTCAGGAAGGTGTTGTGGCTCATCCCGGTAGCTGCTTTGCAGATCTGCTCAACTGAAACGCCCACCTTGTCTGCCCAGGAGGTCACCACAGATCTAGTTGAATGAGCTTTCAGGGGATTTGGAACTGGCTTACCCAAATGCTTGTAGGCTATCATGATGGTCTGCTTGATCCATCTAGCTATTGTGGGTTTTAAAGCCTGGAGACCCTTCTTCTGGCCTGAGCGAATTAGCAAGTGGTTTGACCTACTAAACCCACCGACTCTGTCCAAATTAATAAACATCTTCTGACGTCTAACAAATTAAATTTCTGTTCCTTCTTGTTTTTTGGATTTTGGCAAAAAGAGGGAAGGACAATTTCCTGTGATCTATGAAAATCTGAGGAAATCATAGGTAAGTATAACGGGACCTGTCTGAGGATCACCCTATCCTCCAAAACTAACAGAAAAGGCACTTTTATTGTCAGGGCCTGTAGATCGCTGACTCTTCTGGACTCACTAGAAGGAAAGCAATTTTAAACGAAAGAAAATGAACTTAAACTTTAACCAATGGCTCAAAAGGATCCCTAGTTAGGACATCTAACACAAAAGACAAATCCCAAGGAGGGAATTTGTTGACTTTTATCAGGGTAGCTCTCTCTAGCGGTCAGAAACCTCTTTATGAGGGGATTGAGGGCCAGCTTGCGATCTAGGAAAACCAACAAGGCCACCACCTGTACTCTGAGGGTATTCACAGCTAACCCCTTGTCTAGGCCACTCTGGAGAAAGTCCAGCACTGCGGAACTATTTGTCGGGAACCTGCTCTAGTCTGCGCCCAGCTAGAGAAGCCCTTCCAAACCTTAGTGTAAATCTTTCTAGTGACTGGTTTTCTGCTGGACAAAAGTGTATCAGTCACTTTTTCCAAGTAGCCCTTACACTTTAAGATCTTCCTCTCAAACACCAGGCCGTCAGTGCAAGAAAACCAGGATCTGGATGCAGCACTGGTCCCTGGCGCAGAAGCCTGCAACTGACTGGAAGATGGAATGGAACATCCACCAACTATCTCCTCAGGGTGGGGAACCATGCACGCTTCGGCCACCAGGGTGCGATCAGGATGGCACCTGTCCGCCCGAGCTAGCTTTTGTAGTACCCATGGAATCAGCACCAAAGGGGGGAACGCATAGGCTAGGGTAAAGTCCCACTTCTGAGCTAGCGCATCCCTGAACCCTGTCCTCTGTCCAGAGAGAAGAACCTCGCTACCTTCTTGTTCTTCTTGGAGGCGAACAGGTCTATCTACGGCTTGCCAAAGCGTTGGCAAACTAGGGAGAAGACTTTGTCGCTCAATTCCCACTCCCCTTGGTGAATAGGTTGTCGACTGAGGAAGTCTGCTTGCACATTGAGGCAACCTCTTATGTGCACTGCCGAGATTGAGAAGAGAATCTCCTCTGCCTCTCCCAGGATCTCCTAGGTTAGTTTCAACAACCTGCTAGACCTTGTTCCACCCTGGTGGTTTATATAGGACACGGTTACCAAGTTGTCCGAAAAAATTGATTTCTCTACCCCAATCCTGATCTTTGAAGAAGGTCAAGGCTTTTCCAACCACCAGCAGTTCTCTGAACTTGGAGAATGCCTCTGTCTGCTCTCGATCCCACTGAGCCTGGGCCGAAAAGTCTCCTAGATGAGCCCCCCAGCCCCAGGTAGTTGCGTCCTTTGCCATGTTTACCGGGTTTTGCTGGTTCCATGCCCAACCTTCTGATAGGTAGGCTGGAATGAGCCACCAATCCAGAGAGAGATACTGTTAGATCTAGGGAGTCTCTTCTCCCATCCTAGGAGGAGAGAAGGAATACCTGTAACCCCTTGGAGTGAAGCTGAGTCCAGTGGACTGCTGGAATGCAGGACGACATTAGACCCAGAACACTCGTAATGGCCCTTAGAGAAGCTTCCCCTCTTAGTTGAAGAGTGGTCACCGCCTCCTGCAGCTTTGTAATTTTTGCTTGGGGAAGGAAAATCTTCTGCACCACAGAATCTACTAGGTACCCCAGGAAGATTCTGGATTGTGCATGTTCCAAAAAATACTTTTTCAGACTGACCAACCATCCCAGAGACTTCAGGGTTGTCAGCACCTTGTCTCGATTGGAGAGGAGCTGCTTCCTTGACGGACTGTAAACTAGCATGTCATCCAAGTATGGGATTAAGGCTATCCCCTGTAGGTGAAGGAATGCCACCACCTCGGCCAGGACTTTTGTAAATACTCTGGGACTGGCGGCCAGTCCGAAGGGGAAAGCCCTGAACTGCCAGTGTTGGGCACCCTGAGTAGACTGAACCGTGAACCGTAGAAATTTCTGATGGTTCGGGGCAATGGGGATGTGTAAGTAGGCATCCTTTAGGTCTAATGAAATCCTGAAGACACTGCCTTGCATATGTCTCCTGACAGTGTATATGCTCCACATCCAAAATTTCTTGTAATTTATAATTAGGCAAAAATTTCCCTGAGGGTTTTGGCACCAGAAAAATGTGGGAATAAAACCCCTGTCCAACCTGACTCGCTGGAACAGGAGTGATGACATCCTGTTCTGCCAGATTCCTGATGCTGTCCAGTAGACCCCTTGCTCTTAGTGGATCTCTGGGGAGACGGGTCAGTGTAAAATTTGCAGGAGGGGTGGAAACTAACTCTAGTCTGTAACCCTCCCTTATCAGACTGAGAATGTAGGGACTTTGTGTGATTCCCTCCCATTGGGGAAGGAACCACAAAAGCCTCCCCCCAACCTTAAGGTTGGCATCATTTAGTCCCCACTTCTTCCTAGGCTCCTTCTTGCCCTTGAAGCGGTCTTTTGCCTGGGGGGCTCAAGAAAAAATTTCTTCCCCCATCCCATTTGGGTTTCAAGGGAAATTTCTTCCCCTTGTCTGAGGATCGGGATAGGACTTGCTCTAAGCCTGCCCCAAAGAGCAAGGAGCCTTCAAAAGGTAACCCACAAAGATGAGACTTAGACGTAAAGTCACCATCCCAGGTTTTTACAAACAAAGATCGTCTGGCGGAATTCAAGAGGGCTGCCGATTTGGCAGTTGTTCTGACTGTCTCAATCACAGTGTCAGCCAAGTAGGCTACAGCTTTACAAAAAACTTTCAAGGAATTGGCAACTTCCTTGGATTTAGTGTCGCGCCCCACATGGTCTAGTAGTCTACCTACCCAGGCCTTTACATTCCGGGTGATGCAGGCGGACACCACAGCTGGCGCCATAGCTGCCACATTGGCTTCCCATACCCTGTGCAACAGGACTTCAGATTTTTTGTCCATCTGATCCTGAATACACCCGGAATCTTTTAAGGAAAGATCCAAAAGTTTGGACACTTGTGCCAAAGACACGTCGAAACGAGGCACTTTGAATAATTTTTCCTCCTCCGGTTTAAAAAGGACACCTACGTTTCCAGGCCTTTAACTTTAAAACCTTGCGTTCCGGGTCCCGCCACTCTCTAAGGATGATATCTTTGAGACACTGATGTACAGGGAAGGGTTTTGGCTGAGGCTTTCCTAGTCCCCTATGCAGTTTATCCTGTGCCGATACCTGCGTAGCGGGGAACTGAATAGCCTCAGAGGTATAGATAGCTCTTAAAAGACAGTCCATGTCTTCTGTAGCAAAACGATGACCCCCATTCAGATTGGCTATCTAGGTCCGAGTCCTCCCTTCTTCACCCGAAGACTGACCTGAGACCTCCACCTCTTCCTCATCTGAATAGGGGCTCGGACCCTGAGACCCTTCCGTACCTCCCATGGAGGCCCCATCCTGATACGGGGAGCTTTCACTTGCAGTCAAGACCCTGTCCTTGGGTCTAGCTCGCGTTTCAACAGAGGCTTTACATGACTGAAGGGTCGCTAACATCTCCGCCTGTAGGGCCCGACATTCCTTCATCGTCTGAGCAGACTCTTTCCCGGCTAATTTATAAATACATCTATAGCAAAACGGCTTAGTGTGTTCTAGAGGGAGTTTCTCATTACAATTGCCACACCGTTTAGATTTAACTGTGACTTTTCTAGATCTAGTATCTGACCCCTGAGTAGGTTCCGAATCTACAAGAGAAGGAAACACAATCTCACCTCAGCTCACTATTCTCCTTATAGAAAAGGAGGACTATAGGGGGGACAGGGAGGATGATAGTGGGACCCCCAAAATACACCTCCCCTCCCTAGCGACTGAGTCACTTACCCACTGCAGTGAACTCTGTCGCCGCCTTCGGTCCATCCTCCTCCATGGTCCTGGCTTAGTCCGGCCACCCCGGCAGGCTTGCGCTTGATCCTATGTCCTATGCGGATTTGTGCCGTAGGGTCGGAATATAAGGAAGAAATACAGGAAAACATTCTCGGACCCAAACCGAAATGCCGTAGTGTTGCTCTGAGGCACTCCCAATCCAGCCTTTTCGGCATCAGTAGAAAGAAGTAGGGTGGGCTGGGACCTCCTCCGGACAAGCTGAATCAGGCATATTGCTCGAAGAGAATTATCTTTAGCTACTCTTCCGGGTATGAAACCTGTTTGGTCATTTGAGATCCAGCTGGGTATGAGGGGGAGCAGAAAGTTAGCCATCACCTTGGAATATAATTTGACATCTACATTTAGCAGGGATATTGGCCTATAGCTGCCGCATTGAGTGGGATCCTTTCCAGGCTCCTTTCCAGGCTTAGGGATTACCGTAATGTGGGCGGTGAGGGATTCAGGGTGCAATCCTGAGATTTGTGAAATCGAGTTAGCATATGCCATGAGGTGTGGGAGAAGGGTGTCGCTGAATGTCTTATAATAAAAAATAGAAAAACCATCAGGGTCGGGAGCCTTCCCTGTAGGGGAAGACTTCAGGGCCGTCTGGAACTCCTCCACTGAAAAATCCGCTTCCAGGTCCTTAAAGTGGAAGTAAACCCATGGATTTAAACAGTTAAAAAAAAAAGGCATGCCGGGAATGCTAACTGTACATTGGCTGTGCTCTCAGCCAAACTATCAAACCATCCAATGGCTGGTGTCATAACGAATCACATGTGCAGCACCATAGCAGGTGAAGATTAAACAGAGGCAAAGATGGCAGCTTCCTTGGCTGAAAACGGTAGGGGAGTTTACTTCCACTTTAAGTGCCTAGGCGGAGAGTTCGGGAAGCTTAGCTTCCTTAAGGTAGGAGAATATGTGGTTACGCCTCTCTGTCGGGGACAAAGAGGACGCCTCGTTCATCACGTTATACAAGTCAGCGTAATAGTTCCTAAACGCTTTCACGATATGTGGGGTAGCGTGTGCCAAATCACCGTTGGGAAGTTTAATCTTAGGAATAAAGGAGGTAGCTTGCTTTGCTTTGAGAGATCTCGCCAACAGTCTACTTGGCTTATTCCCCCACTCGTACATTTTCTGAGCATAGCGGTGAAATTTCCTTTTAGTGTCTAGGTCAAGGAGGGTTTTCAATTCCTCCCGTTTCAGCGTAAGGGCCTTTAGGTGAGTGGAATGTAGTGTGAGTTTGTGCTGTCTGTCAAGATCCACTATCTGATGCAACACCTGTGTGACTTGATGACCATGCTCCCTCTTTATTCTAGCTCCTAATTCAATAAGACGGCCTCTCATAGTGGCCTTATGCATGTCTCAGGAGTTTTGTTATCTTTAAAAAATTGCTTCAATTGAGTAGATAGCAGCGAGACCTCCGCTTGGTTTGAAAGAAGGGAGTCATTCAGCTTCCAGTTATAGGAGCAGTGAGCCAAGGTGGGCATGGTCATCGAGACCGATGCATGATCCGAGATGGTGGAGGACCCAATACTTGCAGACCTTAAAAGCGGGAGATGGTGGTAGTCCAGAAAAATATTGTCTATACGTGAGTAGGATTGATGGGTCTTAGAAAAAGGGGAAAAATCTTTGTCCTTAGGATGAAGAATCCGCCAGACATCTATCAATTGGAGGTCTAGGAGTCTTCTCTTAACATACACTAGTCATTTAAAGGAGATATTAGAGCGGCCATGTGAAGTGTCCAGGATGGGATCTAGAGGAATGTTAATATCCCCTGCCAGGATAATTACATATTTGCTAAATTGCGACAATTTTGAAAGAGTCTGGGATAGAAAGGCAGACTGATTGTGGTTCGGACAGTAAACATTAGCTAGTGTACACTGGGTGTTACCCAAGAAACACCTAAAAAAAAAGGAAGCGACCATGATCATCCGCTAACATAGTTTCAAGGTGAAAGGGTACGCTGCTGCTGAATCCAATGGCCATGCCTTTATTAGTATCAGATAAACTATAGAACCATTGGGGGAATTGGGGGGAGGACAGTTTGACCAACATTGTGTGGGTCAAATGTGTTTCTTGAAGAAAGGCAATGGAACAAGCCACATTTTTTAATTACTGGGTAACTTGATGTCTTTTAGCAGCTACATTCAAACCTCGAACATTGTACGAGGTAAAGGTTAGCGCGGACATATCATCAGCAGGATGTGGCCCCTTGGCCTATATTTCCATGCAAACCAACCGAGGAGAGGAGGGTGGGGATGGGAGTGCGCAGAGATAGATAGGAAGAGAAAAATCAAGAAGGATGAGTAAGTGTAGAGAGAGTACATAACAATTAAGATACACATGGGGAACTGTATCTCGTCACGCAGAACACCACAAACTTTATGCGGAAGTAATGCAACAGTGCATTAACAAACAGTACTGTGTTTTTATTGAAAAACCAGGAAAAAAAATCTCAATTGCAACTACATGGCCGCCTGCAAAACTTTGCGGCCAAAACAGGCATCAGCCGATGCACTGACTTCTACCTTGTAGAACTTGGTAAACGTAGGGACAGACGACCAGGTCGCCGCTTTGCACACCTGAGCGACAGACGCTTGGTGGTGGAAGGCCCAAAACGTTCCGATTTCCCTTGGGCCGTGACCAGAAAGGGGGGCACCTACCCCTTCAAGGTGTAGGCTTGTACTACAATATGTCTGATCCACCTAGAAATGGTGGCCGACGAGACCGCCATACCCTCCTTTGGACCAGCCACCGAAACAAACAGCGAGTCTGACTTCCGAAAGGGAGCTGTGCCAAACAAATACACTTTTAGAGCCCTAACCACGTTGAGAGCGTGAAGGGCCACCTCTTTGGGGTGCTTCAGCTTAGGGCACAACGATGGTAATACAATGTCCTCATTGATATGAAAAGCCGAGTCCACCTTTGGTAGAAAGGACGGTTGCGGACGCAACACCACTTCATCCCTGTGGATGACCAGATAAGGTGACTTGCAGGACAAGGCCGCAATTTCTGAAACCCTCCTGGCTGATATTATGGCCACTAGGAAAACCACTTTCTGTGAAAGAGTCAACAAGGGAACCTCCCTGATATTTTCTTTTGAAGCGTCGACAACACCAGGTTCAAATCCCATGGAGGTAACGGTGGACACACCGGAGGGACTACATGTCGTACCCCCTGAACAAAGGTACTCACTAATGAATGAGATGCCAGGGGTCCCTGAAAAAAGACAGCCAGAGCTGAAATTCGCCCCTTTAATGGTGCTCAACACCCACTTCTGGTCTACACCTTGCAGAATAAACATCAGGATCCTGGATATAGAAATGGAGTCCGGATGCCACCCTTTCTCCTCACACATGGAGATGTAGGCCGTCCAGGTACGATGATATATCTTCCGCGAAGAAGATTTCCACGCCCTCAACATAGTCGGGATCACCGAGTCCAACAGACCCTGGTTTCTCAGCACCTGGCTCTCAATAGCCATGCCGTTAAAGCCAGCGATGGTAAAGCAGGGTGAAAGATTGGACCTTGAGATAGGATGTCCTCTCGCAGAGGCAGTCGCCAGGGAGAGTCTGCCACCAGACGCACCAGGTCTGCGTACCAGGGCCACTGAGGTCAATCTGGGGCCACCAGGATTACTGGGATCCCCTCGACTTCCACTCTGCGCAGTAGACGTGGCAACAGTTTTAGCGGAGCAAAGGCGTAGATCAGCTGGTACTGATGCCACGGAGCCACCAGTGCGTCTGACGCGTCTGCCCACGTATCTCTTGTCCTGGACACGACCGGAGTCCTGGACTCCGTCGACCAGAGGCCCTGAGCCGACTGAATCCCCATCACTCCACCCCAGCCTGATAGACTGGCGTCCGTAGTGATCACTGTCCATTTCGGAGGAAGGAATGATTTTCCGGACTGAATCACAGGGAAACTCAACCACCAGATCACTGACTGGCTGGCTCACCTGGATTTGTCGATCCAGGGACAACGTGTCCCATTTTGTCAAAATTTCCTTCTGCAGGACTCTGGTGTGGAACTGGGCATAAGGTACTGCCTCGAAGGAGGCTACCATCAGCCCCAGTACTAGAATGCAAAAGCGGAGCGACGACCACTTGCGGTTCATCAGTTGTTTGACCGCAGATCTGAGAGTCTGCAATTTGTCTTAGGGGAGAAAGACCCTAGCTTCCCTGGAGTCCAATAGTAAACCCGGGTACTCCAGACCTTGGGTCGGTACAATCACAGACTTCTTTAGATACAAAAGCCACCCAAATTCTCGCAGAGTCTGCATGGTGATCGCCACATCCTCCTCTAATTCTGAGGCGGAAGATGCTCTCAGGAGGAGATTGTCTAGGTAACCCATGATTGCGATCCCGCGTCGTCGCAGCAACGCCAATACTGAAGCCAGAACTTTGGTAAAGACTCAGGGGGCTGATGCCAGGCCAAAGGGAAGAGCCACAAATTGGTTGTGGGCTTCCCCGACTGCCAAACGCAGAAATTTTTGATGCCAAAGGCATATGGGTATGTGCAGGTACGCATCCTGGATGTCCAAGGACGCCAGGGAGTCCCTTTAATGGAGTGCAGCGACTACTGAGCGAACCTATTCTATTCTGAACTTCTGCACTTTTACAAAGTGATTAAGGGCTTTTAAGTCCAAGATTGGAGTACACCTTCCTTCTTGGGAACCACAAACAGATTTGAGTAGAACCCCTGTAAGCGTTCCGATTCCGGAACTGGTACAATCATCCCCTGATTCAGCAAGTCCCTCACCGCCCCTAACAGGGCCTCCCGGCGAACCGGGGACGCGGGTATGCTGGAGGGAAGAATCTGTTCAGCGGCCAAGAGAGAAACAATATCTTGTAGCCTGCGGAAATCAGGTCACAGACCCACTGGTCGGATAACCGGGAGGTCCACCGGGCTGCAAACTCTTGAAGGCGACCCCCCACCCGATATGTGGGTGGGGGCAAACCTTCATGCGGTAGCACTTTTGTTCTCAGGCTTGTTAGGCTTGCAGTGCCAGGGACGCTTTTGACCATCCACGGGCGTCCTGTCGGGCTGGGAATGTTTTGTCGAAGCACTGGGCGGACAAAAAACCCGCTGTGAGTGGAAAAAGAAGGCCCTTGCCTGCGGCATGGCTCCTTAGCCTTCCTGGCCTGTGGGAGCAGTGTACTCTTACCACCCGAGGCATTTTTAATAATTTCATCCAATGAAGCTCCAAAGAGCCGGTCGCCAAGGAAGAGAAGATACGTCTGGGTTTTCTTGGGTGCCTGGTCAGCAGACCAGCATTTTAGCCAAATCAGGCGCCTCAGCACCACAGCTGACACTGAAGCCCTGGATAACAGGGGGAGAGTATCCAGGGCCGCATCACAAACGTACTTGAGGTCTTGCGCTAGTTGGTCAGCTAGTTCCACGCAGACAGGGTAGGCCTTTTGCTTCCCCAATTCGTGGTGCAAACGTTTTGCCCACTCAGTCAGAGTCTGCGACACCAGTGTGGATGCCAGTACTGGTCGCTCGGCTGACCCCACAACCATAAACAAGGTCCCCTCAACCGGGATCGTGGTTACTTTATTTAACCTAGATACTGGGGGGTCCGCAACCGGAGGAGCCGACCATTTCTTGAGAAGGATTTCCTCAAAGGGGTAACGCACCGCCATGTTTTTGGGGACCGAAAAGGTCCTTTGCGGCCGACCCCATTCCCTGTAGATGAATTTGTCAAAAGAAGTCAAATACGGGAACACCTTAGGTGAACGTGCTGGCTTGCGGGACCCAAAAGGGACCGATACATCAGCAGAGGGATCTGCTGGCTCCTGGATCTTCAGGGTATCATGCACAGCTGTGATAAGTGCTCCAACAAGCACTTTGTCATGCCCGGACCTGGACGGGGAATCATCCTCGCTGTCCGAATGGTCCTGGTCAGCCTCGTCTGATAGGTCAGAGCAGGGGTCACCAGCCGCAGCAGGGCCCGAGTCTGCATCAGAGCTCTCCCCAGAGGATGGGGGGCAGGGGCCTTTTACACGCACCTTTCCTTACATGCTATTTTAGCAAAAAAAGAGTTAAGGACCGCCGTCAGGATGTCCATGGGCACAGCGCTATCTGCAGGTGAACTGGTTGTAATAGCCTGGATTTCGGGGGAAGAAACACCAGTTTCTGAAGCCATGCTGACCCTACCCTGTCTGGCATCTGCAAGGGGACTTAGGACAGTGAAGGTCCCACCATCCTGCTGCCACCGCCTGGGGTGGGGAGGGGGGTTCCTAGCGCCAGACTCACCACCCAGAGGTGTTTTGTGATGGTCACTAGCCTGTAGTCCTCAAGAGGTTATCCAAGTGCAGAGTGAGGAAACTGTGTCGGCAGCAGCTGTAGAAAATAGCGGTGAAACGATCTGCAGAGCTTGCCCCAGCGTTCAGTAAATGGCCATCCAGCGTCCTGTATACACAGTAGATACAGGAAACAGCATGTGAGCGCACATGTAATGCTGTCACAAGAGAACTGCGATGAAAAGAGCACTCGGGCTTAAAAAAAATGGCCGCCAATGCCACTAATAGGAAAATCTCCCAGAAAATGGCCGCTGAGGCTCACAAGGGGAACTTGCTCTGCCCTCAGTCAAAATGGCCGCCAGACAGCGCCATGCAGTGACAGGAAAACTCATCAAACAGCGCTGCCTTAAACCAGCAAGAATACCACCACAGACACCTTTTGGGAGCCCCCACACAGGGACCAAGACCATCACTAGCCACACAGACCCCCCACAGGTGAGAGACCCAGCTATCCCCATACACACACCGCCCGCAGCACATGCAGCCGCAGGGAAGGAGGGAAGATAGGGACGTGGGAGAGAAGAGAAGGAGGTGAGGTGGCCCCCGAATCGACCTCCCAGGGAATGCCCAGCTGCTCAACCCCCAGAGGAGGGAGAGACGTACTTACCAGTCCTGAAGAGCTGGGAGACATTCCATCAGAGACCCACTCCTGCGCAGTTACAGGGTGGCTGCTGGCCCGGTATACTGTGATCCAGACATCAGTAGCCCGGTCATATGTATACCCCGGAGCATTGAAGCTCACCGACCACCTCTGGAGCTGAGGCATGCCGTGGCCTGCCGAGCCTTAGCTGCGACCTGCACACGCTCGATGGCTGGACTGGGGGTATTACAAGGATAACTCAACCAGCCTGTCACCCAGCCAGCAGTTGATAGAAGACCCCAGGATCTTTCATCTTGCGCAAAAGCATCAATCCTGCATCAAAAAAATGGACCAAAGGGCCCCCAGGGTTCCTAGGTTATTCTCCTTCACTAGGCAAAATAAAACTGAGTCTGCTGGGGCAGCAGGGAGGGTTGTTAGCACAGGGTCCGCCCCCGAGGCGGTACTGAAAGTTCTGTGTATTGTGTTACAATTTTGCCTAGTTCTCCTAATGGCAGGCTAACAAACCCATTTAGTTACAGAGAGGAGCTGCGTCGGTCAGTGAATTTAAGAGAAACCTTGTTTCTTTGGATACAAGGCCCGGGTACCATTCAATTCGGCCAAAAAGACACTTTGAACGGATCCGGTCAGCATGGCTAGCCCCAGCAAGGATTGCTCCAGTGGAGCTCAGCACAGCACATCTTTACTCATGACCAACACCTTAGACACTGGTGAAAAAACTGAGGTTCTCCCAGTAGTGGGAGGGGTCATATAGAGAGTGCACTTTTTTTAATTCATGGTGTGCCAGTGTCCAACACCTGAAGGTGGCCTATAATCCACATAGTAACTATGGCTCTGTGTCCCCTGATGTATGAAAAGAAAAGTGGTTAATAGAACACCAGCTACTTTATGTTTCTATTTACTTGAATGTGAATTACAGTATACAGTAGAACAAAGCACTAGCACTTTTAATACTTGTTGAAATACTATAAACACCCACCACAATCAAAGAGCAGTGCCATACCCACTATCTCCCTAATTCTTTGAGGTGCTACTGATGGGTGGCACAGAAGGGCACAGATAGGGGGGCTGGTAGGTGGCACTGATGGGCAGCACTGATGGGCAGTGCTTAGCAGTACAGATGGGCACTGGTGGACACTGTTTAGCATCAGTGGATGCCAGTGTGTGGGACCGATGTCCCGTTTACACAAGCCAGTAATTGGATTTGTTTTTTCTCCTCACGCTGTTAGCGTGACGGGGAAAAAGAAAAACCCTATTACCAGCTACTGCTTGAATCATCTGATCAGCTGTCATTGGCTGACAGCTGAACACGTGGTAAAGGGCTGGGATCATAAATTTAAGGATGCGCCGTATGTGTCTTTCGGGTATAGAGTGGGCATTAAGTGGTTAAAAGAACAAGGTCATCAATATTCCATGTACATAGACCTGATATAAAATGTACCCCAATAGACCAAGAGTAATTCAGACACATAAATAAAATATATATATAAAAGATCAGCGAATGAGGGGCAATACTACATACAATAGATTTCCTAACATATGCTGGGCTCCTATGTATTTTTATGGACACTTGCAGATACCTGGACCTTATGAAGTCCTGATTCCTCAACTACCAACTTCCTTAAAATGATGATCTAATATACCACACTGGTGACTGTGTACTACTGTGTATTGGCAGGTATAAAAGTTTGTCGGCTTCCTTATTTTGTCAGGTATAAATAAATGAGGATAATATTATATTATAATATATATATATATATATATATATATATATATATATATATATAATATTTATTTATTATGATTTCAGGCTCTCTGGGTCTGTTTGAAGACCTGTGTGAATTCATGTCCACCATTACTCCCGACTTTTAATGTTAAAACACACACACACACACACCTGCCTGCAGCAGGTATACAGAAACTCATTAACATCTATACCTGTAAGGATCGTTTTGTTACATTTTAAATTCTGTTCTTAGCAAGTCAATACTAGTATTCATGTCCTATCCCTCTTTACTTATTTAAAGGAATACCACCTAATCAGCTACAGATGGGGCTGTTGTGGATATTGGGGGCTCCCAAAGCCCCATTTGTCTGCCATAGAGACTAGATATGCTGACATCCCGCCATTTTGAATGTCACCATATGTTAAAAAATATTTTGTATGTTTTAAGAAATATGGATGTATATTAATTTGTACTATAGTAATGTTGTTCTATTTACTTGATACTCCATATATCATGGTCCTGAGTAAGCCATATATCAGATGATACACGTTGACCTTTGGAACTGGATTTAAAAATATCTCTAATGTCTAGAACATTCAACATTGGGTGGGAGAAGCTTCTATCCGTCTGCCCATTCTTTCCTGGTCGAGGCCCTAAGCTTGCTGTTCCTTCCTGCCTATATCTCTGCATGTACTGACTACGGACCGTATTGATGCCCTGACAATTCCTTTTACTGCTGCTGACCACGTCTCTGCCTGCCACCTGGATCAATGCTTTGGCTGTGCAGACAGTATTGCTGCCTGTACTGACTATGGACAGCATTCCTGTCTGCTTCCTGGATGATTCCTTTTGCTGTCACTGACCATGTTCCTGCCTGCTGCCTTGACCGATGCTCTCCTCTGTCGACCACTGCACTACTAATACTACGGGTAATCTTTTGTTTACCTTTTGCTCAGCAGACGGTATTTTGGGGTGTAATTGGTATGTACATGCTATGTGTTCGAAATATGAAGGAGCTTCAAAAATGTGAGTTTGTCAGGAAATTAGATATGTAATTTATATCCCTAGAACACCTGATGGTGCTCCTTGGATGTTGTATGTGGCCAGGCTGTGTAAAAGTCTCACACATGTAATATTTCCGTACTCAGGAAGAGTAGTAGAATGTATTTTGGTGTGTAATTTTTGCTATGCACATGAGTAACAGATATTCTGTCACTGGCCCATTCAGGACATGCATAGATTATAATGTAAGACTATTTGATTTAACTAAACATGCAGTTTCTCCTTTTGGCCACAAGATGGAGATAGGGGGATGCTGACCCTTGCTTGCTGAACATGAGGAGACAGAGAGAACACTGAGAAGTGTGGGGGGGGGGGGGGGGGTTTCAGGAAGTGCTGAGGTGACTGAAGAGAGTGAGAGAGAGACAGATTTCCACACAGCACTACAGAGAGAGTAAGAAGTCTTTCACACAGCACTATGGAGAGAGTGCTGTCAGCAGAAGAGAGTGTGGAGGAGAGGTAACAGGACTGCATGGTGAAACTCCATCTGAAAGAGAGAGAGCCACACTGTCTAGCGGCACCTGGTAGCCACGCTTTTCCGAGACTACTGTGAGAGAGCTGACCAGTGGCTGGGGGGAGTCAGGAACAGTGACAACTACACGGTTCACCACCGTTCAGCCCAGGCACTCTGCTCAGCAACCCAGTGCCACCCAGCAGAGACAACCAACACCGCTTGAGGGATCGCAATATCCATCCAGGTGTCCAGTCGGTCGCTGTCCGGTCACCTTGCCAGTTTAGCTACCAGCCATCGGAAGTCATCCGATGCCTTATAACATTGCGAGCCGCCTGAACCAGCATTGGGAATCTCTGTTGTGTCACCAGAGGATTGGTGAGTGGGTGTAAACCCAAACATCCTTAACACAGTACAGACACTGCATGCAGACACCTATTCCCCATTCTAGTGTCAGAGGATGATTGTTTGGAGCTGCCAACTTTAGGCACTACCTAACGGAATATCCTAGATAATTACCATCTCCATTTTGCCTGATTAAACCTACTCTGTTTACAAAGGCCCCAACATTTGCTAGCAGAAGATACTAGTACTCTTCACCCCAGGACCTGTAACATTACGGAAATGTGCTTACTGTACCTGTTTAAACCATTTCTTAATTTTTTTGTTTTGTTAGTTTCCATGGAGATTGTGGCCCAGAGGAGCTGAGAAGCTGATAAACCTTCTCTTTTCCCTCTCAGCGCCCATGCAATGGACATGTAGATCATTGGGCTTTGTTTTCTATATTTACAGTTGCTAAATATTGGATGTAATTTCTATTGTATTGATACTCTGCAGCAAGGTTTACCGTGCTGTAACTTTCCACATTTCTTTTCGTCATAATTTACTTAAACTTATTTATCACTACCAAATGTGAGTCTGTTTCTGGTAACAATCCACAGCCAGAATTTCAGTATTTTCTACTTGTATTTTTGAAAGTGTTTGTAGTGATTTTATATCTAGCCAGGTGTACCAGAGGGAGTTGAGACGGAAGACAGAGGACCCAAAATGTAACCAGCGGCTCCTCCCGGGGTGTCACTACACGTGGGGGAACTCGTCCAGGATCACCTATTCTAACAAACCTCCAAGAAAACGTCCCAGAAAGTGTCAAGATGGACCCTGCCGCTGCAACACAGTGGTGTAAGGAGCTAAATGGCCAATGAGAGTTAAGTGTTGAAATAAACATCCCTGGTGTGGCCTGGACTAAGGAAAAGATCAGGCAAGCTATGAAGACACTAGTCCCAGATCAGGTGTGGGCGATGGACATCAAGGCCAATCAAGAGAACTCCCACACTTATGCCTTAATAGATTGAAGGAAAGGGATCCCCACTTGTTTCCAAAGGCAGAGCTTACAGTTGACTGGCAAGGACGAAGCTTGTCTAATCAAGCTGAATGTGCCTGACATGAGTTCAGAAAGCTTAATCCAAGCAGCCCCAGCAGAGGAAGCCACCTTACCGGCACCAGTAACCATGATTGGGCCAGAGTTCATTTCAGCCTTGGGAGATTTTGTGACAAAATGCCAGGAGAACATCCCAATATACATTGGGACCGGGTATTGGAAGCTGAGAACAGTTTCGGAGAAACATCCAGTGCCCGCTGGGGAAGAGGAGTATGGAACCTGGATGGAGCAAGCCATGCAGGCCCTGGAATAATGGAATGTGCCAGAAGCCTAAAAGAAACAGCGCATCAGTGAGAGTTTGATAGGAGCTGCTGCAGAAGCTAACAGAAATCTCAAGTTCGGTCGAACGCACTGCACAGCCTATGATTACCTCGCCATGTTGCAGGAGGAGTTCGGACTACTCAACCTTCTGCCTATAAAATCCAAGGGGATCATTGCATATCCTTTCGCTAGCTAAAATATATTATATATATATATATATATATATATATATATATATATATATATATATATATATACACACACACACACACACATATATTATATATATATATATATATATATATATATATATATATATATATATATATATATATAATGTTGGTAGTTCCCTACACCTCTCCTGGAAACACATTTCTAACTACTCACCCACTTTTTTTATTTTTTTCACTATGGCATCATATCAAGGAGATTAATGTGTTACGTTTATGTCACAACTACATCAGGACGTTGAAAAGAAGGAATTGATTCTGAGATTGTTTTCTCTAATCTGAGTAAAATTTTGGAGAAAAAAAATCTTCTCCACTGGCACATTAAATCATTTGAGGACTAATCTCTAAGAGGAAATTAATCCCTTCGGAGTTTTGGTCCAAAATGTTTCCTTCATTTGAAATATGGACCCCACATTTAAAACTGCATGGGAAGATAATCTCAAACTTTGTTCCAAAACCATGATGTCACTGTTAATTCAAGAATATCACAAACGTATTTCTGTTTTGGATGTCACAATTTACCAAATACGAAACCAGATGACTTCTTTACAAACCCACAAATCTTTTCAGATTTTGAGGTAAGCTAAAAGGTCACCTGGAGACATTCAATAAAGACATCCTTCATAAAAAGGATAAAACATTTCAACATGATCAAAGAATCTTTAACCACTTAAAGAGTTCAGTTTAAAAAAATAAAAATAAAAAAATAAAACATCAACAGCTACAAATACTGCAGCTGCTGGCTTCACGGCTGGGCACGCACTGCGTATGAACGAACCACGTGGCGTGACTGGCCGGGCGATCATCTGGGACATGTGACGTGTCCCATATGATAGTCAAGAGGGAGGGGGGAGAGGTCAACTTGCTTCTGGCGCCGTGGTGCGCTGGGAGGAAATGGGAGCTGGAACCTTCTAAAAAGAGTGTATCCGCTCCCCCGACCAAAAAAATGACATGCCAAATGTCAGGGGGTCACCTTCCCTTAAAGGGGAAGTTCCATTTTTGGGTGGAACTCCGCTTTAACCACTTCAGCCCCGGACCAATTAACAGCCTAAGGACCAGAGGTCTTTTTACAATTTCGCACTGCACTGCTTCAACTGGTAATTGCGCGGTCATGCAATGCTGTACCCAAACTAAATTTGTGTCCTTTTCTTCCCACAAATAGAGCTTTCTTTTGATGCTATTTGATTGCCTCTGCGATTTTTATTTTTTGCGATATAAATGGAAAAAGACCGAAAATTTTGAGAAAAAATGATATTTTCTACTTTTTGTTATTCGAAAAATCGAATAAACTCAATTTTAGTCATACATTTAGGGCAAAATGTATTCAGCCACATGTCTTTAGTAAAAAAAAATGTCAATAAGCGTATATTTATTGGTTTGCGCAAAAGTTATAGCGTCTACAAACTAGAGTACATTTTCTGGAATTTACACAGCTTTTAATTTATGACTGCCTATCTCATTTCTTGAGGTGCTAAAATGGCAGGGCAGTACAACCCCCCCCCCCCCCCAAATGACCCCATTTTGGAAAGTAGACACCTCAAGGAAGTTGTGGAAAGGCATGTTGAGCCCATTGAATATTTTTTTTTTTGTCCCAAGTGATTGAATAATGACACAAAAAAATAAAAAAAAGTTTACAAAAAGTTGTCACTAAATGATATATTGCTCACACATGCCATAGTTATATGTGGAATTGCACCCCAAAATATATTCTGCTGCTTCTCCTGAGTACGGGGATACCACATATGTGGGACTTTTTGGGAGGCTAGCCACGTACGGCACCCCGAAAACCAATCACTGCCTTCAGGATTTCTAAGGGTGCAAATTTTTGATTTCACTCCTCACTACCTATCACAGTTTCGAAGGCCATAAAATGCCAAAATAGCACAACCCCCCCCCCCCCCCCAAATGACCCCATTTTGGAAAGTAGACACCCCAAGCTATTTACTGAGAGGCATGTTGAGTCCATGAAATATTTTATATTTTGCCACAAGTTGCAGGAATATTACATTTTTTTTTTTTTTGCACAAAGTTGTCACTAAATGATATATTGCTCACACATGCTATGGGCATAAGTCAAATTACACCCCAAAATAAATTCTGCTGCTTCTCCCGAGTACGGGGATACCACGTGGGGGACTTTTTGGGAGCCTAGCCACGTACGGGATCCCGAAAACCAAGCACTGCCTTCCGGATCTAAATATAAAATGCTACCAAAAAAACTGTTAGCGATCGCAGGGATCAGGCCTGACTCTGCGATCGCTGCAGTTATGTGTTTAGTGTTTTGTAAGTGACAGTGATCGATCGATACTGCACTTGGGTGGGCTGGGCAGAGGGGCAAAACGCAGGTGCCAGCAGGTATCTGGGCTGATCCCACTAGCAATGCGTTTTTTTGGAACCCTAAACTGCTGGGGATGCTAGTATAGATCTGATCAGATCAGATATTGATCTGTTCAGATTCTATACCACTACGGGAGGTTTATGCTTTGCACGTGGGTGTTAGCGGTACTGGCACTAACCCAGCGCTGCCTGGGGCGATGCAGACCCTGACCCTAAAACCTAATTGATATCACCCGCCGGGTGATCAGGGGGTTAAACCTTTATTGGGTAATAAATGGTGGGTGCCCTGATGCTATAAAAAGCAAACTAACCAGAGTCACCCATAATACTTATACGGTGATCGATGGTGAAAGGGTTAACTAGGGGCAATCAGGGGGTTCAAATTTTTATTAGGTAGTATATGGGAGTCCCTGGCGCTATATAAAAACCTGACGGGGAACCTAAATAACTAACTGGCTAACCAGCGTCACCAGTGACACTTATACTGTGATCGCTGGTGAAAGGGTTAACTAGGGGCAATCAGGGGGTTAAAACCATTATTGGGTAGTATATGGGGGTACCTAGCGCTATAAAAACCTGGCGGTGAACCTAAAAAAAAACTAGCTACCTAGCGACACTAGTGACACTAATGCAGCGATCAGAAAAATGATCGCTTAGTGACACTGGCAAAAGGGGGTGAAAGGGTTAACTAGGGGCAATCAGGGGGTTAAAACCATTATTGGGTAGTATATCGGGGTACCTAGCGCTATAAAAACCTGGCGGTGAACCTAAAAAAATAACTAGTTACCTAGCGACACTAATGCAGTGATCAGAAAAATGATCGCTTAGTGACACTGGGGGGGGGGGGGGGGGGCGATCGGGGGGGGGGGGGGGGGTTGTGTACCTATGTGTTAGAGTAGTGTTTGGTGCACTTACTTTTAGTCTTCTCCTCGTAGTCCGGTCAATAAGACTGCCCCGAGGAGAATGACATCACTTCCTCCCTGCCTGTGTATACAATGCACAGTGGGAGGAGGCTTCTCATTCGCCAGGAGTGATCGAGAGGGGGTGGCCATCCCCTCATCCCGGATCGCTCCTGAAGCGAAACGGACCGCCGTATCCAGCGGGAGGGGGTCCGATCGGACCCCCCACCCGCTGGAAGACAAGCACATGTACGTGCTTGTGCCTGTACGTGCCATTGCAATGACGTACATTGGCAATATGGCGGTCCTTAAGTGGTTAAGGACTGAACCTCTTTCTAAGATTTGGCGTTTACAAGTTAAAAACTGTTTTTTTTTGTTAGAAAATTACTTAGAACCCCCAAACATTATACATTTCTTTTTTTCTAACACCCTAGGGAATAAAATGGTGGTCGTTGCAATACTTTGTCACACCATATTTGTGCAGCGGTCTTACAAGCGCACTTTTTTTGGGAAAAAATATGCATTAAAAAAATATGACAACAGTAAAGTTTGCCCAATTTTTTTTTTATATTGTGAAAGATGTTACGCTGAGTAAATTGATATTCAACACGTAACGCTTCAAAGTTGCGCCCTGGAATGGCGACAAACTTTTACCCTTAAAAATCTCCATAGGCAACGTCTAAAAAATTCTACAGGTTGCATGTTTTGAGTTACAAAGGAGGTCTAGGACAAGAATTATTGCTCTTGCTCTAATTATCGTGGTGATACCTCACATCTGTGGTTTGAATACTGTTTTCATATGCAAGTGCTACTCACGCATGCCTTTTCTTCTGCACGTGAGCTCGGCGGGACAGGGCATGTTCATTTTTTTTTTTACTTTTTTTTTTTTAACACCTCTTTAAAAAAAAAAAAAAAAAAAAAAAAAAAACTTGTGTCACTTTTATTCTTATTACAAGGAATGTAAACATCCCTTGTAATAGAAAAAAAAAAAAAACATGACAGGACCTCTTAAATATGAGATCTGGGGTCAAAAAGACCTCAGATCTCATATTTACACTAAAATGCAATACTTTCTTTTTTTTTTTAAGTGCCTTTAGAGCTATGGGCAGAAGTGACGTTTTAACATTGCTTCCATCTTGCAATGGTATGGAAACGGGTGGGGGCCATCTTCCCCTCACTCATCTCCATAGCTAACAGGGAGAAGGTCCGATTGCCTCCGCTGCTGCCGGCGGCTCCGGTAAGCTTCGGAGGGCACTAGAGAGCAGCGGGAGGGGGGGCCCTCTCCCGCAACCGATAAAAGTGATCTTGCGGTGAATCCGCCACAGAGACCACTTTTATCTGAAACGGACCACTCATTGAAGAAGAGGATACCGGGATTATGGCAGCTAGCTGCTGCCGTAACAACGATATCCCTCTTCTAATCGTTGTATATCGTTGTGAGCCGGTCTGGAAGTCTGTACATTCATCTGTGTCAATCTGTGTCAATCCTCAGCACAACATAAATGTCGGAGACAACCTAAATGTCACCGACATGGTGATGGGTCAAATTACAATTCTTTTTACATGGATGCTTCTTCTCCCTCACAATCAGGTAATGATTATGGGGGCAATTCTCCTAACAACACACGTGGTGTTATGATGGCTACACGTACGCCATATACCCACAAGTCAATGTCCAATGCACTGCACACTATACCTTCTATCCCATGTCCACGCAACATCCACGCAAGACACAGCAACCCAATGTGCAAAAAAACACATTAAATGTGTTTTTTCTTTCTTCACAGTCTATACGCTTAAAAAGAAACTGTCCTGGTTCCCAGACAAACAAGGACCATCAGGCCCTTGACCATTTATCATCACTATTAGAAGAGAATGATCCAAGGAGCGTGGCCTAGGACATGTGAGCGGACGTCCGTGCACCTCCGACATCTCCTGCATCAATCCTGCTCAATCCTTGGTTGATCTCACCCATAGCGCCGCACAAAAGACATCGCCAGAACGGGAGGACTGCCCTGCATCACCGGATGGTGGAATCGGCGGATGGGCAAACGTAGAAGACAGCCGCCGGCGCGAATGAATGTGAACACCTGTTCGGACCAAGATGTGTCTCCCCTGCCTCCATGCCGGATCTCTTTGGGGATGCCTCGGGTGCCTCTCCGGCATCCTCCCCGGGACTGCCAGACCCCCGATCCTGATGTCACAAACCTCGGCAGCAGAGGAAGCGGTGGAGGACGAGAAGGGGCCAGCGCTGGCGGAGGTGCTGCAGACCATTAAGGTAAACCATACTGCTTTAATGGTGACAGTGGCAGAAATCAGAAGTGACTTTACATTACTAAGGCAGGATGTTCAAACATTGTGTGGACGGGTCACTGAAACTGAAAAACGCATTTGTGATTTGGAGGACTTAGTTAACCCCTTACTACCTCAATGCTGTGGGGGGGGGGGGGTGGCTACCCTTGAGGACAAGGTTGACAACCTCGAGAACCACCTCAGAAGAAACAATCTGAGGCTGGTTGGTCTCCCTGAGTGGGTGGAGGGGACTGACCCAGTGGCCTTTTTGGAGAGCTGGCTGGAGCAAGAGTTTGGCCGTGATCTCCTGTCCCCTTGCTTTGTGATTGAACAGGCGCATAGTGTCCCGGGCAGACCTCTCCCTGCAGGAAATCCTCCACACAATGGTCATAAGATTGCTGAACTACAGGTACAGAGACACTATTGTGCGTGCTGCTAGAACGAAAGGTAGTTTGAAGATTAACAACGCTGAAGTGTCACTATATCCAGATTATTCGGTGTCTGTCCGCAACCAAGGAGCGCAATTCCAGTCTGTTAAAAACTGCGGGAGCATGCTGTTCAGTATTCTATGCTGTTCTTGGCTACCCTACGCATTGTCCACCATGAGAAAGTTCACTTCTTCCAGTCCCCCAAGAATGTCATTGCATGGAGGGAATCCCTGCCCCAACCCCCTCGTCAACCTGCCTGAAGGATGCCTGCCCTGATGGACGACGACCTTTTCTTCTTTTGCCCCTCCCCCCCACCTATGTTTTCTGCAGTGAATCCTACACCGCTTTTGTGGAATACAATGGGATCAACCACAACCACAGCGCCTCATGCATGGCCCTAGTTTTGGGTACAAGCCCGGTCCGATTCCGTGGGAGCAGGGCAGGGTTGTTGCTGCCTGTTGACAGCTCTTTGTTTTGTGTATATAGTTTGGTAATGGTACGTAAGGTGTGTGGATGGATGAATGTGTGTATGTCACTTTGTCCCACTGGTGGTGCTGTGGCTCTGGCTGGCTCAAGGGGGGCTGTCCCGGGGCTCCTGGACAGGCTGCACTTGTTTTTTCTCACCTGCATGATGAACCCAACCCCCTCATGGCTGAGGTGACCATTTGCTCATGGAATGTGCGCGGGCTGAATTCTAAATGTAAGCGTGCATTCGTGTTTGAACAACTTAAAAGGCTACACCCACATGTCCTTTGACTACAAGAGACCCATCTTGTGGGCTCAAAAATCCTTGCACTAAAAAAGTGCTGGGTGGCTCAAAATTTTCATTCCACGTACTCCAATTATGGCCGTGAGGTGGCCATCCTGATTCAAAAGGGACTTCTTTTTGAGTGTCACCAGGTGATCTTGGACCCAAAGAGTCCGTTTTTGGTGTTACATGCTACTGTGCAGAGAACGCCTGTCATTCTGGTCATGATATATGTTCCTCCGCCAGCCACGGCCACAATGTTCTCAGACCTGAGAGTTAAACTATCACTTTTACCTGTTTGTCCTACGTTTATTGTCGGGGATTTTAACTCAGTGTTGCAGCCTACTCTTGATAGACTAAAAACCTCAAGTAAATGAGTCCAAGCTGTTTAGTAAATGGTGTGAAGCATATGGATATGTAGATATTTGGCATTGGAAGTTTCCTACTGAAAAAATATTCTCCTGTCAATCTAAGACATATGGTTCTCTTTCCAGGTTGGATTATGCAAAAGCCACCAAGGACCTTCTGCCGGTTATCAGAGCAATTAAATAAGTTTCACAAACTATGTCGGATCACTCACTGATACAGGTTTCCATCACCCTGGGGCACAGGCTTTCATTTCGGATGTGGAGACTTAGTCCCTTTTGGATATCCACGCCCAAGATACAGGAGGCTATCCCATTGGACATGGTAAATTACTGGTCCTCTAACCTTGACACAACAGCCCCGGGTCCCACATGGGATGCCTTTAAGGTGGTTCTGCGTGGGTCATATATATCCCTTATTAAGCACTATAGACTAGCTGGGAGGGCCCAACGGGTGGCACTATAGCAAACCCTGGAGAAGGCAAGATCCAGACACATGCTAAATCCATAGACTGTGACTGAAGGGGAGCTAACTGATGCCCATAAGATATTACAACTACATCTAGTGGACATGACCAAAAAGCAACAACTATACCAGACGACAAAAATACACAAACATTGGGGGGAAAAACGGGAGACCGCTTGCCTTTCTTGCCCACACAGAATATTTAGACAGCTCAATCTCTGCTATACAATTAGTTGACGGCTCTACTGCCGCAGATCCCTTAGCTATTAATCAGGAATTTGCATCATACTACAGCAGATTATATGACGATCCGGCGCCCTCCTCGGAAACCACTTTGAGGGGTTTCTTCTCGTCATTGGTTTTCCCCGTGCTGGAAGACACTCAGAGGGACCTCTTAGAGTAGGAGATTACTGTAGAGGAAGTGGAAGTAGCAATAGGTTCCCTACCATCCTCGAAAACCACGGGCCTGGATGGTATCCCTTCAGCATGGTACCAGACAAAGACTGAGTTGGAAGCTCCCAAACTTCTTCTCACATATCGTGCATCCTTGAACCGGGGAACCCGTCCTGATTCAATGAACGAAGCACCAATTGTGGTACTGCCTAAACCAGGGAAGAATAAACTGTTGTGTGAGTCTTACCGACCCATTGCACTCCTGAACAATGATGCAAAAATGTTGGCCAAAATACTAGCTCTTCGCTTGCAGAAAGTTATACTAACTCTAATATTGCCGCACTAGGCTGGTTTTATGCCTGGACATAGCACGTTTGATAATATTCGAAGATTATATCTACATATCCATAGGGCATCCAAAGATAAAATTAGTAGTTTAGTTTTATCATTAGATGTATTAAAGGCTTTTGACACGGTCTGTTGGTCGTTCCTGTGGGAGACTGTCAAACATGGGGTTTGGTCCGCAGTATACTAAATGGGTTCGCCTGTTATACGCAAACCCGAGAGCAAGTGTTCGAACTAATAGGGATGTCTCTTCACCATTCTTCTTGCAGAGGGAGACTACGCAGGGGTGCCCACTCTCTCCGCTCCTGTTTGCTCTCACCATAGAGCCACTGGCTCTGGCGGTGCGGCAGGCCTCGGGGATAGGGGGCATCCAGCTTGGATCGCTGGAGGAGAAGATATCTTTGTATGCAGACGATGCTTTGATTTATTTAGATGGCAAGGAAAACTCTTTTAGGGGTCTTATGCAGGTGGTGGAGGAGTTTGGGGATGTGTCTGGTCTAAGGGTTGGATGGGATAAGTCTATAGCCTTTCCTATTGTCCCCCTGTCCGTATGACTATTTGAAAACCTCCAATCTCCGGACTCAATCATTTAAATACCTGGGTATACAGATCCATAACGAACTCCCAAAATATGAAGACCTAAATATCGCCCCCATCACAAAACAGATGGTGGACAAACTCCAAACATGGTCAACGCTTCCTCTTAATTTAATAGGACGCATAAATATCTTCAAAATGATTTTCCTCCCTAAATTTTTATATTGCTTTAGGGCTGCTCCAGTTTATATCCCTAACAAGTTATTCCTGAAAATTGAATCCACCGTGTCCTTTATATGGCAAAATACCCATCCGCGGATAGCCAAGGCATCCTTACAGTCCTCCAAACAAAAAGGAGCCCTGGCCCACCCAAATTTGTACAATTACTTTATTGCCTCTCAACTTACTTATGTATATGAGTGGCTGCACTCCAATCCTCAGACCCCTTCCACTTCCCTTTTGTCATTTTTTCATGCACCATTTGTTACAGCTAATGATGTGTTGCATAGGGCGCTTAACTCTAGGTTTCCCCCTGTGGATGTGGGTTTGCTGGCTTGGAGAGAGGGGGGAAAATGCTCTCAATTACCACTCCTGGAAGGTCACCACAAAGCCCGCTTTGGGACAATCCTAGTTTTCCTGAGCTCTCAGGGCATCCAAACTCCCGATGGTGGACCCGGCTGCATATTATGCACCTCTCCCATATAATTAAGGGAATGTGTTTGAATCCTTTGAAAACTTAAGGGGTAATCATGCAATTGATCACAAATTCTTTTATTAATACCTACTGCCATCCGGGCTCAGTTTGGCTCCCTGACCATAGAGCTCAAGGGATCTCCAATGGAGGATTTACTGTCCTACCCAGATATTACTAAACTGGTCACAACTTTCTATAGTCATCTCTCCAGGGTGGGGGAGGACCCATTTCAGAATTCCTATAAGAAGTAGAAAAGATTGATACCTGTATTGTCAGAGGAGGTTTGGGAGGTGGTTACCGAAGTTTGTTTTCAAGACATTATAAGCACAGCTGATCAATACGTTTAATTTAAGTTTATTCACCATTTGCATTATACACCAGCCAGACTGGCACGAATGGGCTTGAGAGCTGAAGCATCGTGTGCTAGATGTACTTTTGATAATGCTGATTTATACCACACGTTCTGGAGTTGCCCTAGACTGGAATCTTATTGGAAGGACCTGTTTAATTTTTACTTTCAAAAGTTTTTATTTGTTACAGAGTAGAGTCCATACAGTAAACAATGACAACTTATCGTCTCATTTGTACATAAAAAGCGTGGAAAATATGTATTAAAGTACAGGCAATAAGTATACACCGGTTTGATCAGGCCTTGGACTGTAGGGCAGCCGTGCGGCTTAACAATCAGATATGTCTGGTAAGGACTAGCTTGACTACTGGGAGTGATGAATAACGGGTCGCCGCCTAGATCCCCCGACACCCCAAATGGGATCACACTGTGTCGGGGTAGGCTGGCGCCCCAATTTTATAAAAAAAGGTAAAAGAAAAGTGTCTGTCCAATACCAGAGCTTGTCTGTTCCGCCAGCTTATCAGACAATTAAACAATTCATCGGCTCATCTGCTGGGTAGAAAATATGATAGCAAGTCTCAGAGGACTCTTAATGCTGACCATCAAGCATTGCCTATGAGACGTTTACAAATAATTATATTGCTTTCCGGACTAACCTTAACACGGAGAATAGATAAAGAGGAAAAGTGAAGACAAAAGGCGAGAAAAGGAAAAAAGAAAAGGGGGGACAGAGGGGGGGGGGGAAGGAGGGGAGCATCACTACTCACACACGGCTCAATAAGAGGAGCTCACACATATGGAAAGTTGGATAGACCCATTAATCGGGCCCAGGGCTCCCAGGTGGCTATAAATCTAGCAGAGGAGTCCTCCAGCCGACTGGCCAGCCTCTCCTGAGACATTATCCAGGAAATCTTTCTCTTGGCTATTGTAAAAGAAACCCCTGGTTCCTTCCAGTTCCTGGCTATGAAAATTTTGGCTCCCAGAAACACAAATTGGGCCAGTCTGCTGGAGGGTTTAGAAAGATGAGGGATGGGTTCATTAAGAAGAGCCACCGTGGGGGACCTGGGAATAGGGGAACTAACCAGCCTTTCAATCAGATTAAAAACCCTCTTCCAGAAGGTGCGAATTCTTGGACATTCCCACCAGATATGAGACATTGTCCCTGTAAGCAGGCAGCCTCTGAAGCAGAGGGGGCTAGCTGTTGGGAACATGGATGCGATTCTGGCCGGCGTGTAATACCATCTGGTTAGTACTTTTGTCCCTGCTTCCATAAGGTTGGTGTTGAGCAGACCTTGGAAGGATTTGACCCCCATCGAGTGTCATTTGTCCAATGGCCATTGAAAAGTAAAGTTAGTTTCCCAAGCAACCATATAGGGCGCCTTTGTATTGGGAGTGGTGAGTGATGTGTATACCAAGGAGATTCCCCCTTTTTGGTCCATGGCTTGACCGCACCATAGTTCATATTCTGTAAAGGTCAGGGGGTTTGAGTCCCCTTTGTAGAGTGTAGGAAATGTTGAACCTGATGGAATCGAAATATCTCGGTCTTAGGGAGATTTAGTTTTAGTTTGGTGATGAGCCGATTTGTCAGTCTAGACCAGGGATGGCGAACCTTGGCACCCCAGATGTTTTGGAACTACATTTCCCATGATGCTCAACTACACTGCAAAGTGCATGAGCATCATGGGAAATGTAGTTCCAAAACATCTGGGGTGCCAAGGTTCGCCATCACTGGTCTAGACTATACGAGGAATCTTTACCCCCTAAATAGTATTGATATTAAGTGTTAATTAGGCTGGAAGAAATTGTTATTATTTTTACAAATTGCCTAAATCCCATTATTTTTATTTATTATTACCCTTTCAGGTAAAAATCCTTCTCTCTCTTTTGAAATGTTTTTTTTTCTGCGACTAAGGCACAGCTGGAGATTCTGTTTGTGATCTAGTATATCCCTGCTTCCGTTTGAGGCTTGCTTAGCCCAGCCCTATGAATTGTTTGGGCTTTAGGGAGCGATGTTTCATTTGTGCTTATTTCATGTGTCTGGCAGAGTGTTCGAATCTCCCTTTCGTCATTCCCCCATGCCTGGTCATCTGTGTTTCCTATTTCCGGGGTCACGTTTGTAATGTCCGCCTCAGGATTCGACCTGTGCATGGGCGTATTTTTTATTGACCATCGAAGTTTCTATTGACCATCAAATTTTTTATTGACCATCAAATTTTCTATTGACCATCGAATTTTTTATTGACCATTGAATCCTTTATTGGCCATCGAATCTTATTGGCTATCGAATAGCGTTATTAGTATATAAGTGGGCGCTTGTCATCACGCCGTCGCCGCTGATGAAGTCCTGCCTACCTTGTGGGGATGCAACGCGTACGGACCACGTGACATTAGCCGTGACGTCACCCGCTTGTTTACAACGCTGATCCGTGCATGGATGGTTTTTCTGACTGTATTATTATTCTGTTTGCAACTCGGCACTGGAGAACAGTGCCATACCATGTTAGTGTACCATTTTAAATCTTCTTTTTTTAATACATTTTGAAACGGAGAGCACTATCCTTTTATATATACTTCACGGAATTATGTTGGTATAAGGGATATGAGAAGGATTAACCCTCGGAGCACCGGTATTGGAAAGCTGTTATCTGTGATTTACCCCGGTGGGGATATGCCTGTTTGACCTGTCTGACTTGTCAGGGGTCCATTGCTTAAGGTGAGAGTCCATCTTATCTTCCGGTGGAAGGGATCACATCATCACTTCTCATTTTTTTAAAGAAGACACCCTGCACTTGTGGACTCTTGATGCTTCCCTGATCTATTCTGCATTCTATTTATTATTACGTTTGTGTTGTGTATCTGTGCTGTACTGTTGTATTTTTATTTTTTGATTGTGGGATTTGGTATTTTGTCCTATAGTATTTTAGCTGCAGTATTTTGCTTTGTATCGATTTTATATGTTTAGCGCTGGTTGATCTGTCTCTGAGTTTCTGGTGTTGAGCAGACCCCGGAAGGATTTGGCCCCCATCGAGTGCCATTTGTCCAATGGCCATTGAAAAGTAAAGTTAGTTTCCCAAGCAACCCTATAGGGCGCCTTTGTATTGGGAGTGGTGAGTGATGTGTATACCAAGGAGATCCCCCCTTTCTGGTCCATGGCTTGACCGCACCATAGTTCATATTCTGTAAAGGTCAGGGGGTTTGAGTCCCCTTTGTAGAGAGTGTAGGAAATGTTGAATCTGATGGAACCAAAATATCTCGGTCTTAGGGAGATTTAGTTTCTTGATGCATAATTGTAAGGTGATTGGTCCTGTTGCTGTAAAGAAGTGTCCTATCCTATATAGGCCCTTATCGATCCACCATTTGAAGGCTAATACATTGTTCCCTGGAGGGAAGTGAGGGTTGTTAAATATGTGGGTTAGTGGTTTAATTGTTGAGACCAAGGAGGCAGAATAGCGCAAGGAATCCCACAGTTTAAATGAATGCAAAAGGGTTGGGGATAAGATTGCGGGTCTGTTTTTCTGGGGGGTCCACAGTAGGAAGTCTAGGGTAAAAGTAGGGACTGCCTGTTTCTCTATATGGATCCAGTCTGGTTTCTCATATTTGGAGTAAATCACGGATAACTATCAGTCTAGCTGCTTGGTAATATCGGAACAGGTGTGGCAGTCCTAATCCACCTTTTTTTCTGTGGGCAAAGAGGGTATTGCAGGCTAGTCTAAACCCTTTCTTACCCCAGATGAACTTTAGAATTTTGCTTTGAAGGGTAGAGATGTGATCCTTACGAAAGGGAATTTGGAGAGATCTAAACAGGTATAGTAATCTGGGCAATAGTGTCATCTTAACAACATGTATCCTACCTAGCCAAGATATGGGGAGTTGGGACCAAGTCTGAAGATCTGTTTCTAGCTTACGGTACATCGGGGGATAGTTATGGCTGTATATGGTCTCTATCTTAGCTGTAAGATTGATACCTAGGTATCTGATGGAGGAATCGTTCCATTGGAATTTAAAGTTCTGTTTTAAGAGTTCCACAGTGGAGGAATTTAGGGAATCATTGAGAGCTTGGGATTTACGGTAGTTCACTTGAAGGCCTGACATCTTGGAGAAGGTATCTAGCAGGGAACTTAGGTTGGGCAAGGAAGTTATGGGTGAGGTGATGAATAGCATGATATCGTCAGCAAATAGGGCACATTTGTGAATATGAGACCTGCATGAGACCCCTTTTATGTCTTGATTTTGTCTTATAGCAATAGCAAGAGTCTCAATCGCCATTGCGAAGATTAGTGGGGACAATGGGCATCCTTGCCTGGTCCCTTGTCTTACTTCTATGGGTTTAGAGTAGAAGCCTTGAATTCGGATCCTTGCTGTAGGGGTAGAGTAGAGAGCCTGTATTAGGCCTATAAAACGTTGTCCGAAGCCCCATTTGCAGAGGATAGCAAAGATGTAAGGCCAGGAGACCGAATCGAAGGCCTTCTGTAGGTCAAGCGAGAGAAGCATGCCCGATTGTTTAGGGCCACCATCCCAGTTCGTTTGAAGAATAGACATAATATCTATGGTTCTTCTTATCTGATCTGGGCCCTGTCTGCCTGGAATGAAACCCACTTGATCCGTGTGCACATACGCATTAATGAAATCTGCCAACTGGGTGGCTAGGATTTTGGTCAGTATTTTAATGTTGCAATTAATCAAAGAGATTGGGCGATAGTTCCCGACCTCTTCCGGGTTCTTATCAGGTTTTGGGATGACGGTTATCAGCGCTGCATTCAGCTGAGGATCAAGTGGGTTTCTTTTCGTGGCATGGTTAAAAAATTTGTAAAGATAAGGTGCTAAGGTTTCGGCAAACTTTTTGTAATAAGGATTGGATAAGCCATCCAGGCCGGGGTCGAGCCCGTTTTTAGGGTTTTAATTGCTGCTAAGACTTCCTCCGTTGTAAAAGGAGCTTCAAGACTATCTCTATGGTTCGAAGAAAGTTGTGGGATAGGAAGGCCGTTTAGGATTGCATCGATGGAGTGATCAGTAGGGGCCGGGGATTGGTGAGTATAGTTTATTGTAGAACTCTGCGAATGAATCAAGTACCTTCGAGGGGTTAGCTGTGGGGCCTTGTCCTGAGATTAGAATCTTTGGTAACGCATGCGTTTTGAGTCTAGGAGACAATTTAGTGGCTAACAGAGTCCATTTTATCACCCTGTGTATAGAATCTGTTTTGAGACCATCTTATTTGTTTTTTCGGCTTTGGCCGTTAGGGCTAGGTTCAATTCCAGTCTGATCTTGTCCAGTTGAGGGAGCAAATTGTGGTCCGGGTTTTGTTTAAGTCGTGTCTTAAGGGAATCGTATTCTTTTTCTAATTTCTTAATAGATGCCTCTCGTTCTTTTTTAATGATAGATGACAGTCTGATGAGTTCCCCCCTTATGAAGGCTTTATGAGCCGCCCAAAGTGTTTCCGCCGAGACCTCTTTACAGTCATTCAATTTAAAGTACTCCTTAATGGAATTGGCTAGCATTGAGACCCTAACGGGATCTGAGAGGATGGACTCGTTAAGCTTCTATTGTTTTTGGCCCGGTCTATTGAAGTGTAAACGGATAGTCATGACCACTAACGAATGGTCTGACAGGGTGGAATCAATTTTTGATTGGAGTATAAGAGGGATAGATGAGGATTTTACTAGAAGATGGTCAATCCTGGCGTAAGAATTGTGGGGGTGGGAAAAGTGGGTGTAATCTCTTTTGGTGGGGTTTAGTTCTCTCCAGACATCTGCCAATCCCTGTTTGTGTATCAATTTCGCTAGTTTGAGACTCTCATTAGAGGGACGAGTGAGTTGTGTACCCAAGGGTCTAGATTTGTCTAGTCCCTGGTCAAAAGCCGCGTTGGAATCCCCCCCCCCCCCCCCCCGAGTATGACTGTCCCCTCTACTTGGGGAGTGAGGTGCAAGAGAAGACGTCTGAAGATAGTTGCTTGTCCCTTGTTAGGGGAGTAGTAGGAAATAAATGAATAAAGGTGGCCATCCAATGTGCCTTTCACTAGCAGGTATCTACCGTTAGGATCTTTGGTTTCGGATATTACTTGAAAGTTACAGGATTTGGCAAATACTATTGCTACCCCCTTGGTCTTGTTTGCTGAGTTGGCAAGGAAGAATTTATTGTAGTGAGAGTGTAAGAAAGTGGGGTTATACTTAATAGGGAAGTGGGTTTCCTGTATAAGAAGGATATCTATTTTGGAAGATTTATGAGTTAAAGATTTTTTTTACGCTTAAGAGAGTTTATACCTTGTACATTGTGAGAAGCTACCCTCCAGGTATGTTTTGCATTGTCAGCCATGAACCCTTAGGTGGGGAGAGCTACTTATCGGTACATCACTTACCCTCTAAGGGAGTAACGCAGGTAGCATTAGCCTAGAAAGTCGTGGTCGTTCATTGATTGTGAGAGCCCTTGTGAGTCTGAACTCCGTCAGGTCTGAAAAATAGAAAGTGAGTGAGTGACGCTCCGAGACAGGCAGGGGGAGAAAAGTAGGAAAGAAATAGAAGCAAGACGGAAAAAGAGTGTCCCTCCCCTGGTGGAAAGGAGACCAGGAGGGGAGGAAGGAGAACTGTGGTCATCTCACAGTCAATTGTGAGATATGGAAAAAAAAAAAAAATGCCAACCCTAGGGTTGGTCGTCCGACCCTTCCGACAATCTAGGTAGTTGAAAAGGTAGGAGGAGGCGCATGTGGCTCACGCCGCGCCCCAGCACTTATTAACCCGCTGGATTGAAACAAGTAAGAAGATAACTAGGCGAAAGCCAACAGGTTTAAACAGCAAAACATTAAATGTGCCACCCAAGAGGCTTCAAGCCTCAATTACTAGTCAGGTATAAAGTGATAGCTACATGGAAAAAAAAAAAGGGGGGGGGGGGTTGTGAGGAAGATAAATGTAACTCAAGTCCCGTTGGAATAATTGGGTATAGGGGAGGAAAATGGCCCCTTAGTCTATGGGGAACAAAATGGTATCAGTGCCCCCATTGAGGGAGGACTGGGTGGCCTTTCGGCCCTCAAGGTCCAAGAAAAAATACTTCTAGGAACTAAATCACTGAGGAGAGTCAGTAAACAGGAGCATGGATAGTTCAGGGGGGGTCCATGGTTGGATGATCTTCTGGATTTGGTTTTGCTCCACAGTGGATTTGGGGATCCAGTTGGTGGAGGGCGTTTGTTGGAAGTTGAGGTGGGAGCGGCAGCTTCCATTTCCATTTCTTGAGCAATTACATTCAATTTCAGAAGTAGCTTTTCTCCAGATTCGAATGTGGAAAAGGAGTAGGGCCAGTCCTTGAGTGTAAATCGTACAGCAAACAGGAAGGCCCATTTGTACTTAATGTCTTTTTGGGCCATGACCATCAGGAGCGGCTTCAAGGATCTTCTCCTTTGGATGGTAGCGGGGGAAATGTCCGCAAATATTTGCACTGGGTGTCCTTGGCAGGAGATTTGCGGAAGGGTTCTGGCTTGTTTCATCACCGCCTCCTTCACAGCATAGTAAAGAAGTTTAGCAATGATGTCTCTGGGAGACCCATCCTTCCTGGGGGGTCCCATGGCTCTGTGGACTCTGTCTAGCTCCAAGCGAGCTGCTGGGATGTTGGGGACAAGAGCCTGGATTAAATCCTGTGTTGCCGTTGAGACATCTGTAATAGATTCTGGCAGGCCTCTGATTCTAAAGTTCAGTCTCCTGGACCTATTTTCCAGGTCGTCAATCCGTGTGAACGCTGTATCTAATTGATCCTGCAAAGTTTGAATGAGCCCAGTGTTTTGATGGGAAATTGCCGCTGTTTGTTCAATTTTGTCTTCCATGGCATCCAACCTGGAGCCTATAGTTTGCAAATCTGCCCTGATTTCTCCCATTATGGCTGCTGCATTAGCCGCGAGACCCCTATCCAGGAGTGTTGAGAACTTGATAAACAGTTCTTCCAGGGAGAACTGGGAGATTTGTGTGGTTGGACACTGAGGACCAGGGGTGATCATGGCAGGGGGGCCAACCAGGGATAGGGCTTGGTCCCCAAAGGCTTGATTAAGTAGTGATTTTGTCGAGGCAGGGGAGGGGGTCCCCAAACAGTGTGGCCCTGATGTGAAGTGAAGAATAGCCGGAGCTATGACAGATTTGTGGTCTGGAGTAAGTTACAGGTACTGTGGAGAGGGCTGAGAGGCTGTAGCTGCTGCGTTGGCCATCTTGTGACTCCCTGATAGCGTGGTGGAGCTAAACGCCCCTTGCAGTCTCCTCCTGGTCCCTGTTCTGTGCATACAAGGGGGTCTTATTGGGCAGGGGGGTGAGGAGTACCTCTAAAAGCGGTCGGTTGACCCTCCGGAGCGGTGGAAGCGTCTTCTCGTGGGTAATTATAGTCCGGCGGCCATCTTGGTACCCCCGCGGTAAGATACTCGGCCTCCTCGGGGCCTGCGATCGTCCTGAGTCATTGGAGCAGTATTGGGGTGATCACCGGTAGGTGGGGGTTCCGATCTGCGGTGTGTGGGTTCGGTAGCTGGGTTGGGTGGCCTGCTAGCAGTGCTGGAGAGGCGGCGTGGCGCGGAGCTTCCAGCTTACGCAGCCATATTGTAACCCTCACGAATGCGCACTGAACCTGTTTAATTTTTTTGAAGAACATCTTGCCCTCTCAGTATCCCAAACCCCTGAGGTGGGGCTACTGGGTATTCTGAATGACTTAATTCACAAAGCATCTGCTCGGATTTTACTATGTACCATCTTGTTCCAATCCCTATATGGTATCATTAATGGGGAACTTCCCAAATTCAAAATTGTGTATAAAAATAGAGCTTGTTTGAAAAAGTTCCATAAAGTGTGGCAGCTATGCTTGGAAGTCTCTGGCTCCTTCTATCCTCACAAATAACCTAGTTGGGGTTGCTGGAGGTAGGACTGTACCTGAAGGTTGCTGGTATACGCTGTAGAATGCTAACGGGGAAGGCAGATTATAAGGAAGGTTGGTGATAAGACACTGCACTGATGCTGAGTGTATTGGAACTTTGATATGAACAGTGAGACGGTGATGTGTATGAATGTGGTGTGTGTGTTTGGTATGTTTGTCTTTTGTCTGTTTTGTTGTTTTTTAGTTTCTACTCCTTTGAAGTACCCTCTTGGTGGAATCGAGTAACACTGCTTCAGCTGTCATGATTATGGAAACAGTGAGCTGTATGACAGCTCCCAGGCTGGGTGGTTACTCTTACTAACAATTTCTCGGGCCAATGTATACAATACTTTATAAGCAAGCATTAAAGGTATATATTGATGTTTGTACAAACTAGGTATTATTATATACTATGTATACTGATTGACATTTAAGTTGTAATGTTGAAAACTAAAATAAACACCTAAAAAAAAAAAAAGAGAATGATCCAGAAAACCTTATTGACTCAGTTGATTTGGAAACTTTGTTGGTAGCAGTGGATAATACACCCATTACAGCCACTGCTCCAACTACTCCACTGAACTCCAATCCTTCCTTGAAAAACAAGTGCAGCTTTACCCTTCTCCCAGTTCTAATCACAATGCAGCAACCATTTTAAAATTGGTAACCAGTAATATTAAAAAACGTAGAAACTCTTTCAATCCAGACCCCAATCTCAATTCTGATGAAAGGAAGGCTCTGGATACTTTGACACGTAGCCTTGACATTGTCATCAAAACCTCTGACAAGGGTGGCAATGTCATGGTTAGGGATAATGCCCAATATGTCAGAATGTGTACTAAAATACTTACCAACCCTGAACGGTACCGCCCAATCCCGAAATCAACCATGGAAAGCTTTAACAAGGATTTCTATCTTATGGTGGATGAAGCCTACTACCATAATATTATTTCTAAGAATACATGGGAATTTATTAGAACTAGTTTTCCGATTGTGGGTACATTCTATGCCCTCCCGAAGCTGCATGAAAATCAAACCAACCCTCCTGGCAGACCAATTATATCTGGCTGTGGCAGCATAACAGAAAATCTGAGTCGTGTAGTGGACAACCACCTCAAACCATTTGTAATGCGCATGCCATCATATGTGCATGACACAATTACATTTGTTACAAATTATAAAGTACATTCATGTGGGTGATGACACACAGCTTGTGGTTATAGCCTTTTATAGTATAATCCCCCATAACAGGAGCCTTGCAGTGGTACATCATGTACTTTCTCAATCTACACAATATGAGCCCCAATACAATGAATTTGTTTTGAGGGCTCTTTAACATACAGTGGAACCTTGGATTACAAGCATAATCAGTTCCAGGAGAATGCTTGTAATCCAAATCACTCGCATATCAAAGTAAGTTTCCCTATAGAAGTCAATGGAAACAAAGATAATTTGTTCCCCATTGATTTCTAATACATGCAGTACCGCATGTAGCCAGAGGTGGGGAGTGCCAGTGAGCTTCAGAAATACTTGGGGACAGCTCGGAAAACCTTGGAAACGGAGTATCTCCGCGTGTTTCTGAGTCGCTCTGAGTATTTTCGAAGGTCTCCGAACCATTCTGAGTGTCCCCGGCGCCCCCGCACCTTTGGCCAAATGTGGTATTGCACTGCCCATTAGCTTGAATTCTGCTTGTTTTGCGAGACAACACCCGAGTCAGAATAAAAAAAAAATAAAAAAAAAAAATTGCTTGTTATTCATAATGCTTGTTAACTGCATTACTCGTAAACCAAGGTTCCACTGTAATGTCTTTTCTTTCAATGGTTCCCACTTCCTGCAGGTGCAAGGTATGGCTATGGTGACTTGCTGCGCACCCCCCATGCCAACCGGTACCTGGGGAAGTGGGAAAGTTCACTGCTGGCCGATTGACACGTTATTTGTATATGTGAGCCATGTTCTTGCATGGCATCGCTATATCAATGACGTGTTTGTGTTATGGGATGGAACCGACACTCTCCTTCATGAATTTATGACACGCATGAACAAAAATGAATTGAATTTACACTTCATGATGTCACATAGTTTAAGTGAGATCACCTTTTTGGATGTCCTCATTCAGAAACCAATTGTAGCTTGTCTAGCGAGCTCTGACACAAACCTACAGCGGGGAACTCGCTATTACATGCTTTGAGTTTCCAACCCAAACCTTTGTCGGCATCAATTCCTTTTAGCCAATATTTGAGGGCTAGACGCAATTGTTCTGAAGATGTTAGATTCCAGAAGGAGGCTGACGTTCTGAGGACTAGGCTTTTGCAACGTGGCTATTCCCGGGCCTCTCAAGAGGGCATACAATAAAGCACTCAAGCTACCCCGTCGTGACTTGCTTTTCCCCCCAAAAAACCCCAAAGGTGATGATACCACTAAAATCACCACCACATATTTCACGCAACACAAACAAATTAGGTACATTCTAAACAAATGTTGGCATTTACTCACTATGGATTCAGCACTGGCTCCCTTTGTATCCGATACGACAGCTGTTGCCTACAGGAGGGCTTCCTCTTTTGGTTAAAGACTGACATCAAGCAAGTTCAAATTAACTAGATGAGATATATATAAAACTCTGGGCACTTTTGATGTGGATGTTGTACATATTGTGAATACATGGCTAAATGTAGGAATTTAA